>NW_028288761.1:0-305500 GCF_059628265.1 Tinamus guttatus | reverse complement strand
CTTCTAACAGCTCTTTAATAACTCTGCACAGAAGGAAAAATCTGTCACCTTTCCCTCTGTGGTTTCTCCTCTGTTCTAATGCACTGGAGGAACGAGATGGAACCGGGAAAGTTTTCAGAGAAAGACTCGTGGGAACTACAGCTGCTGATGGAGAACACTCATTTCTTTAGTGTCTGAGGGGAACCGCAATCGCTTTGGTGAAGGGTGGTGTGTGTGGGTGGGTTTGGAGGGGTGAACTGTTATGACCCATGCATTTCAGAAGAACCACAAACACTTTATAGTAACAAAGGGTGGAAAAAGCGAGAGGTTTCTGCAATGCATGTGACTTTTCCCTGAGGTTTGGAGCCCTGCGTTATGTTCCAGGCCACAGTGTTTGCGTGTCAGCCTTGGTGAGTTCTCTTTCTCCCACAAGCCGTGCTTGAAGGCGCTGTAATGACTGAGAATGCAGCCTAAAATGTTGCTTTTTTTTTTTTTTTCTTCTCTCTCTGTTTGTTATCCCCCACCCGCTCCTCTCTGCAGCTGAAGCTCTCGTTTACATTGGACCAGGAGAGTGGGATGCCTCAAGGCTGTTATATCTATCAGTACCGGGACAGCAACAAGTAAGTCCCGCGGGAGATTGCACACAGCAGATAGGGGAAGGTGCACTGAAAGAAACTTCCCTGCCTTCTCACTTGCTGGCAGAGGTATCACAACTGCTTGTACCACTTAAAAGTAGATTAAAACAGGCTTCAGCCTTGACCTGAAACTGGGAACAGCTCCTAAAAAAAGGCCAGATCCTTTAAAATGCACGAGGCCCTGCTGCCCCCTTTGTTCTGCAGCGCTGGAAAGGCTGGCTGCTGCTTTGATTTGGCTAAAAGTCCAGCTCTGGGTGCCATGTGCTCTGGCAGGTCTGACTCAGGCTCTTCCTAAGGGTGTTTGCAGCTCAAACTCTGCGCTGTTTTGTACTGGGGTGTCTCTGGGGAGAGCAGGCTTGGGTAGATGTCCAAGGCTGCATAGCCCCAAAGAGGGCAGCCCTTACCCCTGCTCAGCTCCAGAGAGACCCTGCTCCCCATCTCTCTCTGCTCAAGTTCATAACTGGGTTCACTGAGTGGTCTCTCACTTGTGGGTACTGCAGCCCAAGCCCAACATGCACTCTGTTTTTGTAAGATGCCATATGATATTCAAGCTTTAGATGTGTTTGGAGCAGAGAGTCCTCAATTTCTAGGTATTCTGCCTATTTTTACTAGCTGCTGCACTGAATTGGCACCCAAGTTGTTTTTATTTCAAATCACATTCTCATTATCAAATTGACAGCAGCAGTACTACTCAGATATTTTTGTGTTCGCGCTGGTTTGCTCTGCATGAAAACCAGTGTGTCATGAATCCGTAGCCAGTCACCTCCACCCATATCGTTCTGCCTCTTGCCAATTATCGCAGGTTAACCTAAAAAGGAGGGTACATGAAACTGTTAATGATGAAACTGTTAATGAGTGACACACCTTGTTGTTAGATCTGCTTTGAAATGCTGAAGAGTCCCAACAAGGAAGAAATCCAGCCGCAAACAGTAACCCTTTCTAAACTGAGATCTAGATCTGATGGGTTTTGTTTTAGGGATGTTTATGGATCCAGTGTTTCTAATACTGGTGTATATCTCAAAAATCAGCAGCCTTGTTTTCAACTACAGACCCTCCTCTCCCCAGGCTTTTGTGTGTTTTGTGCCATTGTTTGAAGAAACTCCAGGGATGGGAGTGGAGCTATTTTGTTTAAGCTTTAAGACCAATAGCAATTCAGCTTGGAAACCTTGTTTTTAGCTCTGAATGGTCCAGCATGTAACAAGGTAGCTGCAGTATGGTGGCAGCTGTTGATTTAGAGATGTATGGCTGTGACCTGGGTTTCTGGCAACCGTAGGAGCCGAGATGCTCGGAGAAATGCCAGCTGGGGTCGTGGATTTGAAAAATACAGGGAAGGCAAGATGAGAGGAATCACAAGTAAATGCAGACTTTGTACGTGTCTGACAAACCCAAACTACAATTATAACTCCATGCGGGGCCCCGCGTTTTTTGTGTTTTGTAGCTTGCTTAACTAACCTGGGGGGGAGACAGGAGCAGGATATCCATTTCCCAAGGAGAACTTTGCTAAGTTCACACTTCTTATCCCCGCTGAACCCCCTGCACACAGTCCGGGGGCTCTGAGAATACCTGTCAGATGGTTTGGGGGGTGAAGCTCTGCGCTATAGCTGACGTACAGCGGCAGGGAAATTACCACGGAGGCCAACGTGTGCTTGTCCTGGGCCGTATCCCCTGATGGTTTTGGAGGCATCCACGTGCCCCACACCGCTGGGGCTGACAGTGTTGCATGTGAACTGCAGGTAGTGCAGTGAAGCTTTGGACGTGGTGCTGCTTTCCTCTTTCCCCCACCTGCTCAGCCATGCAGAGCCTTCTCAAGCACTGCTCATTTTATAGGGTTAATTTGTGATCCATCGCACAGTGTGGTAGTTGTCGTAACTATTTTTCCTTAACAGCTTTCTAGGGTAGATTGTAGACCTGGTGTTCTCACAAGGCTAGTCAGGACTTAACCCATCAGGACCCCCAGGGATAATAGCTCTTCCACATTATTTGAATGTGTCTAGGAGGTAAAACAACATAACGTTTGTGTCTGCACCGCAGTTTAGAGCTGTGTATAGCCCAGAGAAGAGATGCTATCACTATACTGTGCATCTCTGCATGATCAGGCACGAGAAGGGCTCAAGATGTGCGTCCTCAAGCCCTCGCGTCCTTCACAGAGCATCGGTCTGTGGCCAACGGTGGGGATAGACTCGCAACAGGACCGCACGTACCTGAAGCTCTGGAGTGGTAGCTTCGACGGGAAGAAGCGGGTGTGATCCCAGCCGATGGGAAGCTTTGTGTTCCCTGTGAACTGGGCTCTGGAGAGGGGCTCTGTGTCACTGAGGTGCCCAGAGCGTTGTCCCTTCCCCTCCAAGTGGCAAATGCTGTTCCAAGCTGCAGCCAGACGGGGCCACCGGAGAACAGTGTATATTGGCCTCGGCTTGCAGAACAAAGGGCTGGGCTGTTTCTGAAAGTGTAATTACCAAAGCAATTAAAATTTCTATTGCTTAGGCTGGAAGTGCAAGTACCATGCAGGCTTTTACAAGGGCAATCAACTGGAATTTGTTCCCTTTAAAGTGATAAACCCTGCCAAGGAAGTTGGGCTTGCTCCCGGCAACCGTTCATACCTGCAACGCCAGTGTGTCCCTGGCACCATGCTGGCTCCTGCACCCGTGTGTGCAGAGCACTTTGGAGAGAGCAGACTCGATGCCACGTTTTCCTTGGCACTGTTTGTATGTGGGAGCTGAGCATCCTGTTCAACAGAGCTGGTCCCTTTGCGTAGGCTCTAGGTTCGTCTGTTAGCTTTTGGTCTCTTAGAGCCTAGCACTGAGACCAGAAGATGTTGAGCAGCCAACCAGACTCCCTTTAAACCTCTGCTTTAATGCATTTGTATCCGTCATTTAATAGTCACAGCAGAGAGCGAATCCTGTGCTTGGAGCTGTATGGAGGAGAGTGGCTGTCACTGCCTGCCAGCCAGCTGCAGGGGTGACACCAGGGGGTCATCACATCTCCTTTTTCTTGCTCCAACCCAGACACTGTCCTCTCTCCAGCTGCCTGTCTTTCCCCACCCTTCAGTCTTTCCTGGCCCCAGAGGAAATTACTTGACCTCACACAGATGAAAGCAGTCTGCTTTCTCATTTTTGAGCTGTGTTGCTTAATTCCCCCTAATGGGGATAAGCGAATATAATCTTAGGAGGACAGGACTGCTGCAGGAAGGCTGTCCCCCGTCATCAGGAGATCAGGAGTGTCATGCTGTGACATGGGGTATGGCCTAGTGACATGTGCTCGGTGACGTTCTGAACAGGAGCACGTCGTCAGCCTTCGCGTGCCTGCAAGACGGTCACGTCCAAAAAACAAAGGTCTTGCAAATGATGCTGTGCTCTGACTGCTGCAAGAACGTGGTGCTTAGGTGGCAGGTGACAAGTGTGATCCCAGCTGTGCTGAGAGGTGTCTGGTGCCCAGCACCAAGTTCCAGAGGCTCCGGCAGTGCCGCCTGCTAGTGCCTGTGTGTGTCCCATCCCCTCCTGCAGGGCAGCGGGAAGGACGAGATGGAGAAGGTGGAAGGTAGGCATGGAAGACTTCTCCCAGCACCACTATAGGAAGAGCTGAAGCCACCTTGAGATCCCTGGGACTTGAGATAAGAAATGAATGGCAGCTTTAGTATCCTTTGGCTGTAACCAAGGAGAAGACTCGGAACTGCTTTCCATATTCTCTGTATTCTCCATATCCAAACGCTTCTTCAGAGACCTGAGTCTGCTCACCTGTGCAGAGCAAGCCCAGCCCTTCAAGCCCCTTCATCTTTCCCTTTGAGCTTTTTGATCAGCGTCACCTTTCTCAGGTGAGGGGGTCGCTGCCCTCCCCGTTGCGGCCTGGAGCTGTGCATCCCTGTCACGATCCCTCCTGGTCCCTGGGCCATATTGCAGGAGGCTGTGGTGCTTCCTGGCTCTCCCCTGACATGGTTCCTCTGCTCCCACAGGCTCTAGGTACTGCTCTCTTGCCTAGGTTTCTTCCTCACATTATGAATGCCTTTTCTTCTGATACACCAGCCTGCGGTTCCTCAACGAGATTTTCATTTTAATTCCTTGCTGTGGTTGGGGTTTGTGTCAGGATTACAAATTTGCAGTGGGGGCTTTCTTGTTCTCTTCAGAGTAATTTCTAAACCCAGAGGAACAGCGTCTCACATAGAAGCACTTAGAGACCTCTTAGAAGAGCAGCGTTGGAGTATTGATCATTTCTCCTCTCCGGGGACCCAGTGCGTTACACGCGGAGCTGCTGTGCTGTGTAGCCACTTGCGGGCAGCACCACACAGCTCTTCAGGATGAGAAGTGAAAAATAACTCCGGTTGATAGGACTGCGGTGCCCCTTTTATAGAGAGATCAATGATGCCTGGTACATTGGATTATCGCTTAAAACACCAGGACTTCAAATGCCAGGGTGCATGCACTCCTGCTGACAGCCCGTGATGCATGCTGCTGTTTGGGCTCCAGCTGAGCTCCTCTGTGCAGTCTTTCCATAAGGTGAATATAATGTGTGCAGTGATGTACCCGGTGTTGCATCAGGAGAGCTAGCCTATAATTATGCTTGAAATGTTTGAACAGGTTATTTGTCACTAACACATTAGCTCACTCCATTTAATGCTGCCGCTCAGCGCTGCAGTGGGTTTGGTGTATCTACAACTTGGGTAGAGGGCTTGTGGGTTTTTTTGTCTAAATGCTGCAAAGCCACGTTGCTTTGGGTTTATTCTTTTTTGCAGGGAGAGCTGTTAGCTCGGAGCGATAGGCACCAAATGTGTCAACGAGCTGACGTGGCGTGAGTGATTTGTTTTCAAATGTCTCTCAGGTGCACAGCACACGATGGACTTTAACATGGAGCTGGTTGCTTTGCAGTGAGCTGGCAGGTTCCCCACAGTCTGTTTTGTTCTTTTTGAGGAATTGAGGCTGTCAGGGTGGTCGGTGTGTGCAGAAGGCTGCCGCACAGCTCGTGCAGTCGCTGGGTCCCTGACTGGCCTTGTGGCCCGTGGTTTCATGGCAAGCATCCCTGGCTCGTGTTGGTGTGAGGACAGCAGTGCCTGTCTCTCCTCGTGCTGGTTAGTGCTGCTCTGTCCGGCTCTGGCCTGGAAGGTGCGGGCGGCTCCTCTCTGGTGTCCCTTGCGATGCCGACTGGGATTTCACGGGGGAAGTCCACGCACATGTAAACCCCTGACAGGCTTGGAGGGATGGTGTCGAGGAGGAATTGTTAGCCTGAAGCTTATGAAACGCCTTGTTTAGATTTCAGATCAAAAGAAAATTAATCCCCGGCATGTAGCGTTGGATCTGCCAGCTACTGTCAGATGCTCCGAGGGGGGATTTCCACGTCAGGGTGCCCTCCTGGTAGAGCCGGCGCCGCCGAGCGGAGGCCAGGCCGGGCGCGCTGCAGCCGTGTGCTGGACCCCGCGCGCTCCCGCTGCCCTCCGCGCGCTGCCGGCTGCAGGGAGCACTTCCCCAGCCCGGCTGCAGGCAGCTGAGCGCCCTGGGACCCTTTCCTGGGGAGCTGGGGCACCCTCTGGTTGTCCTTGGGACCATAAGGAAGAAACCTCGGGGGAACTAAGCCTGTATTTCCATTGCTGAGTCGGAAGAATACCCGTTTGCCTCTAACTAGCCCCTGGGTTTGAAACCAGGCCAGCCTTCGTTGGGTTTAAAGCTCTCCCAAGCTCTGGTGGAAGGGGCCTCTGCATGGACGGGGATGCAATTAGAAACAAAACGCAAGCCAGGGCTTGGGGCAGCGCGGCTGGGGAGATGCACTCTGAAAAAGAGATGACTAAGCAGGTTGGAGCTTTTCTTTTGATTCAGTGTCTTGTTTTCTGTTTGACTTGTTGGCACCAAACTTTATCCAAGTCAGCAGGTGATGTATGTTCTTCACCTGCCAAAGAATAAAGCCCTGGAGTTGGCTGGACAAGGCTGGTGAATTATTCTGTCACCGTGTGTGGAGATAATCCAGTCCTCCTGGCTTTGGCATAGGTTCAGTGTAGGGTAAATTGTCCAGGAGAATTAGTCAGGATGTTGCACTATAAAACTCCAAGGAAACATAATCCTTCCTGGATGAGATACGAGCTCAGTTTTCTGTACACCACAAACAAAGTTTGCTGGGACATATATTGCAAAATAGCCTTGTCACCTGGGACTGAGCAGCTGTGACGTTGTTCCTTCCCTCCAGAAGGGATCCTATGGCAATTTCTATCTGAGGAAGAAGGGCTCTTGCAAAGGGCTCTGCACAGGGTACCACTTAGCCTCTTTACCCAGCACAGATCTGCCTCCTCCTACTGCCACCTTGCTACTTAAATGACAGGTTTTGCTGTAGGAATAGTAACTGCAGGCTGCTTGGAGTCCCACTGTCGTGTGGGGGCTGTGTGGAAAAGGTGAGCAGGGAGAACTGCCTTTCCCTCGCACGAGCAGGCAGGATTTGGGGATGACCTGTGTCCTTCCAAATGAATGTCCTACACAGTGTCCCCCCAACACCAGTAAGTCTCTCTCTAAATCCTCATGTGGTCCCTGTGCGGACAGGGTTTGCATCTTCCACAGCTGGGAGGAAGCACTGGGCTCTTAGACCTGGCTGAGTACATCACCTCCCAGGTCTGCCCCTGCTCCCCCTGTGCTGGACCAGGAGTTTGTCTTCTCATGTATTGCACAGTGTTTGCCTGCAGAGGAGCTGTAAAACCTCTTTGCCAGTGTTAGATGTCTTGGTATTCAGTGGCAGTCAAGTAGGTGAGAATTTCAGCTGTAATTAAAATTGAGTCAGAGATGCTGTCTCCGCGTGTCATCCCTGGAAATCTGTTTATAAATTCATTTGCTTAACAATATGTTTGAAAGGCCTTGGTATTTCAGCACCATTTCCCTGGCCTACTGCCCAGTGAGCTGCATCTGGGCTAGAATTGCTAACCTATGGATTGGTTTTGTTTTAGTAGCCTGGAGTCAGACAAATCTCTGATTAGCCTTTAGAAACATAGGGGAGGGCACGTCTTATGTGGGTATGAAAAATAAATAATCCTTCCACAAGAAGGCTCTCTCACTTTCATCTTGAAACCAAAGTATTGGATTGACTCTGTGTCCAGAAAGAGCCCAGCTCCGAGCTGTGATCTGGCTATAAAATTGCCAGTCCTCCCTTCCCTATCTCCAGACAGCATCTCTGGGCACAGTTTTTCATAACAAATATGGACAAGCAATCTTTGATTTGACAAAGCTTCCGTGTCCTTCACTGGTCAAGGGTCCCAAGACCTTTGCCAGATGAATGGCCAGGGTATTTCTTTTGGAGTGGCTTTCTAGGCCAGACACACATACTCTGCCATCAGAGTGAACATGCCCAGGGTGGTGGTTTTTCTGGTGGATCTAGATTTTGCTGTTTGCTGTTCTCTTTATGGTGTTACAAGCAGAGAGCACTGGGACCAGAGCACAAGTCTATGTGCACCCTTCTGTTGCTTCCACAGTATGTGCTTGAGGTGCAAACGACCAGTGGAGAGATCCAAGCAGCAGCAGATGGTGACGTCTGCGCAGAGACGCTGAAGGGGTTGCTGAGCACTTGGAGCACATGTTGTGCTGGTGGTAACCAAAGGAGCTCTGCTCCAACATAGACCTTCCAGTGCTGCTCACCAGCCTGCTGCATCTAATCTGTGCTGTCTGCCTAACAGAGCAAGGGCTCTGTGTGCCGTGGGCAGGACCTCCACAGTCTGCTCAGCACTAAGTGCTGCCGTTCCTCCGGGGAGCAGCAAAGCAAGCTGGAGTAACCGGGTGGGCTGCCAGCCAGCTGGGATTGCTCTCTATTAAACAGCTACAGGCTGGAAGCTGAAGCGTTTAGAAGTAAAGCACACATTTGAAAGGCAAGAAAGATTAACCACTGGCAAAATGTGCCAGGAAGAAACCAATGGGTTCTCCGTCTCTCAAGGGCAAGAGTGCACTTGTAGAAGATGCTTTAGACCCTACAAGGTAATGGGTTGCACAGAGCAATAGCCATCCAGGCAGAGTCCAATGCCATAATGATTTTCCTAGTCTTAAAATCCTGGCATACTGCTCTGTGTCGGCGCAAAGGATGGGTTTTGTGTTGACACCACTCACTTCTTTGCAAAGCTGGGTTTTGCCAGCTGCCTGGCCTGGAAGAACGGGAGTATTTGCTTTGAGTCCCGCTGAGCAAAAACAGCTTCTTGTTTGAAATGATGTCCTTGTAAATTAGAAGGTGAGAGAGGAAGCCCCTCTCGTGAGCAGCAAGGACAAGGGGCTTAACTTTCCTGGTTACTGCCTGCCTTGCCCTGGGGCCTGCTGCTGCTTCAGCTGTTTCTTCAAAGTTCAGAACAGCTAAGTCCATATAGCAATGAAAGCTGTTTCCTCCCCACTTCTCTCCTTCTTTTCCATCACTTTACCAGCCAGCTGAATTTCTTTGAAAAGAGCTTCAAATCACAAGCACGTTTCTGTGCTCAGCTCCTCACAGTGTCACACTCACCCTGGATTGGGTTCCCATTACAGTTTAGCACTTTCACCTCTTTCAATTTGCCATGCATTAGTCAATCTGGAGTCTAATGGATTTGTAACCTGACTTTGCCCGTATCGTCTGAGAGGTTCACGGCAGTGTAAGAGGATTTGGGCACAACTTCCTTTCAACTTAATGGAAAGATCTCAGGAGAAGTGGAACCTGCTTAAGGATCTCAGCATACTTTGCATTAATGTCCCATAATTTTAATGGGAAATGGCTCTAAAGGCCTGCAAATCAGCTTTGAACACCTTCAATCTTGTATCCTTCACTTTCCCCATTGAAAATGTAGAAGTGAAGTGAACAGCGTCATTATTGGTCAAGAAAAACTGCAGGTGTTTGGACCTCCATTGATTTTTCTGGGAATGCCCGGTTTCCTGGAGATAACTGACCATGCTGGGCTGCTCACCACACTCCTCAGCTCAGAAACGCCAGGGTCTCCTCCCAGCTTAGTGGCCATCTATTGCATGGGCTTTGGTAAGTCACATACCTGTCTGTGAGTCGGATGCAGCACAAAGCCTGGCCCTGCATGCTCACACTGAGCTGGGCCACCGTGAGGTCAGTTCCAGCCCCCAGCAATTAGCAAGACAGATTGAATCCAGATTGATCTAGCTATTTGCACAGAGTGAGGCCAATTCCAGCAAGAAATTCTCCTCTCCCCTTGTCTCCATGTTAAAAGGAAGGGCACGTTGTCAGAACTCCTGGAGTAATGGGAAGTGCAAGGCAAGATGGAAATAAATGTTGTGCTAATGCGTAGGAAGAATCATTAGGGCAGAAAGACTTCAGTGATACAGCCAAACTGCAGCTGATCTGCACTGCTGTGCTCAGGCTGTGTCCTGTGGTACTCCTGATGCAAAAAGCAGAATTCAGCAGGGTCTGTGCTATTTACTGAGCACTTGGAGCAGGTTGCAGGGGAGTGCAGAGATGCAGAACTGGTTCAGAGTACGGGCTTTCAGCACGGTTAGTGGGCTGGGGCAGTGATGCAGCAGGGAGCTCCTGGGAAGTACCCCTTGGTGCAGCTGTTTGGTAGATGTAGTCGGGTCGCTCACATTGTCACAGTCCGTGTCCCAGTCAAGAGAAAACTGAGGCCCCAGGAAGGCAAGGGAGAAAGGATGTGTTGCTTCAGCGAAACATGTGAGCAGGAGTCTGGTGCTGAACTAAGGTGGTGTTCGGAGGCCTTTTGGGGGCATAGCTTTCAGAAGAGTGAATAGGATGGCGAGGAGCAGAAGGTCAGTCCCTAGGGAAGGCAGGCAGAGAGATCACACATGCACTGTTGTGCCATGTGTCACACCAGCCGTTCCCACCAAATTACCGTGACACCAGCACTGGCCTGGCCCTCTCACAGCTCCATCTCCCTGCTCTGCTGTTATCAGCTGGGGCAGCAAGGAGGCTCAGTCAGAAAACAGGGCAGCACGTTTCCGAGGAGGGCTGGTAACCCCAGAGAGTTCAGTGGTCTGGTTCACAGCCCAGCTCCCGAGCTGCTTTGCTGAGGGGGGGACCTTAAAATAACAGGGTTCTTCCACACCAGGAGCTGCACTCAGTTTTTCAGGGACACTCTAGAGAGCAACCTGAGGAATAAGACACAGCACAGGGGCCAAACCAGCAGACTGTCACTACGGCAGAGAACAACGTGCAGGCTGAGAAAACACCCTGCGAGCTGCCTGCAGCTCCACAGAGCGGGCAGAGAGAAGGGATGCTTGTCCCAAGACCACGGCGAGCGCAGCCATCCTCGAGCTCCCCGGAGCGTGAGCGGCTGCCCTGGGAGCTGGCAGCACGGCGCGCTTTGCGCGTGGTTGTCCGCAGCGCTCGTCTGCCCGGTGCCAGCGCGAAAGCGCCTGTTTATACTTGACAGCCCAGCTATTGTTGCAAAGTATGATTTAATAGCAAGACTTGATTACAACATGCAAATGTAGCTGCTGGGGGACTATCGCAGAGGTTTGTGAAGATTAGCTGTTAAATTGGCCAGTGCAAAAACATTATTAAGCAGGGAAGATAATTATTCATCTTGTGCTTCTGTAGTGTATAGAAGAGACAGATTTGTTTAAAAGCCAGCAAATCCTGTACGGAGAAAAGACTTGTGTAAATGCCACATCATGTCCTACTGTATGTTGCAGCATATTTTATTGGAGAAGCAATGCTTAATAACAACATTTGGGAACTTGTGGAAGGAATGCATTATATTACTCTGCATCGTAAAAGCAAACCTAATGCCTAGTGTGTGTGAAGGCTGTGCAGATATTGAAACATCTCCTTTTGGTGGTGGTTGATTGCTTTTATGGAGATTGTATCATATGGATATAAACAAATCAGGCACTTGACGTGAAATCTGGGAGCAGGGCTTTAGACTCACACATATATCTTCTATCTGTGCCTGTTCCCTCTGAAATGCATCAAGGTTCCCATTAACACCTTAAACGTGGAAAGTAGGATTAAAGGGAGACTGTCAGCACATTCAAAATGAAAATCTAGGTTTGCAGCACTGTCAGTTTTTACCTTTCAGTCTGAGAGAAATGCGTAGGGCTTCTGGAATAAAAAAGCTCCTGTGCTGGGAGCCTGTGGGGGGAGTGTGGGCACTTTGTTCGTGCCGCAGGGTTGGTTTCCAGAGCAGTTTGTGGTGTAAGGAATTCCTTCTGCTCCCGAGGCCCTAAGCAGCATAGACCAGACTTGCAGGGAGCAGTGTGGTGACTGTGCTGTGTACCTGGTGGCCAGGGGACACTTTGTACCACTCTTGGTGCCTCTGCTGTACTGACCACAAGAGTCTTTCAGCAGCAGGTACAGGCTTCAGTCCTTCGAAATGGGGAAAAGCAAAAGCTAGCAGGTGGAACTTGGGCCAAGACTGGGAATGGCTATAGGAAACACATTTCATTTAAAAAAAAAAAAAAAAGTCATAATGAATGAGTGGATGTGTCTTGCTGTGAGATGAATGCAAGTAGGGCTCAACCCCAATGGTGTCAGCTGTCCCTAAGGCTAGGGAGTGAGAGCCACCAGGGTCTTCGACTTCTGCAGATATCCCAGTGCCAGGCAAGTGTCATGGTGCCCCCATGACAGGGGAATTGACTAGAGGAGCTCGTTGGTCACCCGGCTGCACTGGTTGGTCTGGCTGTCCAGGCGTCGTCCTGCTCTGGGGTTTGGCTGCCGGCGGGTCCCGAGCTCCGCTCCAGTGAGCGGTTGTAGCTGAAGTCAACTTCAAAAATAGAATTGACTGGTCAAAGCCACAGACAATTTCAGGAAAATCTTCTTTAGCAAAGGAGTCCAAAGGGCTGAATTTGAGGAAAAACGCATTCACAGCGGAGCACAGAGCAGTGACAAGTGCCACCATAGGGAGCATGGTGACACTGACAGCGAATGTCCCGGCCGTGACTGCTGCTTGTCCCTGGGTGTTTCCTGGCCAGTATCTCCAGCTGCCACAGGATGCTTTGCTGTGGCTTCACTTGTCAAAGCAGGAGGAAGGACCCTCCCAAGCTTCATAAGGGAGATAAAGACTTCAAGGCTTTTCAGTGGGAAACTCCTCTCTGTCACTTTGTTGCAGCTCAAGAGCTTTTGTGCAGTAGTGATTGCTCTCCAGGCTAGTTCCTGTGTGACTCAGAGCTCATGCGGAGCAGCCAGGATTGTGTCAATCTCAGCATCCCTGGATAATCTGTCCCAATCACTGTGCATTTGGATTTGCTGTCAGTCCTTCTTCCTCCTTTACAATGTGTCTGTCTGTGCAACCACACTGCCTTTTTCCTTTCTGGCTGTGAATTTGTCATGGCTGGAGTATAATTTCATGAGGACCTTGTATATTCAAGGTGCTCTTGTCTCTTAAGAACATGTTCACACTTTCAAGCTGCGTATCCAGGGATCAGTTTTGTTAATTGCAATAAAGTTCATAGGGCAGCAGGAGCAGTGTTAACAGAAGGGTTATCTGATAGCAAGAGAAGGCAGAAGTGATGAATTTGTCTGTTAAGCTCCTTTTTTGTGTGTGCATATGGCCTGGATGTGCAACAGATGTATCTGTTAAACAGCCTTAACCTGTTCCTAGACTCTCATGTGCAAGAAGTCATTTCTGTAATCCCCTTTTCTGGCAGTATTGATGCTGCCTGTGGGAGATAGCTGCAAACCCAGTACCGTAGTATAGTTGCATTAGCTCTCACTTTTGTGAATGGCAGAGTTTTGCTGCCCGGAGTGGAACAGCACAGTTTGAGACAGAACCTGCTCATAACTGGTCCTAGGAGTTTGCCACTGCTGCTCTGAAACCTGGGCTGGAATAAGGCTGTGGTAATTAATGGAGGTTAAAGTACTCCTCTCTGTCAGCTGGTTGGAAATGGAAAAGAAGAACTTGTCACAATTGTGACTGGCTCTAAAGTGCTGTCAGGCTCTCCTCCTTCCCTTCCCCTGCCCCAAGTGGAAAATTGTATTGGAAAGCAGCGGTTAAAGCACTTAAATCTTTCCACAGTTCGTTTCAAGCTCCCTTTCTTCTTCCCAGCCATTCCCAGGCCAGTTCGGAGCGCCGATGGAAGGGAGAGCGTGTCTCTGGCTGGAGCTCGCAGGATGTTGAGTAACAATGGGAGAGCGGCGCTCGGAGCGGGTGTGATGTGCTGGGGTTGCACGTACCACGAGCTGCTCCTCCACGCCTCCGCAGCCCGGCCAAACCGTGCACTGCTCCTGAACCGCTTCCCCGCGCTATGGGAATTCTCTGGGTATGTTACAGTGCCAGGTCAGGCAGAAACGGGCTTGGTACCACTGCTACTGTGCAGGGACTTGCTCCCACCAGCCCTTCAGGAGCTGCTCATGTGTGTCCGGACGGCAGTAGGTGAGCACATGAAACGTGGGCAGCGCCAGAAGCTGTTGTACCTCCTGCTGTGTGTCACCGTTCACGTAACCCATGTCCCTGCCAGGGCACTTGCATCGTGTGCTCTACCTGGTGGGTGGGTGCTCCCTGTCTCTTTGCACCTCTCGGCCCAGCCCTTTTGCTGCTGCAGGCGGTTCTTGGTGGCTGTTCCCTGCGCAGTGGCTCAGTGGAGGGTGTGTGATGCAAGCTCAGCTTCACTGGCCTCCTCTGCAGCTGTCTGGATTTAACAAGCTGACCAGTTGGAGGAAGCTCCCAAGCCCCCTGCTCTGACCCTATTGAACAACTCATGGCACAGGGCAGCCCCACACCAGGAATCTTGGTGTCAGACTCTGAGACATGACACTGCGTTTCCATTCCCTGAGTGAGCACTGTGTGTCCCGCCTGTGTGACCTGAGCTTCAGAGATCTGCTAAAAGGTTTCAGTCATCACAGCCACTTGCTCTTCTCCCATCCCACAGTGTTTTCAGGCTTTGGGGAGGAGAGGGTGTCCATCAGCTGTGTCTGAGCTCGAAGGTTGCCGGGAACTTGTCACGTGAGTTATTTCAGGTTGGCACAGTCATATTTGGGAAGTGTCTGCCCAGCATGTACACCTGGTGGCCAGAGATCTAGGGCCTGGTTCATTCACACTTGACTGCTGAGTACGAAGGCATGACAAGCCACGCTGTCAGGAGGGAGTAGAGCTGGTTGGGGCCCAACCACCATGAGAGTCTGAGTCACTCATGTAGGTGTCTGTAGCACTGAGGTCCTGCGGTGCCAGGGCTGGAGCCACCAGTGCAATTTCAACACCAGGGTCTTTGCAGATTTTTTTTTTTTTTTTTCTGATGGTTCCCATCACAGAATGACAGACAGACACTAAGAACAGAGTGCTGCAGTTCAGTCCAAGTTGGAGATTTTGATATCAAAGATTTAGTGTTGTGCTTCCTGCTTCTAAACGTACGGTGGTGTTCATAGCAGAGAACTCTGTTCATACAAGGGTCAAGCTGTCTGGGAAATGCAACACCCAGGGCCAAGTGTCTGTCAGACCTGGACTGGAGGATCACCAAGATATTAGGATATATATGGTTTTATTTCAGTTGTGTCATGTGGAGATTGTTATTCAATGTCTGTAGGACAGGAAGACTCCAGGGCATCTTAGGATAAACCCCATGCTCCAAAAGAGGTTCTTGTTTTGGCTTTGCCACACTCCAAAGCAAAGACAACTATCAATGCCTGCAATGCTCTTCTCCTAAGGATTAAAGGCGCATAGTTCTGCCAAGATGAAAATGTTGCAGATCTTATTGGGATCCAGTGTTGAGATCTGTGGGTTTTAGCAATGCAAACATGCTGACAGGGCTGCGTGTCTGTGTTTCTGGTGAGGGTAGATTTTTGCAGAAGGCCGATCTGTTCTACTGAGCTCCAGTTGCACCTCTCAGGTCAAAGGCTGGAAGGCAGCATTGCAAGGTCTCTCTTTCATGAAACTTGTGTCTTGCACTTTAATAAGTTTTTCTTGATTCAGTAAAACCTTGACTCAAAGGAGTGGTTTCAGAATGCCTTAGTGTTTTTGTTATGATTCCTCTGCTCTTAAAAGTAGCTCAAGGTCTTAAAAAGCTGGTGGAGGACCTAGCAGACTAGACTTTACATTGTGGCAGTCGTGGATTAACGCATTTGCTACCTTCACCCAGCAGCATGCGAGGCTTGGTAGACCTCAGTGTGAACAGAGCTTGTTCTTTCTTTTCTACAACCCCAGCAGCACAGCAAGAAGCAAAGTCCTCTCCTGCTAAGCCAGCTCTGGAGAGTCCTCATACCCACCTGTGGGCTTTAGGGACACAATTCTTCCTAGTTGATAGCTGGCCACCCATCCTTCTCTATCCTCAGTGAACTGTCTGTCCGTACGTAGCTCCCGCTGGCGGTGAGCAAACCGGTGTCCCCGCAGCTGCACGCGCTGCCTTGGCCCTGCTCTGGTGGCCACGCGCTGTTAGAGCCTGCTCTCCTGCTGTGTGGCTTCCTCTGGCGTGTGCTGAGCTTGGTGCAACGTTTAGCTGATTCTTCTCAATCCCGTTGCACAGACGAGGCTGATTTCAGCCTGCCGTGATGTGTGGGCTCACTGGAACGTGACTGTAAATCCAGGCCTGCACATTTTCTTGTAATGGACAGGGTGGTGAAACTGCGTTGCTGTCTTTAACCTCAGGCTGTCCTTAGACCAAACCCGACTCTTCAGAGCCGTATGCCAGTAAATCAAATAGCTTTTGAATCAATGCACATAAAAGTCAAGAGAGAGAAATTACAGATGGAAAGGGCCTATTGTACCTCGAGTGTGTCCTGCTGCAAAGGGGGCAAGGCAGAGTCAGGAATTTACAGCGTAACTCCAGGAGTCGTCCCAGCCTGTCTGCTGAGGCCACGCGGGGTGATCATCAGATGACCTAAATTTCCTACAACTTTTCCACCCTGCTCATCAATCTGCATTTCATTCCATTGGCTTTATTTTTAGGTGGGGGAAAAAAAAAAAAAAAAACTTGTTGATTGTACATGCAAAAAATCTGATACGTTAGTTCTCCTGCTCATTGTTTTTCACTCAGGGCTCTGCCTAACTCTTTTCTTTAGAAGCATGTTTTTCTCACCTAATATTTAGTTTAAGATTGTAGGAGCTGGATATAAAATCTTCTGGGACGCTTTAATCTGCCAAAAGGCTGCCCAAAAACAGAAACTTTCCAGGCTAGTTCAGTAGTCCTTATTTAGAAAACAGCACCCCCGAATGCTGTGTTGCCTATTTGCCTTTCATCTCCTTGCCAACAGGTATTGGTTGTTTTACCCCGATGTGCTGTTCATGTCCCTTGTGTCTTGCTCCCCTCCCCCTAGGGTTTCCATGTCTTTGAAAGTCGTGGTAACCAGAACTTTCATGTGTTGTGCTTCACAATAGTTTCAGACCAAGAATAATATAGTTGGAGCCAGCTGGATCCCTCATTCCATATTGATACAACTATTCCCCTTAACCTGCCCACACTCAGTGCTGCAACTGCAGATCTGAGGCTGACGCGGTGCAGTGATGGGCAGTGCTGTGATCCGCGCTCCACGGCCACAGCTCCACCTGGAAAGCGCCCTCAGCGGAGCGTCCCACAGCCAGGAACCAGCTGGATTTGGGTGTCCATTAGGAACCTTGCTCGGTTGAAATGTATTTGCCAGACATAGATCTTCTCAGACTCAGTGGTCCTGCTGATGACTCCAATTCCCTTGATCTGCAGCCACTTTCTCCAGAGAAATGTGTCTCCAGCAAGGCCCTTTCTAAAGGCTGGCCAGTCTGGGTGAGTTGCTCTTCCCAGAGCTCTCTTCCTAAGAGTCCAAACAACACTCCTGCTACCCCTGCTTTCCACGATGAGAGTGGTTAAGAACTAGAACAGGAACGCAGAGGGGCTGTGGTGTGGCTTGATGATTTCCAGAGCTCAGCTGGAAAAGGCCAACTTGATGTAGCTTTGAGGTTATCCTGCTTTGAGCAAGAGGTTGGACCAGGGGCCGCCAAAGAAAGAGGACATTACTTAGGAAACCACTGCCTGGGTGGCAGTGAGGTTGTCACTGAGTTGTCCTGCCGTTGCTGCCTCTGGTTGCTAGGTTGTTTAGGTGACTCTCTATGCACTAATTTATTATTTTGCTGTCTTGTTGTCCATGTGTTTGCGGGCTCCTGCAGACTCCTGTTTGTTCCCCAGGGTCACATCCCAGCTGGGAGATGGATGCTCTCCCCACTGGCCATCTCACACTCCCAGTCTGGCAAGTTCATCCCTTTGTTATTTCTCCTTTATCCATCAATTTGTTTCCCACTTTAAAAGTAAATAACTCTCTAATTCCAGATAAGCGGAAAGTAACCAAGCCAAAAAGTAAGGGAAAAAGGCATGCATCCCCTTACCTGGGACAGCTTTAGCTACTGGATGGAGGGTCATGGTATGTGAAGGGCAGCTGGGTTCCTATGGCACTGTAATTTCTCTGGACAATTAACTGTTTGTTTCTGCCATACAGAAAGCTCATCCCAGATTAATCTTAACCAAAAGCTCAGCTTCTGAAGCGATCCCAAGTGCAGGTTAATAAGTACAAGCTTTGATTTTATCTCCATCCTTCACTAGTGTGGAGATAAAATCCTTTTAAAAATCCTTTCTGATCTTTCTGCTTCACAACATGGCTTTTAAAGACATTTTCCATATGGAACTGGCAAATGCTTTAATGAAAATGTAAGTTTTTCTTATTCTTTCAAGGGTTGGTAGCAGATGAGAAGTCCCTGCTTACAAGGGTCATGGTGTGATAATGGGGCAGAAGAGATGGACACTTTCTCCCCAGGATACTCCTGCTAGGAAATGTCAGAGTGTTATTTCTGCTTTGATGGCTTAAGATCATCTGTTTACCTAATGGACTTGCATTTGCATTTTGCAGGTGTTATGTTAATATTAATGTGTTGTCTGAATTGTTAATATTCCGTCACTTCAATGTTACATTAATGAAGGCTGCGGGGGATAGAAAAGAGACCTAACTAATTAATTAAATGGGCAAAAAGCATCTTTACCTCACCATTGTGCTGCCCTTTGCTTCCACCTAATGGGTCTTGACATTTGTGGTCAGCAGCCATGTAACACACGCTGTTGTAGGGAGCACTCAGCCACAGACTTGCTAATTTTTCTGACCTATAAATCACTCTTGTAAACTTTAACTGCAAGGAAAAGTGTTTTTCATTCCTGTTTCCTCATTTTAGTGGGAAACGCAGTCTGATATGAGGCAGGGCTGTCCTGATGTGTGGGGCTGGAGACTTGCACGTCAGGAGAGAGGCTGTCTGCATTTCTTCAGGAATTCTTTCCATTCCCCTCTTAGCCGGACTCTGGATGACGCTAATACTATGTGTCTAGGAGAATATTCTTGACATAAGCTCTGCTTTCGGAGCCAGTTGCATATCAGGCTGTAATCCTGGGAACGTGGCCTGCCCGTCTCTGCTTTGGGAGCCGTGTTTGCAGGGTGTTTCCCCTGTCCTGCACACTCTCTCGGGCCTGGCTTGGCTGTGGGCTCTCTTTTCTCTAGGATTCTTGTGGGCCAGAGAAAACTGTTTTGGGTAGGTGGTCTGAGGCCAGGGTGCCCTGCTTGAGAACCCCCTGTCATGGTTCCCCAAGGCTTCACAGCGCAGGCAATGATCCCCCAGCCAAACCCCATCAGTCTGAACACACCGTTTGGGTCTGGGCACTAGTGGTGGCTGCTTATCCCTCCCCAGCAACATTGCGGAGAGCAAGGGAGGCCTTGGCTTGCGTCTCGGAGCTCCCTCAGAGATGATGCCTCCATGAGCTGGTGGCTCTCTGGAATGACAAGATGGATCTGGTGGGCTCCACAGGGGCAGAGCTGGGATTGTAAACTGAGCAGCTCCTGGAGCTGTCTGCAATGATCTCAAACCTTTATAAAGCTGCATCTTCTACATCTTTATAAAGCTAAATCTTCATGTTGAGGTGAGGAAGTTGTGTTTCAAAGGAGGACTCAAAAAGTGCTACTGCTTCTGTGCACAGCCAGGGAGACTGGCACGGTCCTGTCTGCTGGAGGCATTTCTAGGTCTTGGTATCACTGTGGGGCTCCAAGCCCATGCTGAGTGAATAGCACCCTGGGGGCTGTGTTGGGACCCCTCAAAAAAGTGTAGAAAAGAGAGGTTTTCTGGCTTAGCAAACCTGTTCATGGAGGGCAAGCTGCCTGTGTTTGTCATGCTGGGGGTGAATGTCCCCTGCCTTGGGCTCAGAAATTTGGTAATCCCAAGAAAATTTTGGAGGATGTCACAGCTGGGACTGAGGGAGTCTACTGTAGTTGTCCTGTGTGTCCTTGTCATGAGTGGATGAGTGCGTGCTGGCTGGTCTGAGCTTTCAGGCCTGGCCCATGGCAGCCAAAGATGCTGTCTTGGCACAGAGGGACACTTCAGCATCCTGACAGGAGTCTGAAGGTTACCAGTGGTTCGCATGAAAAGCAGACTGCAGTCGTATTAACATTTAATGAGAGGGCACAGCCCACAGAGGCTGTGTCCTCTGCTACAGGCTCTCTTTTCAATTAGATGACATTTCCTTTCCTGCTTGGATCAATGTGGGACATGGGGTGGTGGGACGGGCAGGCTTTGCCTTTATCTCTTTAATGCAAACCACAGCAGATCTGAAGAGCTGCCAGGCTGGGAGGCGTTTGCCATCCGCTTGTGCCGTCTTCAACACTTCAACGTCTGACCTGGCGTTGTTCTGCCAGATTAAGGCAGCTCTGTTATGTAACAGCACTGCAAAATGGTGTCAATAATTTCAAAGGAATTCAGGCAAATGGTTGAGGTTTTTCTAGTGGTGTAAATCCCCGTGTGCAAACCAAGCACATCAGACTTTAAGCAATTAATTCCTAATCATGCCAAATGCCTTCAGTAGCCCAGCTTTAGCACTGAGAGCTTAAGCAGTTTTCCACTGTACCGCACTTAATTTGGATAAAGTGAAGAAACTGGTATCATGGCATTTCTAGCCTAAAGGTGCAGGAGTGGCCAGTAAAATGACATTTGAATTGAGAAAAATCCCCCTTTCATTTGTGTTCTAGGCATCTATTACTGGGAAGACACCATAGCTAATAAAAAAGGCATTCATTATACTCTAGAAAGGGAGTTCATTAGAGAGAAAAGCCATTCTAGCTTAGTAAGAAATGCATCTGCAACTGCCTCAGAGCTGTTATTCTCATCAAGTTTCAATGTTAGCAATTTTAACCAAGAGTTAATTGAGCAATCTCAGAAAGCAGAGTAATTCCTTTACTCAGCTAAGCTTTGTAAGGCTACCACGCACAAGGCAAAAGGAGCACAAATGACTTTCATTAAGCCAGGAACCGCCAGTGTTCTTGCCTATTACTACTTTTTCTTTTTTTAAAAAAGTAGGGCTTTGGGGCTTTTGGCAACTGTCTTTGGCAAAGGGAGCTCCACACCGGTATTACAAAGCTCATATATAACCGTGCCATCCAATTTTTTGGATAGTAGAGGGTTTAATTTTCATAACTCACCAAGCAGCAGTCCTCTTCTGGAGGGCACGGCTGAAGATGCTTGTGGCCTTTGGACTGGTACAGTGTCCCCAGGAAGACAGTACATCTTTCTTGCAGGATTTTGCGTGGAAAAGGGCCATCCTAAGCTCCGTTCCGGCTACTGTCCAAAGAGCATGATTCTGTCATTGGCTGCACTCTCAAGAGATGCAAGGTTAGCTAATGTTGCTTTTAGAAGAGCGTTTATAGAAACCTCCCCAGTTCCTTTGCTTCATGGAAGAGCTGTAATCAAAAATAAACTTACTTGATTTAAAGAAAAGAAGAAATAGTCACACTGTATCCAGGGCACTAGACTAAGTCTTTGGAGAGAGTGTGTTGGTTGAACCGTGGAGCTGTTTTTCTTGCTGTTGTCCTTCAACGAGTTCTACTACTCCTGCTGCTGTTGGGCCCCTGAGCACTGGAGTGTTTGCATCCTTCTGTGGAAGTGACTTTCTCTTGGTGAGCTCAGCAGGATTTAGTCTGTTCCCCAGAGGTGGCTGGAGGTCCCTTTTTGTCACGAGATTGCTCTGCAGTGATGATCCTTTCATGCTAGCACAGAACTAGGGCTCTTATTACATACCGCTCTTAGCAAACAGATAGTTATCCATCAGTGTCTTTGCAGCCTACAAAAGGCACTATTTGCTCTACAGAGCTTCCAAAGCCTGTTCCCATCTCTCAAAATGTGAGGGAGGAGATGCTCTAACACCTGCAAGTGCTGTTGTGTTTCAGTGTCGAGCTCTGCATGGGGCTGTCTGCCAAGAAGGGCAGTGCTGTTCATCTGGAGGCCACATTCAAAGGAGGCCAGAGCTTCCTTTTCTCAGTGCTAACTTCTCATCGTACCACTTGGTTCGACCACAGGCCAAGTCTGAGACGTAATGAGTTGGGGAAACAGAGCAGGCCCTGCAGGCCCTGCTAGGCAAAGCACAGACCTGTGCTGAGCAGGGGGTGTAAACCCATCTGCACAGTCACCCGGAGCTTGGGAAGGAGCTTGAACAAGTGCTGTGGGAGGGAGGCAGGATGGAGATGGATCCTGGATCGGATAGGGGAAGGAAAATCAGTACCTTTGCAGAAGGGGTTCAGGCATACCTGGCTCGAGTCTGAGATGCTGAAAGGATGTTGGGAAGCTTTAAATTATGTCAACTCACCCAGCTGGATGGAGCGCCTGTTGAAAGGCAAGCTCTGACTCCAGTGCAGGGCAGTTCAGCTGCATCCAGTTGTGAGCAGATTGCCCCAGTGAACAACAGGCAAAGAGGGGACCGACTTCCCACAACATGTCAAAAGTATGGAAAATCCAGTCATAGTGTTTGGGGTTTGATCTCCGTATCTGTGTCTCAGCATTGAAAACACTTCAATGCGTGGAATATACCCAGCAGTTACATCGTCCGGGAACCCATGGAGGTGAATAAGGAAGCACAGGGAAAGAGCTGTGCTCATCTGTTTGGCCATACCTCGCTGTCATTTGTTCTGAGCTAAGGTGTGTGTTACACTGGTGGAATGTTTGAATGTGTCTGTGCTCTAACCAGCCTGCCTGCCTCGTTCCTGCACTTACTGGATTACAAAGCACTTCTTGTCCCTCCCTGTGCAGCAAACCTTGATTTGCTAATGTCATTTGTCAAGTTAATCAGGGAGAGTGGGCACTTAGATGGCTATTGTACAGCCCGGCTGCATTGCCATGGAAACACGGCAGCCAAACAGACATTCCACTTGCCTGCTTTGCTCCGCTGAGGTTCGGCATGGAAACCCAGGATTTTATTTGCCATCTACAAAACAACTTGCTGGGGATGTGGATAGCTTTTTGAGGTTCCTGTAAAGAAATCAGGACAAGTTTCGCTAATCTTTTATGGACCGTATGGTATGACTGTTACTAAAGCAGTTCCAGAGTTTGAACGTTTAGCGCCTCTTTCCGTGTCCCACAGACGTTTGGCTCTGGTAGGAGCTGGGTGAGGGGAGTTACAGCCTGGCAGCTTGCACTGGAGGCAGCCGTCAGAGCATTATCAGTCTCCCTCAGCTGGATGCTTTCCAAGAAGGTTATTCTTTGCCTGCAGGAGCAAAGACCATCAGTTAAGGTACTTTGAAAAGCACCAAGTCTAAGAACATCTCAGGAGCCTGAAATCCCCCCAGCAGTTGTGGGGATTTAGAAGCTGATGTGCCACAATCATGTTTGAAACGAGGAGGCGAGTGCTTCTGAAAACCCTACCCTCCGCCTGACCTCTTGCATAATGCAGACTATAGAATTTCACCCACGAACTCCTGCACCGAGCCCATAACTCATAGGCGAAATCTGGGTACTGAAAGAGGCAGCAGAAGATGCTTGCGCGTGTCACAGACCTCTCGAGCTGTCCTGACTCTCCCTCTCCTCCCTCTCACGTGTGCACGCGCTAAATGATGCGTTGAACAGGTTTGGAAACGCTCCCTCCTGCCGGCCCGGCGAGCAGGACAGCTGGAATCCCGAGCACCTATGTGAGGCAGAGCCACCTGCTACCCCCGCCGTGCCGCGCAGGACAGCGGAGGAAGCCTCGCCTGAGCACGGAGAGGGCAAAAGTTCAGACCATATTGTTTATGGGATTTTGTGGAGCCGGGAGCCAAGGATAGCTCAGCTAATCCAGAGGAAACTGTAGCGATGGCATTAGAATGCGTTTCACATGGGATTCATTCAGCGCGCGTTCAGAGGGACTCGTCTTTCTGTCTCCATTTTTTTAGCCATGAAATATTTTTCTTTGCACTCCGCTCTGCCAGCCGCACTGAGCCAAACTCCAAGCTGGGCTGTTTTAAGAGAAGAAAAACTCTTGTCGTTTGACCTGCCGACGAGCTCGCGGGGTTTCAGCGCTGCTCCCGGTAACGACAGCGCCAGGCGCTCATCTGGCCCCCGGCCGCTGCCAGCCGCGCTCCCGCTCCAGGCTGCCTGATGATCCGCTGCTTTTTTCCAAGCCGCGGAGTAGCGCTTGCTGAGGTGAAAGCCCCACGAGGACACTCGCCCCAAGAGCATCACGTGGCAGCTGTCTTTGAAAACGGGCTAGGGAAAACATGAGAGGATCCCGACTTCAGGAGCAACGTGGGGTTTCCGGCAACGCGTCGCAGTGCTGGATGGCAGCGGGGAAGGCTCCCCGGCGGATGAGAAGGCAGCGGCTCAGCCGTGCTCTGCTGCTCCTGAGCAGCTCAACCCGTGCTGGTTTCAGCTGCCCTCCGAGCCCTGGGCTTGTCCTCCTGTCTGTGCTGTGTCCCGTGCGAGGTCTCGGTGCGGGCCCCACAGCGGGACCTCCACGCTGAGCTGCTCTTTGCAGATCTCGGCCTCCCGCCCCGAGGGAGCTGCCCCCACAGAGCCCCTTTCTCTGCTGGACGAGGTGACCTGGTTTGACTCTGGGTGCAGGTGCCAGCTTGTTTGCTGTCCCAGCCCCTTCCATCAGACCCTCTCACGTGCTCTGGATTAGCCCAGCTGTGACTGTTCCCTTCAGAGAGCTGCCACACAGAGGGGGTGTTTTCCTCTCCCTGGGGACTATATCTTGGGGAATCACATTTAAAACAAACCTATCTGGGAGTTACCACAGAACACCCCTCTCTTGTTCCTACAGCAATGACTGGATTGCTCAAATGGGGTGCGTTTGGGGAGTAGCTCAGTGACTCCCATGGCACTGGAAGCTGGGAAGGACCCTCTATGTCCGCAGGGCACGCGCATGGGGGTCCTGGGCTTCTCTTCCCACCTGGATATGTGTGTAGCATGGTGTCCAGCCTCGGCTGTGCCACCGGCTTCTCGGAAGCACCAAAGCAAGCCGTGTTCCCCCAAAGCCGCGTGCTCAGGTGAGGATGCTCCAGAGCTGCTGGGAACAAAGACTGTCTCTCCAGCCATAGAGGTTTCTTCTGGATGTTGCTCTGGTAAGGGGAACGACTGTTGGAGCCCTTGGTTTTTGGAAGGTTTCTCCGCGGCAGGGCACTGCCCTCAGACTGATTTCTCTTCTGTAGTGTTTCTAGTTTGGCTTTTGGGGCAGAGAGTGATACAAGCAGCTTTTGAGCTCTGAGTTTCTAAGGGTTTCATCCTGCGTCCTGTCATGGGTGTAAAGCTCCTCATAAGATTTTCCTGTCTGTGTTGCTGGATTCATCCCTGTGCTGGATATCTCTCCTTGGTGCAAGGTTTCTGGGGCTAGTGCTCCTTCCAGGTGTGGACCTGAAGAAAGCAAAGAGGTGGTGATTTTGCAGAGCGTGGGACATATGTACTTTTTTTTTCAAGTGTAAAAACACTTCTGACACAAGCTTCAGTTCAGTGCTGCCTGCAATATCAGAACAGCAGTAGCCCCAGAAAAGTTAAAAGGCCAAGCCCCTCAAATGGCAAAACAAAATGCGGAATTTAATAATCTGGAGTGACAAGCGAGGGGCCTCACACTCTTGTGAGCGCCAGGAACCAGCTGGATCGCAGGGGTGCCTCAGTGCTCGGTTACAGTGTTTGTGTCGAGGCGTGAGACAAACACGCTTGCCCACAACAGGGAGGCAGTGTTGTTTGTGGATGGGGTTACTGCTTTTCCTTCAGAAAGGTTTTACAGCTCACTCCGAAGGTCCCGATCGCCACCGTGTTTCAAGGGAGGCAGAGAGGCTCCATGGCCTCCGCCCGCGCATGCATCTGCGTAGCCAGGGCCAGCGCTGGAAACCCGTTTGCACCAAAAAACCCAGTCCCCCTTTGCACCAAAGCCCGAGGAAAGGAGCGACACCGCCTTTCTCGGCCTGCCCATTGCCATGTGCTGCCCACGAGCGTGTCCGGGAGGTGGGGACAGCCGCACCACAACCCGCTGGGCCCTTCGGTGCCCTCGCAGGGCAGGGCCAGCCGGGGTGCCCAGCGCCCTTGGGCCGTGCTGTCCCGTAGCCCCTGGTGCCAGGGGCCAAAGAGGGACCGATGTTGCCATCTGCTGGCTTAGCTGCACAGGAGCAGCAAGGTCTGCGCTCAGCCGTTGGGAAAGGGGCTGTCACGAGCGTGTCCGGACCGTGCGCGGTGCCCGCAGCCCTGGTCGCTCCTGTGCTGGGCCGTAGGCAGCCTCACACTGTGCTGACTGATCCATCGGCCTCCTCGTAGCATCTGCTTGTCCAATGGGTGTTTCTGGGGACAGGATCAGTGGTCTCTTCCCATCCCATCTGAGGCTCCCCTGTTCCTCACGCCTTTCCTTTCACTGTCTCTGTGACAGTGACCCTCCTGCCTTCCCCGCTGGTTTGAAGCGTTGTCCTCTTCAGGGCACTCTCCTCCCTGCCCAGGGAGCCTCTGCGGAGCCCTTCTTGACAGCGCTTGTTCCTCTGAACGATGAACATTTCCACTGCTGATTACAGCTGTCATGCGCTTATTCCTCCTCTGGGCTTGTCTTTAATTATTTCCTTTCTCTTTTGTGTTCTTGGCAAGTGCTTGATGGCTGGGAACACATCACTGCCATAGCGAGTGCCCTGGGAATGCAGGACCTTGCTCATCTGGCCAGCCTATCACGATGAGAGCTGCAGGTTCCTCATCCCTGTCCCAGGTGCTCCCTGGTGCCCCTCAAATTACCACTGCGTGTGCAGGAGCAGTGGGAACATGCCAGCATAATCAGTGGCAGCTCGCTTGGGCATCGCTTGGAGCATGTGGTTACTTTTGTAGCTCTATTATCTTTCTAGGCAATTAGCACGAGTTAGGAGCCATGGGGACTGTGACAGCAAAGCGCGGGAAGCCCGGTTAAGCGCTTCTCAACACTTATCTAAGCCCAGTTAAACGGGTCTCCTGCGAGCCAGCCCTACAGCTGGTAGCGTAACTCGTAACACACCAGAGATGCTTTCTAGCCTGGAGATTGCTTTTCTTCGAGGCAGATACCCCAGAGCTTTCCATTCAATGGCCGTGCGAGGAAGAGGAAGGCTGCTCACGCAGCCCGGGTGAGCCCAGCAGTGTCCGCAGCGGAGCAGACCGGAGCAGCCGCGGAGAGCCCGGATAGCGCGCGGTTGCCGGTGCAGCCCCGCGGCTGCCGTGGCGGGAGCGAAGGCAGCGCCGCGCGCCCGGGCCCGGCCACACATGTCGATCTCGGGATGGGGGAGCAAGTGAGACGCTGTTTTCTCTGGCCCGGGAACACAGCGACGCGTGTTTGTTTTCCGTGCTATCTCTTGCACTGCGTTTGTTATGCTTGTCGAGCACTTTGGGAGATAAAATGACCTGAAAGGAGATTATTTTCTCCTAAATTAAGCTATCAGTTTATCCTTGACTTCTGCCTGTCTGCACTAGCAGGTTGGCCTTCTCCGAGTCCGTGGGGATACCTCAGCTAGAAAACGAGAATATGAGGGGGGATTTGCTGCAGTCTCAGGTCTAATCTTCTTTTCTAACGGCAACTTGAAGCTGTTCCCCCATCTGTGTTCCCATCCTAGTTCTCCTCCTCGTTCCCATCATGGTATGTTTGACTGGTGCCGAGTGTACGGCTTTGCCTCCTAGGGCGCACGCGGCTCTGACGGGGACCTGGGGGTGTTTTTCTCTCCTGCAGGCTGGTGGAGGAGTTCATGCTGCTCGCCAACATGGCCGTGGCCCATCAGATCTACCGCTCCTTCCCCGAGCAGGCGCTGCTGCGCCGCCACCCGCCGCCCCACACCAAGCTGCTCAACGACCTCATGGAGTTCTGCGACCAAGTCGGCCTCGACATCGACTTCAGCAGCGCGGGGGCCCTGCACGTGAGCGCGCCGGGGCCGCGGGGCGTTGTGTGGCTGCGTTGTGTGTCGGCCGTGCACGTCTCTTGAGGGGTTCTGAAACTGTTGGAGCCTCAAGGCACGGAACGTGTGTGAGGGGGAGCTGCCATCTCTGCAGCTCCTGCGGCACGGGTGGGAGAGAACTGCTGTTGAGGAAGGGGAAGGAAAGAGAGACTCCTAAAACCAAGCAGCTTTTGGGGTGAAGAGCAGCAGTGCAGTCACCCTGGCCTTTGCCCAAGCAGTGCCTACAGCTAGTCCATCCCAAAATGAAATTCCTGCTGTAGCAGCGTTTGACTCCAGCAGCACTGGGCAAAGGTAGCCCAGCCAGTCCTTGCCGGCTGTGATGTGCACAAAGCATAGAGCAGGGTCTGGGAGACCTTGCAAGCGACCCAAGTTACTGCTCTCCCTGCCATACAGGGCAACAGAGAGCACGTCCCAGGGCAGGGCGCTCCCTGGACACCCAGATTTGCTTTGCAGGAGATCGTGAGCCAGTCGCTTGCTCTGTACCACAGGAAAAGGAGCCCTGAAAGGGGGTGTTTCTGTATGGACTGCTGAAGGTCTCAGGGAGCGGAGGGTGGGGAATGGGGACTGGGAAGGACCCGAGAGCGGTGCTGGGAAAGGTCAGACACAGCCAGTGAAGGAAGTATCGAACCAATCCTCTGCTGAGCGTGTCCCAAGACTGAACTCAAGCAGAACAGCCCAGTACAGGTTCCAGGATTTTCTTTCCCCACTACCACTGGACTGTGGATAATCCTCTGTTAATCCTATCCGTGCTGGCCTCCCTCGCACGGCTCCATCAGCTGGGGCTGCTTTCCCTGCTCGCTGGCTGTGCCGAGGCTAAGTCAGCAGACACAGGACTGTGCAGCTTCTCTTCTCTCAGCTTCTCTTCTGCACTTTGAACCCTCTCCTCTCTTCCTTGCTGCTGGCCCCAAGCAGTGACCTCTCATACCTGCATCGCTCCGGAGTCCATGCACTGAAGCTCTCGGTGTTGGACAGGAGCCAGGCAGGGGTCAGGGAGAGGGCTCGCGGTGCCCCAGCACGCTGCCTGTCTGCAGATGGAGCCAGTGGCCCCTGTGCACTCACTGCACTGGCCCTGGCAGGTGGGTCAGTGCTTGGCAGTGCTGTGTGCCCAATCCTGCCAGGATGCACTCGCTGCCACAGCCAGAGCCCAGCTCCTCACGCGCTTTCTGCACTTTTCAAGGGGATTTGTAAGGAATCAGGGCAATTTGCTCTGACAAACTGCGGATTTGTCCCAGTGAGGTCTGTTGGGGTCCTCCAGCCACCACTGCTTGCCAACACTCTCTTTTCTTCTCCAGAAAAGCTTAAATGAAACGTTTGGTGCTGACAAATACTCCGAAGCCAGGAAAGAAGTGCTGACCAACATGTTCTCCAGGCCCATGCAGGTAAGGTTGGCACCATGCACCTGGATGGAGCTACCTGCTGTGCCCCATCTCCCCCCAGGGCTCCTTCTGCATTACTGTAGTGGTTGGGACATAAAGGGAAGGTGAATCAACACTGAACGTGGTATTGTGGGGCTCCCAGCAGCTCCCAGCCAGTGTTTCAACCCCACGCTGAAGACCCAGGGCAGCAGAGCTTTTCTGGATGAATCTTCCCACCCCAAACCTACAAATAACAGTTGAAGCATTTCATGCTTGAAGAGGGTGTGTTGGCAGACCCTGCTGCACAAGTAGCTGGTGACAGACTCCAGGGCTGTTCATGCCAGCTCCTCAGGTTGTAGTATCCAAACTGGCTTCTTGGACAAAGAAAGAATAAGGAGTCCAGATGATGCAGACTGATCGTAACGCACAGTCTGACCCTCCGGCTCATGCTCTTAGGCAGGAATGCTCTGGAAACCCTTAGTTTCTCTCCAGATGAGGGAAAACCTTCTGTAAAACTCTCTGTGATGGAGTCTTGTGCTCTTTTCCCTGATTGCTGTGTTTGGTGTGTCTCCAGCTCAGGACACTTATTTGGGTGCTTATCAACATCAAAAATAGTTTTTATGAAACATCTGTGTTTCTACATTTGCATTGGGGCACAACACGGCCTCTTCTGAGGGAAGTCCTACCCCACAGGGAGAAGGAGCATGTTCCTGAAATGGTCTCTCTGTTGTGGCCTGCTTATCGCTGCAGGAATGAATTATCTTCCTAACATCGCTCATTTGACTGTCACTCTTCTAATTAGCTCATTTGCTCCATTTACTCATTAGCAGTTGCCTGAAGTCCTGCTGTACTTTCACGGCTTAACGCTTGCTTGCAAGTGGATTTGGGGACTGAAGCCACGTGGCAAAATGTGGTCAGCTCAGTAGTGCTGCTTTCCAAAGAGCAGGCAGCGTTTTGTGCAGAGGGCTGTGTTGCCCCCCATCCTGTGTTTGACTTGTCCTGGTCCTTTCTGTCTCATCTTCCTCTTCTGAAAGATGATGCTGACAGGTGAATGCAGTGGTGCGATACCATCGTCAGAAGGTCAAGGTGCTCTTGTGTACAGGTGTGCTGTGTTGAAGCAGCCCACCCCTGTCTGGCAAACCTGCTTCCTGCCTACACTCAGCTTTGCAACCTGCAGACACAATGGGCCCAGTTTAGCACCGAGCCCTTGTCAGCAGCCTGTCTCTAAGTGACGAGTGTCTTTCCCTTCTGCATTTCCTGGCAGGTGCAGATGTTTGTGATATTCTTCTTGTTGAGGGTGATACAGGAAACAAAAGAAGTTGAGTTCTGTCTTGATCCTAGGATGAATTATGCAATTGGTCATTAGCTGATTCACTGCTTAGCTTGTAAGTGGAATTTCAAACTTGCTGGAAGCCACCAGCCAGGTGAATGCACACATGCTCTCACCTTTAGGGTCATTTTCCAATGTGATCCAGCACGTACCTGCAGCAGTGTGTCCATATGACCTATAGTTTGTCTGGAAGGACCACGGTGCTGCTGGGGTGAGAGACATCAGTGTTATTCTCTGCACTCTGTCTCCTGGTCATGCTTGTTGCGTGCTGGCCAGGAGGTTGATACTGTTATTCCTACTGCTAAATGCAGAGGATGGATAGTGCAAACCCCTGTTAATACCCCTAGGAAAGGACAGAGAGCTACCAAGTGGAAAGAGCTTTCCCGGGGAGGACGACTTTTTCCTGTCTGCCGCTGGTCCCCGTACAGATAGAGCAGATGGAAGAATCACCCCCATCCTGCCCATCTGCCCGGGCGTCCCGGTCAGAGCCCGGCTCTGGGCACTGGCAGCTGCAGAGCAGGGCCGTGCTCCAGACGCCGGGGCCGAGCGGGCGTTGAGGGCTGCGCTCTCGCTCTGACAGATGGTGTTGAGAGACCGTCCAGGCCCAGGGCGCTGAGGAATGACCCATATTCCTGCACGCGTTTCAGGTCCCAAAGCTTGTGTTTCACGAACAAGATTGCAGATATATCAGCCAAAATAAGCTGCCCCTAGCCATGCTCACAACAAGTGACCATCTTCCATCTCTCCTGTATTTCGGTGGTCAAGATATCAACCTCCTGGAGAAGGAGGGAGCTGGGGAGCAACTAGTAACGCGTGTCTGCAGGAGCGCTTGGATTGCCATGCGAGGAGTTTTGTAACAGATGAAGGAGCAGTGACATGCCATTTTTCAGAGGCTCAGTCACTCAGGGATTCAATCTGTCTGTAAGAGCAAAGTCGCCCCTGGTTGGCTGGGGGTAATTTATTTCCAGGCTCCTTGCAGTTCTCCCAGGGACTGCAGCAGTCAGACCCTGAGGATTTGAGACCATTTGTCAGAGGAAGTTGCTAATGAGCAAACATCTGCCTTACATCAGGCTGGTGTCACTGGTGCTATTATGGTGGCAAGGGCAGGTGTCAGGAAGGTATCAGATTGGACTCCTTGCACTATGTATCCTTGCCACAGCCTAGAGAAGTATTTTCACAATGATAGCCAAGCTGTTTCCAACCTCTGTGAGGGTCATGAGCTGCCAACAGGGCATTGGAAGGGGTCCTGGATGCAAAACAGCACAGGACGTTTAGCATCTTGATAACTTGAAAGATGGGATGTTGCCTTGTGCTCCAGGAGGAGCATAAGCCCTTTCTTTATAAGGGACTTTCTGTTATAAGGGATTTGGACCCAAGCTAGCCTTGCACCACCAGGCTGGCATGCTCTGCTGTCAAACCCGGATGCCTCTCTACCTCCTGGCACTGCAGGGACCTTCCTTCAGTGGCCAGGCGTCCTCCCACCCAGGAGCCTGACTTCAGCACCCTTAGACACCCCTGCAGTATTATGCTTTTCTAAGCACAAGCTGCTCATCCTGTCCCGCGCCAGCCTCCAGGGCGCGGAAACGCAGCGCGGGGAGCGCGCGCGTCTCCCTGCGCAGCCGCGCCGAGCCCTGTTCGGTGGGAGCTGAGCTAATTGAGTGGAGATCGTGCTTTGTGGAGTCCATCAGAAACAATTTAGTTCTGGGTTGTGGAAATTGGCAGCCATCAGAGATCCTATCCCAGCTCTTGGGTCTCATAATAAGGCTGGGACCAATGCTGCTTTTTTTAACCTGCTCTATTTACTTGCCCGGATCAGTGCGCTGCAGCTCAGCAGGAGCTGGCTGTGCCGCTGGGCTGGAGAGCGGAGGAGACAGCTGCCCAAACCGTGGATCCCAAGGCAGCTCTGTAATCAGAGCCAGCTACTCCTGTTGTTTTTAAATCTTTTGCTCTTATTTTTAAACGGGTTCATTCAATCACCACCGTGCCATGACCCCAGGGCAACCCCGCCGACCTGCCCGCCCTCCCCTCCCCGTTGGGCTCTGGCCCTATTGTTTTCCCAGCCCCGAGGGCTGGTGTTTCGCAGATGTAAAAATAAAGGCTGTAACATGTGTGATAACAGGGGTGGCGTGGCCAGGCGAGGCTCCCGTTGAAGAGGCTGCTGGGCAGCGCGGGGCCGGCACAGGCCGGGGCTTGGCGTAGCCGGGCGTCCGGCCACGCTGCTTCCCAGCTGCCGCTGCGGAAGGACGCAAGGGGCATCACAGCGGGGCCGGCTCCTGCACGGAGGTGAGGGGCGAGCTGCTCGTGCAGGCAGAGACGAGGGGTGTGCAGAGCCTGTGGCCTCAACAGGGCCAGTACGGAGTCTGGCGCAGGAGCTGCTCGTCGGGAGAGCATCCGCTGTCGGATCGTGGCTGCTGCAGCACTTACCTTGTGTCTGTGCAGCTGAACGGGACGGTGGGTGAAGGACCATCGGCTGCTTGGCTCGGAGCAGCTGGATCCCCCATCTCGCAGGCACGGATCCCTGCAGGCTTGAGCAGAGACCTGCACCATCCCTTCATCTTGTCCTTCAGGAAAATGTGGCAGGAAAGCCCACCAGGGAACATAAGGATGAGCTGATGGGGCTGATGGTTCATCAGCAATGCAGGGCCGGTGTCTCTTAGGACAGAAACAGATCCATGTCATCACTCAAGGATAGAAGGACAAGTTCTCTGCAGCACTGTAAAACTCTCCTGGCTTTCACTGCCCAGCAAAACTGCCACACACGGGGATGCAGGAAGGTTTGCATCCGTGCTCACACCCTTCCCTTGCTTCCCACCGCTTCCAGATGGCTCTGTACTTCTGCACTGGAGTCCTGGAGGACGAGACCCTCTTCCGCCACTATGCCCTCAACGTGCCCTTCTACACGCACTTCACGTCGCCCATCCGCCGCTACGCAGACGTCGTTGTGCACCGGCTCCTCTCGGCCTCGCTGGGTGAGTGCTGCTCGGTGAGGGCCGCGCTCTGCCGCGTGTCCCGGTGCCACCTGGCAGCTCTGGGCAGCGGGAGGGCAGGCGGAGGCTCTGCCCGGCCCGGCGGGACTCCTGGCCTCCTGCCTTGCCTGCCATAGCTGCAGGAGACCTGGAGGCTGCTTCCCACTGGTGCAGCTCCCTCACGTGGGGATGCCTGTGACCCGGCAGCGGGACAGGGGAGAGCTGGGTGTCCAAATCCAGGCTGTTATGGGGCATGTCTGCAATGAGAGGGAGGACGGGCCCCTCACCATTGCTCGTCTCGCTCCCAGGCACCAGCCCTCCCATCAAGATGGAGAAAGATGCCATCCAGCTCCAGGCAGACCACTGCAACGACCGGAAGATGGCTTCCAAGAGGGTGCAGGAGCTCAGCGCCGACCTCTTCTTTGCCATCTTTGTCAGGGTAAGAGCTGTGAGTTCCGCAAAGCATCTTCGGGTCTCCCCATGAAGGCCCAGCTGAGACCATCCATTCCTTGGGAACACTGTCATATGGGGCTCCCTGTGGGGATGGCTGGATGTGGGGTGCTGCTGTAGTGACAGCGCTGTCTCTTGACAGGAGTGTGGTCCTCTGGAGTCAGAGGCCATGGTGATGGGTGTCCTGAACGAGGCCTTTGATGTCCTGGTGCTGAAGTTTGGAGTACAGAAGCGCATTTACTGCAATGTAAGTGCCTCGGTCTAGCTGGTTGCCTCACGCTCACGCAGCCTCCCTGGAGACAGCCGCAGCACAACTGGCAGCAGCCTGGGCTGTCGGAGCAGGCCGCAAATGTCCTGGGGTCCTCTGGGGGAGCCCTGCTGCCCCAGAGCTGATCTGGAGCTGGGACGGCCACAGGGGTGGGAGCCAGGGGACAGGTGAGGAAACTGCAGCCTCTGAGAACAGAGCCCAGGCAGAAGCTCCCCCGTTGGCTCTGCCTGGCATTTCTGCTGACAGCAGAGCATGAGGAGACAGAGAGATCTGGAGCCGCCCGGTCTCTGAGACCAGCTTCTCCCCACTCTGTTTTGTGGGTTATCTCATCCCGGAAAAGGAAATAAAGGCAAGTTTGTGGGGACAGAGATCAGCATGGTCTAAAGCAAGGAAAGGGAGCAAGGCTAGTTTTCATTTCACTTAATCGCACAGTGCATCTAGGACTATGACAGCTCCACTGTAGGCCAGCACCTGCAGTTAGTGGCAGCATCTTTGCTTAATAACCTGGTTATACAGCTGACGATGACATCTTTAAACAGGATATACAGCGTGATGTATGGGCGGTTTGTGTATCGCAGCCACCCCTGATTTACATGCTCAGCTCACACTCATGGGCTGCAGCATGCTGGCTGTTGCAGAGCTGCAGAGGGCTTCATGCAGTGCCCTGGGCAAAAGCAAATCCATGAGGGGGACAGTGGCATGGGGAGGTGTCACTGGGGGAACAGGACCAGGGGTACAGGCTGTTCCCAACGTGCTCCCTGCCTGCAGGCGCTGCCCTTGTTGGGCTTCCAATTCCAGAAGGTGGGCAGGAAGCCGGAGCTGACACTCATGTGGGAGCCAGAGAGGCCGGAGCAGGAGGCTGTGTCCCAGGTAAGGATGCTCACAGTGCCAGGAGCAGGAGTGGAGGCCGTGTCCCACACAGGGATCCCGTGCTCTCTGCAGGGCTGCATCTGGGAGGCCTCATCACCTCCTGGGCTGGGGGGTCCTGCTGCCCTCCCCAGCAAACCTGACTTCGGCCTTTCCTGTCCCATCAGGGCTTGTCCCCAGCCCTGCTCCGTCCCCCGGCCGGCCTGTGCCTGACCCCTCCGTGGCCTTCAGACTCAGCCCTGCCTGCTGTGTGCACTGCCTCCCAATTTAGTTTCCTTCATGAATTTAATTAACATGCTGTTTACTTCCCTCTTCCAGATCATCAATTAAGATGTTAAATAAGATCAGGCCTACGGCGGCTCCTGTCTAGGCCCTTCCCCCTGTTTTGGCATTTCTTTCCTCCTCCGTGGCACAGCTTTCCCATTAGGTTTCCATCCATGTGACAGGACAATTGCCCAATTAGAAGGAATTTTTTAAGTCAAACTTCCTGAGTTGTGGTGTCAAATGGTTTAGTATCATCTAGCTATCTTTCTCTTGTGTCTCTGTCATCTATTAACTCGGTAACTCAATCAAGGGAGCAATCACATTTGTCTGACTTGATTAAGTGGTGCCTCTTTGCCAACTTTTGTCTGGTGTTGCTGTAAAATCACAGCTGTGTTGATTGCTGGTGATCTCTGCTTGGCTCCTGGTGGAGACAGGAGATTTGAATCCAAATCTGTTCCTGCACAGATCTGTGCTCTGGGTGGCTCCGGGTTTGAACCCCATCTTTCCAGCCCAGCAAAATTCTCTGAGTGTGCAGAGCCAGGTGTCAGTGTGGTCAGCCCTGGAGGTTTCGCACACAGGGCTGGAAAGGGATGAAAGGGACTCTCGATCCAGGGTCAGGCTGACTCTTCCAGCTGATATGACACATGTCCTTCAAAATTCCTTCCTTTCCAAGGAGGATCTTGCAGGCGTGGAGAGGTCAAAGTCAGCAGAGCTCTTCAGCTGCTGGAAGCCTTCCTGCAGGACTGGCCTCCCTTTGGAGCCGAGCTTTCTTTTCTAATCTTGTTTGGCTCAAGGAGCCCTCTGGACACATCCCGAAGTGGCCTTGGTTCCTCTTTTCCTACAGGAGCAGGTATTACTTACACACTAGCAGGGTCCTGCATGAAAAATGATGCCCCAGCATGAGCAGGGCCCATTTTGGTTAAGTAAACACTTGGCGATGGAGGAAACTCCTCCACGAATCCTCCACGCCTCCTAAGAAAACACTGGAGCCTTCTCCTGGGAGCACGCGCTGCGCCGGCCTCCGAGCCAGCGGAGCCCTGAGTCAATAAATCTCCAAGGCCGGGACCAGCCAGACCCTCGGAGATTTGTGCTGAACCAGCGAGAAATGTCACTCTGACATCCCGTGGTGCGGAGCACCCCTTCTCCCCGCCTGGCCCCCGCGCTTGGCACCCGCTCCCCAGCTTGGCTGAACCCAGGCAGCAACGGGAACATCTGGGAAGGCTGTTTGCGGAAAGCCGTGCCGCGCGCCGGGATCCGGGCCGGCCGGCCCCGCTGCGGAGGGGCGCGTGGGCTCCTGCCCCACGCGTTCCCCCCCTTCCCTCCCCCAGCTCCGGGATGCTGTCAGGATATTAGCAGTTGTTAGGGCTTGGCTATGAAGTGGATCTCAGAGGCAGAGGGTTTGATGCGGGATCAGGCAGCTCCTGGCAGTTCAGCAGAGGGATGAGGCAGGATCTTGCAGGGGAGCCCTCCTGGGGGCCTGGCCCCATTCGCTCCCCCAGGCTTGGGGGCTTGCCCCATGGCCGCAGCCCCATGCACGTGCTGAGCGGGCAGAGGGAATTGCTGCTGTGGAGGAGACACGTTCAAGCCGGCCAGGCCGGCCATTTTCAGGATAGCTGTCTGCAAGAGGAGTTCCCTGGAGTTTGCTCGTCACCAGCCACTTGGATACCGTGAAGACTCAGTGACGTTGTCCTGCTGTGAATGTTAGTGTGGAGTGGCAGGAGCTGCCTGGCCCAGCCTGGGTCACCCGGGCTGGCTCCGCGCTGGCTCCTCGTGGCATCCGGAGCAGGGAACACAGACATCAAGAGGCTGGCCCTGCAAGTGCCGAGCCGTGGCCCTGCAGTGGCCACCGGGGCCTGCTCAGGGCCGTGGAGTTTGGGACTGAGGAGCAGGTGCTCGCGAAGGCAGTGGTGACACAGGCTGGCTGGGATGCGGCTGCCTCTTGCTCCCTCTCTGCATGGAGATAATCCTGTGACCTCTGCAGAAGGGGCTGCGTTGGCCCCTCTTGATGTCCCAGCCAGCCCGTTAACCACTGTGAGCAGAGCTGATCGATGCTTCAGGTTTCTAATCTGCACAATTGCATGCGTAGATTGATTCAGAGGGCAGGGGAGGCAGTGGCAGGCAGCAGTGCATTCCTGAGCAGGAGGAATTGATTTTCTGGAGTCTTTATTCCCTTGTGTCTCATCCAATACGCTCCCAGCCCGGGTCCCCTCTCACTACACAGTCAAGAGAGGTCATTACCTCATTGTGGGGATGCTGAGAAAATGCCTAAGATCATTTGGAAAACCCTTCTCACTGCTGCTCTGCTTTGGCGCTTGGCCAAGTCACTTTATTAAGTGATATTCTGCATTTTCTGGATGGAAGTGAGGCACAGACGGGCTTTAGGGGAGACTGGGACCTAAAGACAAGGGCAGAGTCACACACTGTCCTGCACAAGAACAAACTGGGGGCCTTATTGAGATGGCCTAAGTGCAGAGGTGGTTTGAGAGGCTCCCTTGGTCACTCTGGGTTTCCTGGGTCTGCCCTGCGCTGCTGCCTGTGGAGATGCTGTGTGGGCCAACAGGAGCCGCAGCGGCACAGACCTGCTCAGCCCCGGCCCCGTGAGCACCTCCATCCCAGCAGAGTGTCCCAGGTTTTAGGCCATCCTGCCCCCTTGCCCATCTCTTTGGGGGATGTTGCTGAAGGGGCAGCAAAAGCCAGCGCGGCTCTAACCAAACCCTGGGTCGGCGCTAATCCAGAACCCCCCTTCTCTCTCTGTCCGCCTCGCTGAAGGTAATCACCATTTTCACGCTGGTGGACGTCGTGCTGAAGTCAGACGGGGTCCCGCTCAAGTACAGCGCCGTGATGAAGAGACCGGGCTCGGAGAAGTGAGTGTGTGCGGCCTCCGCTAGTGCCCTGCTGCCAGCAGTTTGTCACCAGCCAGGCCGTACCTGCCGCACGGACACCCACGGGAGATGGAGAGGACTGATGAGGGGTTCAGGGTTTTGTTTTTTAACCCAAAGGTATTTTATTTCTCGTTTGGATTTTAACTTGGCCTGTCAGACTGGGAGCAGGGCTCAAGGCCTGAACCTGCCCTTGGACAGAGCCTTTCTATTCTCAGATATTTTTAGCTTTACGTTTTGGGGATTTTTTTTTAAGGCAGTGAACATCCCTTGTGTCCTTGGGTGCGTGCAGCGGGGGCCGCGCGGGGACTGGCGTCCCCGGGAGCAGAGAGGGGCTGCCACGCTCCACGCTTGGCTCCAGGCTCCCATCGGCCTGACGTGGGAGGAGGCCGAGGGGCCGCGCGAGAGGGTTTCGTGCTGGGTTGTGCATCATGTAATAAAAGCCGGGTCAGCAGCCGTGTGGGGGACTGCGTGCAGGTTTTATTTGGTCTCCTCCGCGTTCCCCAGCCAGGAATCCGAGCAATAACTCATCTCCCGGGCAGCCCTGTGCCTTCCCCTGCTTGCCGCTGCCCGGGCGGTTGTGAAATCCAAGCGGCGCCGCCCGCCTCCCCCCAGCCCCGTGTTTGCTCAGCCGGAGGGTGGGGGATCAGGTGGACGTGTGCGCTCCCGGCTCGCGCTCCAGCGGCTAATCCCGCGGGCTGGTCCTGCACCAGGAGCTCGGGCTGCTGCTCTGGCCGCTCGCGCCCTGGCCCCCAGCCGAGTCCCGCTCAGGGTCCCTCCTGCCGGAGATGGGGCTGTCCCGGGCTCTGCGCCCGCCCCGAGGCCGCACTTCGCCTGTTTCGACACTCGCGTACAGATCATCCCAGGACACCGACAAACACGTGCCACGTCCTCGCTTCTCTCGTCCATTCGATAGAGCAAGCGCCCAGCACCTTCCCCGCGCTGGTCCCACTGCTGCCCCCATGTCCCCCATCCACTCTGTCCCACACCAGCCTTCACCCGGCTGCCACCACAGCTGGTGGTCACCGTGGCCAGAGGCTGGCACTGGCCTGCAACATGGCCACATGGCTGAGAGGAGACCAAGTCCTTCCCTGCAAGCCAGAACAGCTCTCAGACTCCTCTCCCTTTTCTTCCTGGCTGATCAGTGTCTGTAAGTACCTCAAGGGAGGCATCCTCCTCAAGGGAGGAGGATGGTGCTGGCCTCTTTTCAGCGGTGGCCACCAACAGAATTAGAGGAAACGGCCGGAAACTGAAACACCAAAAGTTCCACAGGAGCTTAAGGAAAAATTTCTTAACAGTGAGGGTGACAGAGCACTGGAACAGGCTGCCCAGAGAGGTTGTGGAGTCTCCTTCTCTGGAGATCTTCCAAACCCGTTTGGACACAGTCCTGTGCCACGTGCTCTAGTGACCCTGCGTGTGCAGGAGGGTTGAACTAGATGACCTCTAGAGTTCCCTTCCAACCTTAATGCATCTATGATTCTATGATTCTATCCCAGCATCCTGGCAGGTTTGTCTGCAACTTTGTCCCCTGGGAAAGGGGACCTGAGGACATGGATACCAAAGGTGAGGTGTCCTGGCCCTGCCCATCAGCCCAGTGTCCTCTCTCCTTGGGTTCGTGCACTATCTCTCCAGGGAAACAAGCTAAATCCAGCCGGGTCCAGCTCCTGGGCTCAGTGTATCTCCAATAACAGCCCTTTGCCCTGCGCCCTCCCTCCCTGCCCAGGGTCTCTGCAGAGGTGGCCTGGCCAGCACAGGAGGCCCCGGGACACCCCAAACAGCCACAGGGGCCCAGCCTGCCCCAGGGCCAGGCTGAAGGGCCTCCAGCCCTGGGGGGTTGGTCCCAGCGAGGCCTGGGGACACGGGGAGGGTCCTGGGCAGGGCTGGGAGACAGTCCCTGAATGTTATCAGCCCCATCGTCTCGCCCACAGCGGGGCTCAGCCCTCCGGCGGGACAGGTGAGGGCCATAAAGGGCTGCCCCTTGGCCGGGCCGCGGACGGCGGTGCAGGAACATGGAGCGGCCGCTCTCCCCGCGGAGCTGCCTCCTCCTCTGCCTCCTCGCCCGGCTCTCGGCCGCGGCCTCAGGTGAGAGCTCCAGTGGGGCGGGAGGGTGGGAGCCCCAGGAAAGGAGGTGCTGGGGCGCCCTGTGACCTCCCCGGGGGGCTGGTGGCCAGCGGGATGGGACTATCCTCCCCCGCCGTAGGGAGTTCGCCCCAAGCACCAGGGGAGGAGCAGCCCTCTTGGCCTCAGGGGGCTTTGGGAGCCCAGCCTCTGAGGGGGTTGTCTCAGCCCTGACCAAGCCATGCTCGGTCCTGGCCGTCCCCAGCCCTGCAGCCCCCTCATGTCCCCCTCATTGCTAGGATTAACCAAATCGTTTGGATGAACAGCCGTGGCTAGTCATGGTTTCCATAGCGCACTTGCTGCACGGGACTGGCACTTGCGTGGCCTGTTCCCTCAGCAGAGAGGTGTAAGGCACTTCCCAACCAAGCCATGCCTCAGTTTCCCCCTCTACAGACGGACACAGGACAATGCTGTGGTTGCCAAAGGCCTGGCTGATCCCCAAATGGTTCCTGGTCCCTCCAGGGCCCCTAGAGAATAGGACTAAATGGGCTAAATTCACTTGGGTGGCGATGCCCCCTCTGGTCCCCCAGCGGGACTTGTCCTGAGGACGCTCGGGGAGCCCAGGGCCATGGCGGTGCCACCAGCACTGTGCTCAGCATCCCCTCGAGCCCCCTGCTTGCCTCCAGGCACTGAGAAGACGCCGGACTACTGGAATGAAGGGGCCAGGAGGAGGCTGGAGTTGGCCCTGGCTTTGCAGCCTATGACGCAACGAGCCAAAAACATCGTTCTCTTCATGGGTGACGGTGAGTCCCCCAGACCAGGGACCTGATCTGTCTCAAAGACCCTCCTGGTGCCCAGCTGGGAGCCAAGACACAGAGCCAGCCCAGGGATGGCTCTAGCAAGACATCTCCAAAGCTGTGAACCATAGCAGGGTGCCAAATGCATCAGCTCACTCTTGGTGGGGCAGGGGGGAGGTCCATGCAACAAGGGGCGAGTTGGTACCTGGAGTCCTTAAGGAAACTGGAGTACGTCGGAGCCTTGGGGAGGGAAAAGCGGGGGACTTTACTCATTCCCCAGTTCCCTCATCACCTGTACCCTGCGGACAAGTCTGTCCTCCATCTGACACCTCTCTCTTTTTCTCCTTATCCATCTCCTTGATTGTCCCAGTCTTTGGGCCTTGACTCCATACAGGGCCTCAGTGCCCAGGGCCATTGCTCAGCTCTTCTCGGAGGCTGGTAGCTCAGAGCAGCAGCAACCGTGACACCAGAACCCTGGGTCAGCCCAGCTGTGTTCCACAAGCCACCTGGAAGCTGGGTTTGTAAGCCCAGGTCCCGGTCTTGGCCCTTTGCCACCCCGCAGCTCTGCTGTGCCCACAGGCATGGGGCTGCCCACAGTCTCTGCAGCTCGGATCTACCAGGGGCAGCTTGCTGGTGGCTCAGGCGAAGACAGCGTCCTGGCCATGGAGACCTTCCCCCATGTGGCGCTGGCCAAGGTGAGTGGGGCAGTGCCGGTGGTGGCACCTGTGCTACCCACTGCTCCAAACACTCACCCCCGCTGGCTTGCAGACCTACACCATCGACCGTCAGGTGCCTGACAGCGCTGGCACAGGCACTGCCTACCTGTGTGGGGTGAAAACCAATGCCAAGACCTTGGGGCTGAGCGGAGCAGCTGTCTATGGCAAATGCCACACCACTTTTGGCAATGAGGTGGACTCCATTCTGCACCGGGCCAGGCTGGCAGGTACAGGGCCCTGGGTGCCCCTGTCATCTTGGTGGGTCAGTTGGGATCTCTGTCCACCTGGCTGTAAACCCCAACCCATGTTGCAGGCAAGTCTGTGGGCATCGTGACAACCACGCGGGTGCAACATGCGTCCCCCGGGGCCACCTACGCCCACTCGGTCAGCCGGAGCTGGTATGCTGATGCCAACATGCCCAAAGAGGCACTGCAGGACGGCTGCAAGGACATTGCCTACCAGCTGGTGCACAACACGGACATCAATGTGAGCTGGGGAGTCGGGCTGGTATCACTCTGTGGGGGATGTCAGTGACCGAGGGACTTGCAGAGGTGATCTGTGAGCTGCAAGGCTGGGACCTCCAAGCAGTGGCAGTGCAGGTCATAGTGACCTTGGTCCCCTGGCAGGTGATCCTGGGCGGCGGGCGGATGTACATGACACCCAAGGAAACTCCGGATCCCGAGTACCCGGGTGACCCAGCACAGAATGGCATCAGGAAGGACGGCCTTGATTTGATCACCAAGTGGCTCAGCTCCAAGGAGGTACCCAAGCTGTGGCAGAGGGGAGCTGTCCCGGGGCACCACAGGGTGGGTATGAGCTATCAGCACCGTGTCTGTCCTTGCTGACAGGGTGCACAGTACGTCTGGGACAAGAAGGGCCTGGATGCTGTCAATGACTCCGTGAGCCACCTCATGGGTGAGAGCATCACTGCCTTCATCGCAGGCAATGACACCTGCAGGACACAACCTGTCCCGGGTGCTGTGACATGCTACCTACCACTGTCCCTTGCTCCACTCCCCCAGGCCTCTTTGAGCCCAAAGACATGAAGTATGAGCTGAACCGCAACACCTCCACAGACCCTTCCATCGTGGACATGACGGAAAAGGCCATTCGCATCCTCCGCAAGAACCCCAAAGGCTTCTTCCTCTTTGTGGAAGATGAGTAGCCCCACGCAGCCTCAAGTGGGGGCAGAGAAGGCAGGATGCGGGGCCTGGGTGGTGGGCAGGTGTCTAGGAAATGCAGGGTGGGATGTGGGTCCCCAGTGGTGGGTGGGCATCCCCAGGGCCGAGTGCAGCAGGTGAGGCTGTGACAGCCGCGTTGCCCATGCAGGTGGCAGGATCGATCATGGCCACCACAGCGGCCGGGCGAAGCAGGCGCTGATGGAGACCATCATGCTGGATCAAGCCGTGGCACGGGCAGGCGAGCTCACAGACCCTTCCGACACCCTCACAGTGGTCACAGCCGATCACTCCCACGTCTTCAGCTTTGGCGGCAACACACTGCGTGGCAGCTCCATCTTTGGTGGGTGCTGGCGAGGGGCAGCCCGTCTCCCTGCTCTGGTACCTCCATTTTGCTCCCACTGGAGGCTAGACCAGGTGGGAGTGCTTGGGAGAGGCATCTGGCTGGGATAGGGAGGTGACTGTGCTTCTTCCCAACCCCGGTGCCAGGACTGGCCCCCAAGAAAGCCAAGGACAAGCGAGCCTACACCAGCATCCTCTATGGCAACGGGCCTGGCTACAGCATCCGTGACGGGGGCCGCCCAGCCGCCAGCCTCCCTGCTGCAGGTAGGAGCTGAGGGAAGGCCGTGGGGAGGCTGGGGAGCTGCATCCCACAGCCACCCTGGCCACCTGCGGTCCCAGGGTCACCGGGGCAGGAACTGGAGACCCAGGACCAAGGGCGCTGTTGCCTCAAGGCAAGTTGCTGCCACCCAGCCCCGTATTTCTTGCCTCCTTCCAGAGGACAAGGACTACCGGCAGCAGGCGGCCGTTCCCCTGGAGACAGAGACACACAGCGGTGAGGATGTGGCCGTGCTGGCCAAGGGCCCCATGGCGCACCTCTTCCACGGCGTGCAGGAGCAGCACTACATCGCCCACGTCCTGGCCTACGCCGCCTGCCTCGAGCCCTACGCCGCCGAGCCCGCCTGTAGCACGTCCCGCAGGGCGTCCCGCAGCCCCCGCTGCTCCCCACAGCCCCTGCTCGCTCTCCTGGCCCTCTGTGTGGCCTCGTACCTGGCAGGGGGCTAAGAGCAGCTACCCCCCCATCATCCTCATCTGCAGTCTTGATGGTCAAGTCCCCACTGTGGTCAGCCTCAGGGAATGCAATAAAACTCAGGTCACTCAACTTCATCTCCCTTTTGGGGGTTTGCAGCTTGGTCACATCTTAAGGAGTCACACGTGCCTCCATTTCCCTTGTTGGTCATGGCTCATGGGACCTGCCAGGATGCCTACAACCCTGGTGGCATCAGGATGAACAAAGGATGAGGAAAGGTCCTGTGTCCCCAGCCTCAGGCCTGGATGCTGGGAGCTCTTCCACTGCAGGATGGTTGGAGGGAGCCCACTGGGCCTCGAGCTGCTGCAGCAGCCTGGGACAACCTACACAAGGGTTGGCACCATCCTGGCAACGGGCAAACGAGCACTCTGAGTCCATATGAAGGGACTTTGTTGCTCGGTGCACAAGCGACCCCTCCAAGAAGCTCTCCTGGCACTCTCGCTGCCCCAGGGCCAGCGCTCAGCCCTGCCAGCTGCAGTGCCCTGGCCAGAGCATCCCCACCATGAGGGGATGACCCTGTCACCTCCTCACCTGGCCCTTGCTGAATGACCAAGGAGCCAAATAGCCCTGCCAGACATTGCTCATCCTCACAGTCCTTTGGCCTCTGTTTTAATCTCAAATCCACCCAGCCATTTCTCAAGCTATTAGCAAAATGATAATGAGGTGTCAGTAGCCCATCCCCATGGCCTTTGTGCTGTCTTCTCAGACTTACCTCAGGCTAGCAGAGAAAGGCCTGGCCCCTCCACACCCCGCCACGTACCCCCACTTATCTGAGTACAAAGTCTCCCTGGTTCCAGCCTCTTTTAGAGCTGGAGGCTCTGCCGGCTGCTTCGAGCACCCAGATACCATCATGCAGCGCCTGGCACCTCTCCTGCTCTGCCTGGGCCTCTGGGCTGGGCTGGGCAGCACCGTCATCCCAGGCAGGAACTGGCCCCCGGAGCTTTCCCTGGAGGGGGGAAAGGGGGCACCTGGCAGAGCATGGGCTGCTCTAGGGAGGAGCAGGGACCACACTGCTCCAAGAGGGTTAATGAGGCCTCTGTGTTGGGGGTATCCCTGCCTTTTCTGGGGACATTGGGCTTGTTTTCCCAGGGGATTAAGGGTTTGGGGAGGGGCGTGAGGTGCCGGTAACCCCCTCACCATGGCTTTGGCCACTTGGTTTCTGTGGCTTTGCACTCCCGGCTGTGTTTTCCTGGGGTGGAGGCAGTGGGACTGGATACCCCAGGATGTGAGAGTCCCAGGCAGTGGGTGCTGCTGAGCCAGCTCTGAGGGGAGCTGCTTGCTCACAGTGGAGGAGGAGGATCCATCCTTCTGGAACAAGCAGGCAGCCGAAGCCATCGAAGCCTCCTTCCAGCTGGAGCCCCGTTTGGTCCAAGCCAAAAACCTCATCATCTTCCTCGGGGACGGTGAGTGCTACCGGGCACCTCTCGGCGAGCACAGCTGGTGCCACCTGGAGCTGGGGTGCAGGGAGGGCTCCTGATCTGGAAGGCGACTCAGGACCACTCTCCTTGGGGCCAGGCTTCGGGGTCCCATCCCTCACGGCCACGCGGATCCTAAAGGCTCAGATGCAGGGGAAGCTCGGCCCCGAGACCCCTCTCTTCATGGATTCCTTCCCCTATGTGGCTCTCTCCAAGGTAAATACTCTCTGCCACAGGCACACGGGGAGGGCACATGGAGGGAGCCCGTGTGGGGCTTTGCCCTTGGGCATGGCATGGGGGGGGGCTGAGCCATCTCCCACGACCTTGGCAGACCTACAACGTGGACCGGCAAGTGGCCGACAGCGCGGGCACAGCCACGGCATACCTCTGCGGCGTGAAGGGCAACTACAAGACGATAGGAGTGAGCGCGGCTGCCCGTTACCAGCAGTGCAACACCACGGCGGGCAACGAGGTGATCTCGGTGCTGCAGCGAGCCCGCAATGCTGGTAATAGCAGGGACAGGGGGATGACTGGTGATGGGGAGGCTGGGAGCGGGCACCACGCGGGTCAGGAGCCGGGTGCGCAGGCTGACGCGGGCGCTGCGCGGCAGGGAAGGCGGTGGGCATCGTGACGACGTCGCGGGTGCAGCACGCGTCGCCCTCGGGTGCCTACGCGCACGTGGTGGACCGCAACTGGTACGCGGATGCCAGCATGCCGGCCGAGGCCCTGGATCAGGGCTGCAAGGACATCGCCTGGCAGCTCGTCCACAACGTTGACATCAACGTGAGTACCTGGCGGAGCCACTCCTGCCACCCCAGTCCTCCCCATGGGACCCCTGTGACACTGGGCCGCTCTCCTCCCTCAGGTGATCATGGGAGGTGGACGCATCTACATGACCCCCGCGGGGACGCTGGACCCTGAGTATCCCAACGTCGCCAACACGAGTGGTGTGCGCCTGGATGGCGTCAACCTCATCGATGAGTGGCTGAACGCCAGGCCGGTGGGTGAGACGCAGCAATGGCTCTGCTGGTGGCCATCCCCTTGCGGGGGCTCAGCACCCACTGACCCCCCAGGCATTGCCCACAGGGTGCCCGCTATGCCTGGAATAGGACGGAGATGCTAGCAGCAGCCGATGACCCCGAAGTGACTTATTTGATGGGTAACAACCCCTTCCACTCCCTTACTGGCCCTGGCGCCTGCCGGTGCTCAGCACCACGGCTGAGCCTGTCCCCTCCATGTGTCTCCCCTTCCCACTGCTGATCCCAGGGCTGTTTGAGCCCAGCGACTTCAAGTATGAAGTGCAGCGCAACACCCTTGTGGACCCCACTCTCAGCGAGATGACGGAGACGGCCATCAAGATCCTGAGCAGGAACCCCAAGGGCTTCTACCTCTTCGTAGAAGGTATGTCGGGGTCAGTGGCACAGGGATGGCTGAGAGCCAGGGATGCAGGGCACTGAGGTGGGAAGGGGTATTGGGGCTGACACTGGTGCCCCCTCCATCCCATGCATGACACCCATCTGCAGGCGGCAGGATCGACCACGGCCACCACGAGGGCGCAGCCCACAAGGCGCTGACGGAGGCAGTGGCGTTCGATGATGCCATCGAGCGGGCAAGTGACCTCACGGACGAGTCGGAGACCCTCACTGTGGTCACTGCTGACCATTCGCATGTCTTCTCCTTCGGCGGCTACACGCTGCGGGGCAGCTCCATCTTCGGTAGGCAGAGGTGGGAGCTGGGTGCTCAGTGCCATGCCATGGGGGCATTTTTCTTCTCTTGGAAGCTCCATCTTGGCCATCCAAGGCCTTCAAGTGATGCTGAGAGCAGGGCTGGGCGTTGCCTGCTTGGGCCACCTTGGTTGTGCCCAGCCGAGTTCATCCAGGGGCTTCTGGCTGATGGCCCCAATCTTCACTCCACAGGCCTGGCCCCCAGCAAAGCCACTGACGGGATGTACTACACGTCCATCCTCTACGGCAACGGACCCGGCTACCCAGGGACGTCCGGCAGGCCCAATGTGAACAGCAGCGAGGCCGGTGAGGGCACGGGAGCCACGGCCTGTGGCGGGATGGTGCTGGCTGCCGGTGCTGCCCTCTCCTCACCCCCTGTTCTCCTCCTCAGAGATGTACGACTACAAGCAGCAGGCGGCCGTGCCCCTCAATTCTGAGACCCATGGCGGCGAGGACGTGGCCATCCTGGCCAAGGGCCCCATGGCGCACCTCTTCCATGGTGTGCAGGAGCAGACCTACGTGGCCCACGCCATGGCCTACGCTGCCTGCATCGAGCCCTACACCTCGTGCCGTCAGCTGAACTCGGCACCCAGCGCCCGGGCCAGCCCCCTGGCCCTGCTCCTGGCTCCCCTCCTCCTGCTGCGCCTCCTCTGCTAGCCCCACGGCCCCTCCGGAGTGCTGCTGGACAGCAGCTCTTCGGAGCATCCCTGGTCCGGATGCGACGGCTGCTCCCCTGAGAGGACCTTGGTGTTCAATAAATGTGGCCTGTGATGACCAGCAGCAGGAGAGACGTGTTTCAAGCCTCCTGCATGGATGGGGACTGGTGCTATTTACACACATGTCTCTCTGTCACCCGTGACCAGGTAGGAGTGTGTCCCACCACTTCACCCCCCTCACAGCACCCAGTCACAGCCCTGGCCACCTGCCCTGTATATCCAGTGCTTTATTGACCAGAAACAGCAGCGAAAAAACACAGCGCGCATCCATGCGCAAGCACCACGGCTCTCCGCGCTCCGGGCAGGCCGGTGTCGCCCCGGCCCGGAGCCCCGCTGGGCTCTGCCCTCCCAGGCAGGAGTGATGCTCATGGACAGGATGGGGCTGGCACAGGGTTTTCCCCAGGGAGGAGATGGAAAGTGCGAGTTGGGGGGGAAGGGGGAGCCTTTGGCACTGACAGTCTCGAGGAGTCTGGATGAGGACTGTGATGTTGAGCCCAGGGCTGTGCTGGATGTTTTAGGGCCTGGAGAAGGATTCGGGATGGGTGAATGGAAAGGGGATGTCCTGCCTCTGCCCCTCCATGGGGACTCTGGGATGCAGCCCCCTCCTACACAATCCTTGGGTACCGGGTAGGAAGGGATGGGCAGGAGGTGGATGACTCTGGAGTGGAGCTGCCACCAATCCCAAGTGCTTCCATCCAGCCTCTCCTGGGGGAAGTAACCCCCTGTGGCACGCAGGAGTGCCATGAAGCTGGAGCAGGGACAGGCAGAGGGGGACAGGGAGGGGAGCGGCTGCAGGGTGGCACTTGGGCACAGGCGGCAGGAGGGTGCCAGCCGGCCGGGGGTTCCTCCTCACCACACCGAGCACTTGCGAGCCGGGTTCATGGGTGAGTTCTTGGGGCAGTGGAAAACCCGGCCGAACTCCTCGAACTGTGAGACGCTGCCCAGGACCCTGGTGGGAGACGGGGCAAGTCTCAGAGCTGGGCACCCCCAGCCCTGGCCCTGCCAAGACCCAGCCCTGGGGAAGATGTCCCCATTCCACCCCCTTCCCCATCTCCCCCCACCTCCCAATCCCCCTGCAATGCCAACCCCAGATTTAACCCTTTCCTGCTCTCCCCAGCACCCAAAAAGGGGCAATTTACCCTCCTGGGTCACAGCAGCACAGGTTTTGCCAACATTTCAGATACCTGTAGTGCTCTGGGGCGTGTTTGTCCGTCAGCACCTGCAGGTAGATGGACTGGGATCGCCTCTTGATGCACCAGTTCTGCAGGGAGGAATGGTCCCGGAGTGGGAGCCGGGGGATGCCCGGTGAGGGACTGGGCAGTGGTGCCCTGGTTGTGCTTGTTATTGCCAGGTCTCCTGCGAACACAGGGGCTGCAGGTGCAGGCGGGGTGGGAGAGCGCGGGGGGCTCACCTGGGCGAAGGCAATGAAGAAGAGCTGGTCGTGGGTGTATTTCAGGTGGTGCAGGGGGTGCTCGGGGCCGTGCTCCCGCACCCACTTCTGGTAGGCCTGGAGAGCAAGGCCATGGCCTGGTTGCCAGCCCACCCCGCTGTGCCCCCGACACGGCAGCAGCTCCGGGACACCCCGGCGAGGGCACTTACGTAGTAGGCGAGCTTGAGCCCCCCCATGTCGGCGATGTTCTCCCCCAGGGTGTGTTTGCCATTCACCTGTCCAGAGAGGAGACACGGGGTAAGCAGAGATGGCTCCAGCCAGGAACCTTCTCCTTTCATCACCAAGGCACCAAGACGGTGCCTCAGTTTCCCCTGGGACCCAAGGAATTTCCCAGCTGAGGTGTGATGAGTTGTTGGTCTCAGTTGGGCGTGAGCACAGCTTGCTCTGTTCAACTTGGCTCTAGGGAAGGAGCAACTCTTTGCAGTGGGGACCCCCGAAGTGGGGCTGTGGGTCTGGGTAGTGCCTGGAAGGTGAGACAGGGGTCTCACCCGCTGGTTGTAGACAGTGAAGTTGTCGTAGAGGTTGACGATGCACTGGGCCTTCTTCAGGAACTTGCTGTATGACGTGTCTGTCCACCAATGCACCAGGTTCCCATGCCGGTCGTACTGTCCCCCTGCCAAGACAATCACCAGCCACGGGTCATGCCAGGGGACCCAGGTGTTCTGTCACCCTCTCCTCCCACCCCAGGGCAGGGTGTGTGTCACTCACCCCAGTCGTCGTAGCCGTGGGTCAGCTCATGCCCGATGATAGTGCCGATCCCACCATAGTTCAGAGATCTGGTGGTGGTGGGAAGAGCTGAGACAGTGAAGGGCACGATGCCGGCCATACCCCAGCCCCATAATGCCCCGGCACCCCCAAACCAACCCATGGCCCTGCCCCAGCCCCTACTCACTGCGGGAATTCAGGATCGTAGAGGGTTGGCTGCAGGATGCCAGCAGGGAACACTGGAGACACAGGAGAGCATTGAAGGGAGGGGGAACCCTGCGCTCTGCCACCAACATCATGGCCTGCACTGGGCCACCCTATGCTGTGCCCACCCCTCCTCCCTGCCCCATGGTTGTGGGGCTGAGCCCAGCTGGCTGGTGGCCCCTGTGCCAGGCTCCAGGCTGGCAGGCCTGGGGGGCAGCTCCTTACCCATTTGGTTCTTGTTGGGCAGGTAGTAGGCGTTCAGAGCCTGGGGGGGCAGCAGCCACCTGCAAGGAGACATGAAGGTGCCAGGAGTGCCAGGCGCCCAGGGGTGCAGGAAATGCCATCCGTTTGCATAGTCAGGGCACTTGCACTGTGCCCTCTTGTGTGTGCCCCATGCGGTGCTGCCCAGTGAGCATTGCTGGGGCTGTGCCATGCTCGGCTTTGCCACCCACATCTCCCCGGGCTCGGCGATACCCACGCAGATTTGTCCACCTCCTGCCGGATCTTCTTCACTGAGAGCCTGATGCTGAAGGCGATGCTGTTCAGGATGTTCTTGAAATAGGTCTTCTCATCCACCTCGAACTGTGGGGGTGCATGGCACGTCCATGGCATGGGGACCCCTGTGTCCCCAAGCTCCTGCATGTGTCCCTCTGCTCCCAGGGGATTTGAGAACAGGATGTGGGTTTGTGGCCATGGGCGGTACATGGCACATGTCTGTGTGTCCCCTGTCCCCAGGAAGGTCCATGCACCATGTGCACAGGCATGTCCCCATGCCACCATCCTTCAAGGCAGTGCCCTCATGAGCTGCTCTATTTCTGGTGCCTGGTCTCTGGGTCCCTCAGCATAAGGTCACCCCCAGCTCTACAATGAGGATGGAGATGAGCCCCACATGTGGGGAAGGAGACCTCAGCTCAGGCTCCAGGACAGCCCAACACTCACATGTGGCCATGACCGTGTGGGAAGCTACTGGAGAATAGCTTGTTCAGAGGCAGAGCCTCCCCTCTCTGTTGCCCCACAGCTGCACCACACCAAAGCGGGCATGGGGCCCGTCTCCCACCGCCCACATGAATCTGGGCCACCCCTTGCCTCATACTCCTTGTCGATGGCCTCCGGTGTTAGCAGGAAATCCGGGTAGCCGATCATCACCATCATGTACTGCAGCTGCAGGGAGAGCGGGCAGCTGGGCAGGGACCTCCCAGCCCTGGTGCCCCAGTGCTGGGGGCAGGTGGGCAAGGGCAGAGGTAGGTGCTCATGGATGAGGCACAAAGGCCTCCGTGCCCCCTGCCTGCAGCTGCTACCTTGGCCCTGGCTGCTCTGCGGGTCTCTTCATCCATCCAGTCCAGCTCATCCAGGCGCTGGTCCAGGATGTACTTGATGTCCTCCACCAGCTGCTGCACCTATGGCAGGATCCATGGCAGGTCACCATGGGCACAGCCACAGCCTCTTCACCACCTGTCACCCCATGCCAACACCCAGGTCACTGCCACTGTGCCTTGGGAGGGCCTGCTGGCATCACTGGAGAGCATTGGCCTGAGGAAGCCACCCCTAGTCCCAAGCAGTCATGGTGCACTGCCAAGGACTGGTCACCTTGGCGAGGCACCACGGTGCCATGTCCCTGGGCAGCAGCACCTACCTTGGCCTTGCTGGCAGAGGAGAAGTACTCCTCGACGAAGAGGGCACCCAGGGCCATGCCAAAGTGCTTATTGGCCTGGCTCAGGCAGATCTTTCCCCGCTCGAGCTGCTTCTCGTTGCCCTCCATCTCCTTGGAGAGCTCATGGATGGCGTCGCGGAAGGGTGTCGAGAGGTGCTCACTCAGCACCACCACGATGCGCCACAGCATATAGTTGTGCAGGATCCTGGCCAAGACAGGCCAGGATCAGACCGCCTTGGCTTGGCACCTTGGCAGGCCTGCCACATGGAGCACGTGCCGGGGGGCACATCAGCCCGTGCAGCTGCCTGGGACTCTACCAGGACTTATCTAGGGCCCCCAAGACAGGCCTGGGCTCCCTGGGATGAGGGCGATGAGGGGACCAGTCCCATCCCCCACGTATCTCCCCATTGCCACCTTTTTGCCAGGCTGAGTAAGGTGCCACCCCACAACCCTCCTCACCCCATGTCCTGCAGCAAGGAGACCCCTAAATGCTGGGGCAAAGCAGCCCCAGTGCCAGTCTCATGTCTAGGGCTGACCCTGAGTGGTGGTGGGGTCTGGACAACACAGGCATCTGGGGCACAGCCTGGCATCTGCACAGGGGGACACTGCTGAGCCAGGGCATGGGGCCATCATCTGGGGGTCCCCCAGGCAGGCTGATGTCTGTGGTCCTGGTGTGGGGAAGCCCTGGCACACAGAGGGGTGTCAGCATCCCCTCACCTGCTGGGTGTCACGCGGATGAGGTCGGACACCTTGTGCATGTAGTCGGTGGCCAGCAGCACCACCTCCTCGTCCTCCGAGAAGTTGTCGTGGAAGATGCGGTCCAGCAAGCGCTTCCACTTGAGCTGGCAGGGTGGGCAAGGGGCACCGTCAGCACAGGCACGGGGACACTCTCCCATGTCACTCCCCCAGCACCCCTTTTGCCAGGAGTGAAACCTGGCCCTAGAGTGGCACCTGGCACTTAGGAAAGTGTGGGCTGGACTTTTACCCTTCCTGGGCAGACTGATGAGGGGCTGTTGGGGCAGAGGGGGCATTTCTGGGGGCATGGAGGCACTGGGGTGGGTGTAGTGTTGTGTTACAGCAACTGTGGGGCAGATTTGGCAGCAGGGAAGAACCTGGGGGTACAGGGACAGCTGTGGGGCATGGTGCAGGCAGGGGATGGGGTGGTGGGGTGGGTGCAGAAGTGCTCACAGTGGGGGTGATGCGCTGCAGCTCGCCCAGGGTCACTTTGTGGTACATGGTGCTGACGTCCCTCCGCACGTCATCGTACTCTGACACGGTGATCTGCACAGGGTGGGCACGGCCGTGCTCCTGGGGCCCAGCTCCTGGGCTGTTGACCTGCATCCCACCCGGCTCACCGCCCCACGTCCCCCTGTGCTGCCAGCGGTGTCCCCAAAGTCAGGGCTGGGGTCCCCAATGGCTGGGCATGGCCTTCCCCTAAGAGCTGGAGTCCCTAAGGACTAGGGTGGGGGGAGTCCCCGAGGGCTGCTCATAGGGTTCCCAGTGGCTGTGGTCCCTCATGGCTGAATATGGAGCAGGGTGTGGGGGGAGGTATCTCCAGGGTCTGGGGTCCCCAGGGTCTGGGTATGAGGGTCCCCAAAGGACTGAGGTGGTTGTCTCAAGGGTTGGATATGGGGCAGAGGGGCCTCCCTTGGGCACAGGAGTCCTCAAGAGGCTGGAGGAGATTCTCCAGGGGCTGGGACTGTGGTCCCCAGGGCTCAGGAATCCCCTTGGCTTGGACATATGTGTCGCCAAGGCCCCAGGGGCCCCTGCCTCACGTTGGCGAGGTGCTGCTCCAGCTGCAGGATCTCCTGGGCCTTCTGCTCCACATGCTCAGCCCCCAGGAGGGTGAGCAGCTTCTCCATGAACACCCGGTACGCAGCCAGGATCTGCCAACGCAGGGCTGGTGAGGGCCACCTGCATCGCCCAGCTGGGTGCCCTCCTGAGCCCTGGGGGCCCTGGCTGAGCCCTGGTGCCCCTGTCACCTTCTCGCTTTCCTCATCCTGCCCCAGATACAGGGTCCGTTCAGGCAGCGTCAGCCCATCCTGGTCAATCTGCGGGAGGAGATGGGGCAGCAGGTGAGTAGGACCCCCATGGCAGGGGTCAGGGCACCCCAGAGTAAGGGACCATGCTGGGCAATAGGGTTATTGCAGGGCTGCAAGGGGCAGAAAGCTCCCAAATAACACCTTGGGGACCCTCCCATAGCACAAGAGCACCCTGGGGCACCTTCTCCCCAGCACAGACACCAGTGGGCCCCAGCTCCCCTACCTGCCACTGTGGCACAGGGATCCTGGGGGGGCAGCAGGGATGAGCCCCAGAGCACAGGCTCACACCCCCGCACACAGCCGTGTGTGCGCACACACACCCACCACTGCCCCGCCTCACATACACCCCTTCTCATACACACACACACACACACACACACACACAAAACCCCTCATACTCCTCTCTTGCCCACAGGACCTCGCTGTCACACCCATCGCGTACCCCATGGCACCCATGTCACACCTGCGCCCTCCCGATCACAGCCCAGCAGACGCACAAAACCTTTCCCTTTGACACATGCTCCCTCTAGTGTGCGCACACCCGCACACAAGCACACCCGCACTCCCGCACACCCGCACACCTCTTCCCCATCGCACCCTCTCGCCTTCTCACTGCTCTGCACACACACACACACACCTGCCTCACACCCATCACACACACACACACACACACACACACCTGCCTCACACCCATCACACACACACACACACACACCCGTCTCACATGCACAAGCTCACAGGGAATAAGAGGGACAGGATGGCCCAGCTGTGCCTGGCACCGTTTCCCCTCCCTGCCCACCGTCACGTCCCCATAGTGCCATCACCGTGCCCGAACCATACCCACCACTGTCCCTGCCATACCATTGCTGCACCACCACTGTGGCCCCATTACACCCATCCCTGTGTCACTGATGCACCCACCACCATGTCCCTGGTGTGCCCCCACAGCGCTCCTGCTGCACCCACCAGGGTGCCCCCATTGTTCCACCCCAGTGCCTGCCATTCAGTTGCCCAAATAAAGCCCCTTTGTGCCTCCAGGTACAGTGCGGCACCGGGCTTGCCCCGACGAGATACAGATGACCGCCTTGATGCCAGGGTGAGGGGCTCGAGAGTGCCCCGTGCTGTCTCACCAGCAAGGCACCACTCTCCTCTGTATGTCCCCTTACCCGCATCCTCCTTGCCTGCCTAAGAGGTGACAACCTGTCACAGCACAGCCTCCTACCACTAGCACAGGGACAGTGTGACATTAGGGCCCCGTGGTGAGAAGATGGGTGGGCTGTAGCACCCCGCGTTGCCCCCATACTCCTGCCACCCGAGCTGAGGACAGCGGGGCCCCTGGCAGGAGCAACCCTCACCCGGATGACGTAGCGCGAGGTGTTCCTGTCGTCCAGGCTCACGGTGAGCGAGAAGAGCACGGCGGCGCTGTAGACCCCCTGCGTCTTGTAGAGCAGCTCATTGAGGTCGCTGTGGCCCGGCGCGGCGTCCCAGCCGCCGCACTCCCCGATCACCTCCAGCATGGGCCGCGGTCCCAGCCTGTCAATCTCAGCCCGGTCGAGGCACGAGCGGAAAAACTCCTTGACCTTCCTCTCGGCCGAGGCGCGGGCGCGACGCCGCACCGGGCGGCTCAGCAGCGCCCGCAGCTTCGCCTCGTTCTGCTCGGCGATGGCGCCGATGGTGCCGTACACCAGCTTGTCCTCGGGGATGCCGTGCCGCCGGAGCCAGCCGCCGCACGCGAATGAGTAGAAGTCCTGGCACGGGTCGATGGTGGCGTCCATGTTGGCGCTGAGGAAGCGCGAGGCCCGCAGGAAGGCCTTCTTCTCCTGGCAGCCCTCCAGGCAGTAGCTGTCCCCTTCGGCCGCCAGGTACTTGAGCACCAACATGCACGTCAGGATGACGCAGAGGCTGCGGCGAACACCAGCCCCGAGAGCAGGCAGATCTCCCGGCGGCTCAGCGCGCAGCCCCCGCGGCGCTTCTTGGCCCCGACGCCCCAGCTGGAGGGCGAAGCCGTTGGGCAGGGTGCCGCTCTGGTACTTGCTCACGTACTTCACCTCCTGGAACTCGTCGTAGTGGGCCGTCAGTGAGTACGTCTTCTCATGGCTGGGCGCCGGGGGGCTCCGCGCAGGCGGGGGCAGACGCAGGTGCCCCGCGATTCACGCTGGAACCATCTGTGCTCCGAGGAGGTGGTGGACGGTGCCTGGGTGAGTCAGGCAGCTCCTGGAAAAAGCGGATGAAGTGATTCAGGGGGGTTTGGGGAGGAGCAAGGAGAGCGCTGCTCACCGTCATCACCGCCCGCATCCTGCTCCCTGCCTGGATGACCCACTGGCGGCACTGGGACCGGCTGTGGTGCCAGCAGCGCAGCCCTCTCCCCCCAGCTGCCCCTTTGCAGCCCACCAGTGCCCAGGGCAGGTGCCCACCTGACTGTTTCCAGTCACCCCCATCTCTCAGAGCAAGTTCCACAGCACACTGTGACCACTCCCTTCCTGTGGGGTGGGGACAGGCACAGGCTCCCAACACCTCTAGATGGGAGTATCAGGGTGGGGGAGATTGGGAAGGAGCTTGGGAGGGAGTGTTGGATCGGGGAGAGCCGCGTGGGGTTTCAGTGGGCTGTGCTGCCTTGCGGGGCATTGTGCCGTGTTGCATTTCCTTGCATTGCGTTGGGCGCCTTGGGTTGCCTTGGGTGGGGTTGAATCATGCTGGGTTGGGTCGTGTTGCACCGCATGGTGACAAACTGTGTTGCATTGGGCTGTGGGTGCAAAGTCAACTCCAGTGTGGGGGCTCCCAACCCTATCAGCATCTCACAGAGACCCCCCCAGCTCCACAACCTCCCTCCAGCAGCCAGTGCTGGCTGCTGCGGGTGCTGGATTCTGGCAGGGGGGCTGTGCCGGGGAGAACAGGGGCTGCTGTGAGGAAGTGGGAGCGGGGAAATGGATGAGTCTGGGGTGGGGGCTTCCAAAGCGGACACAAGTCCCTGCTCAGCAATGCCCTTGGGAGCCCCTGGATGTGGCATCGTGGGAGGACGCGGCAGGGACTCCGAGCCGCGGAAGAGGAGGGGGAGAAGCAGCTGGTACCCCCGCGGCGGATCCCCTCCCCAGCCCCCAAAGCGGGTGCCCTCCGCAACTTGGGCAAAGTTGTGTCGCTGCTGCCACCGGGCTGCGTCGCGACGGGAGGAGCCGGCGGCGGCAGCACCGAAAGTTTGCGGGGCCAGGAGCAGGCACGGGAGCGGGCGAGGGGCTGCCGGGTGCGTGGGTGCTCGCAGGGTGCTGAGGGGTGCCCGGGATGCTGAGGGGAGCTCTCCGGGCTGCGCGCGGGGATGCTGATGAGCAGGCAGCTCGGCGGATGCTCCCCGGGATGCTCCGGGAGCGCCCAGCGGGAAGCTCGGGGGATGCTGGCGGGGAGGCTCCCCGGGCTGCTCGCGGGGAGCTCCCGGGGCTGCTGCCCGGGGGCTGCTCGGGGGCTGCTCCCCAGGGCTCCCGAGGGCTGCTCGGGGGCGGCTCGCCCCAGCGCTCCTCGGGGGTGGCCGGGCGGGGGGCTCCCGGGGATGCTCGGGGGGGTGGGCGCCGGGAGGCTGCCGGGGGGGGGTCGCCAGGAGGCTGCCGGGGGTGCGGGGGTGCTCACCGCGCTGCTGGGGGTGCTCGGTGGCTCCCGGGGCGCCCGTCCTCGCGCGCGCCCCGCGCTCCGCTGCGCGCCCCGCGCCGCGGCTGCCGGAGCGGCGGGGCCGGAGGGAGGCAGCGGGGCGGGGAGGGGGTGGCGTCTCCAGCCCGGCTCTCCCGCACGCCGGGCTCCATTAACGAGATTATTATGCAAATGGAGCAGCCCCGTGCCACCCGCCAGCCTTACCTCATCCCCGCGGCGGGGGAGGCAGGGCCGGGGTCCCCCGAGCCCCCCGCCGCCGGGCTGACGGCGGGCTGGCAGTGCCACCCGTCCCGCCACCCCCGAGCAGCCGAGCAGGGGCACTCGGGCTGGTCCCTGTGCCAGGGGCATCGCGGCTGCTGGGCACCCCCGCCGTGCCCGGGCACCTGTGGGGCCCGTCCCATCCCGTGCTGTTCCGTGCTGTCCTGCCGGGGTGGCTGCAGCTGCAGGACTTGTGGGGTGCAGAGGAGACGAAATGGAGCCCGGGCTGCTCCGGGTGCCGGGGTGGGCAGGGGGTGACAGGGCGGGGGGCATGGGGAGGGGGGGGGGGACACACGCACCTACACGCACGCACGCTGAGGTCCGGGAATATTAAACTGCATTGCAGATAAATCCCCAACATAAATATCGTGAGCTGCTCTGCCGCGCGGGGGGCTGCAAGGAGATTTATAACCCATCAATTCCCACCGCCCGCAGCAGCCGCGGCCGCCCCCCTCCCCGGTCCACATCAGCCGTCCTGCTTGCCCTGCTCGCGGTGCCCTGCCATGCTCGCCCACCTCACCCGTATGGCCCTGAGTGCCTTGATGGGGGCACTGGGTTTTCCTGGGTGCTGGGGGGAGAACCCTAGGCTGGCATGTGCTGGGCAGGGGTGCTGTGCCACGCTTGCCCCCAGCCACAGGGAGCTCCCACTTGGCACTGGATGGGTGGCTCAGCTGGTGGCTGCCACCTTGACACACACCACTGTGGCACCACGCCTGCACACATTGACACACGAGTGGGCACATGGACACCCATGCAGGGTCATGTGTGCCAGCGCAGAGGCAGTGACCTGCCACACACGTGCCCTGCCACACACCAGCTCCACAGGTGCCATCGTGCTCGTTCACACGCTGCCACACTCACATGCTCCCTCAGCACCAAAGTTTCTCCATGGGGCACGGACCGGCCACACCGTCTGAACCCTGGCAGGGGGACATCCCAAGGGGGTCACCACCCTGGCGGGTGTCACCACCCCAGCAGCGTGCTGGGCATGGGGATGCAGCCCTGGGAGGGATTGATGGATGAGCGTGGCAGGGAGGGAGGGGGGACTGGCGTTATTAACAGCCCTGGGTACTGTTCGAGCAGGGCTGTAAAAATTAAAGGCGTGTGGATATAAAATAATGGATAAATCTGCGCTGGCCGCAGAGCGCTGCGGCGTCCCGCTGGGGCGGGCGCCTTGGGGAGCCCGGGCACAAGGGGTGCCGGGGCAGGGGTGGGCAGGCAGCACCTGCACCAAATTCCCTCTCCACCCCACTTATGGGGCACGTGGGCAGGGGCAGCTGCTGGACCTGGCACTCTGGAGCCCAGGCACAGGGAGAGGAGAGAGGCAGGAGGCCATGGGATGTGTGGGCCGAAGGAGTCCTCATCCCGGCACGGCGGGCAGGGTCTGTGCCTCGTGCCCCAGCACCAGCCCCAGGAGCCCGGCTCCTGCAATGTCCCCATGGGTGCCACCCTGTGGACACCCTGTGCCCTCGGCCCCGTGTCTGGGACAGAACCTGGTGCCAGGCTGTGCCCCCTGTGGCGCTGGCATCACTCCACAGCGCCTGCTGCGCGGGCCACCCCGCCGGCAGCCTCATTTTCCCCGAGATTAGCCGCGGCGCAGGAGCCTCCGCGCACCGCCAGCAGGTGACAAATAAGATTTTTCCACTCTCCCGAGCACCCGGCATGGGACTGTCATTGAAAATGCAAAGCAGCGCGGTGCCAACCTCCACCACCCCCTTCCCCACAACCAGGCCCTCCGTGCCAATCCCTTGCCTGGCCAACACCCTCTCCATGGCCAGCACCCATCCAAGCCCATATAAAGCACTGGCTCCCAGCCGGGCATGGGAAGTGGGTGCCCTCTTGCTCCATATGGCACCAGTCCTGGGGTCTGCAGGAGAAGGGGGCACGGGTGGGTGCTGGGATGCCGCTCTGAGCTGGCACCGGGGATTTGCACCCTCCTATTGCTGCCCTGTCAGCACCTGCCTCCCCGCAGGGCCCTGGCAATCGACCCGGAGGTGCCTGGTGGGAAAAGGCCGACCCGGGAGCTGCCCCTTGTGGTGCGGGAATCGCCCCCCCGGCAGCCCCCAGCCGGTGTCCCCATCCCAGCACTGCGGCCCCCAGCCCGGGAGCTGCCGCCGCCGCCTCTCCCCCTCGCTATTGTAGCGGGGCTGCCTCTGCCGCCGTCTGCGAAATTAATTCGGAGGTGGAGAGGGAGAATTATGTAAAGTGTGGTTATTCTGGAGCGGCGGGGGAAGCGCGGCTGATGGCAAAGTGCCTTTTTGTGTGTTTAATATGCATTTTTTTTTCCAGCGGTGCATTTTCAGGCGGGTAATTTGCTGTCTTTTCAGACCCCGATCAGTATCATTTCTCCGGCAATGACAGCTTTTATTTGCGCTGAAATGAATGCTGCGAAATTTCCAAGAAATGGCCAAGGCCCCATTGTGCGCCGGCCCCGCCGTGCCCCCCGCCCGCCGCCCTCTGCCCCGCGGGTGCCCGTGAAGCGCCCGGCTTTGCGGACCCCCCCCGGCGCCCAGCCCGCCTCGGGGGCAGCGTGTGCGTTACCGCAGCAGCCGCACACGCGCGTGCACACACATCTGAGCGCTGCGAGCTGGACACGTGTTCATACACGCACACGCAAGGAGCCGCGTGTGTGTGTGTGTGTGTGTGCGCATTGACCTCCTGGTGTGCACACATGCATGTAGCCTTGCACACGTGTGCATGCCCCCACGCACCTATATAGCCCCTTCTCACGCACCCTGCACACACACCCTTGTGCATACACATATATACCCTTGTATGTGTGTGCGTGTGTATGTGTGTATATGTATTACACCCCCTATGCACACCTACACCTTGTGCATGCACACGCTGATCATTGCACATGCATGTGCACACACACACACAGACCCTCCCTGTGCCTGTACTCATATACACCCCCATGCACACACCTGCACGCGCACACATACACCCCCTCCCGCACGCACACCTACCTCTGGCTGTGCATCTACCCCCTTGCACACACACACACACACACACACACGTACCCACAACCCACAACCTTGCCGTGCCCGCAACACGCACCAAGCACAGCCCCAGTTGGGGCAGGGGGCACATCATGCCCTCAGTGCAGCCCCCCCACGTCCCAGGGCACCCCCCGCTGCACACGCAGCCTGGGCTGGCACTCGCTCCTGGCACGGCCGAGGTTAACTCTGCCGCCGCCCGGGCTTTGCGATGCGGGGAAGCTTTAATTTAATGAAGTGTGAGGCTTTTTATGGGCTTTTAATTACGCGGTGATAATTAACATTATAGGCCGCTGGGTCCCGCTGGTGCCCGGCTGCCCTGTGCCAGCTCCCGCCTGTTTGTAAATAAAACCAGTGGGCCGCGGCAGGCACGGTCTGGGCGACGCGTTTTGCTTCATAGTTGGGTGCTCCTGCACCTGGCCTGGATGGTAATGGGTGTCCTGGAGGGCCACCAGGGATGTACTTGCTCCCATGCCAAGCAGAAGCCTCTCCTAAGGGTGGGAATTTGGGTGCCAAGAGCTGCCCCAGGGGTGTAAGGAGATATTGGTATCCCCCTACCCACTGCAAGAGGTGCGGGGTGCCCCACTCTTTCCCTCCAGCAGCGCCCGGACACTTGGGCTCATCTGCCCCTCTGGATGCCAGAGCCAGCAGCTGGCACTGCCCAGGGCCAGGCTTGGTGGCACGGGTGGCTGTGCCATGGTGCCGAGGGGGCTGGCCCAGTCCCCACGGTGCCCCGAGCGCCAGGGCTAAGAGGAAGTGATCCATCACGCGGCGCCCGGGCGCGCTGCCCGCCTGCCAGGCACCTAATAGATTTATCGCCCGTCACCCAGGCAATTTGCTGCCCTCCCCTAATCAATACCGTGGGGCTGGAGGGCAGCACCTGGGGGTGACAGCAGCCACAGCAGGGGGGCGGGCAATGCTGTTTCCACGGGGAATAGTGCTGTGAAGTGGGGGGCAGTGGGGAAGATGCCCATGAGGACCCAGCCTCGGGGCAGAGCCGGTGCCTCCCAGCAGCTTTTCCCCTTGTTTGCTGGGGAGGAAAAGGGCTTGGATAGGACCCCCACCCAGCCCAGTATGTCCTGCGCCCCCTCCCCTCTGAGGGGGTCCTGCCAGGGTGCCCACAGGAGCACCAGGGGGTGGGGAAGGACGGGGGTGTCAGAGCCCAGGGCTGGCGGCACCAGCACCCAGCGCACCCGCCTTGCTCCCCCTTCTCCCTCCCCGCAGGCAGCACAGAGGGAGCCCAGGCGTCCGGGCTCCCCTCCCCCACCCCTTCCCATTTAATTTTCCCTAATGAAAGGCACGGAGGATGGCGGGGAGCCGGGGCACCAAGGTCGAGGCTGCCTTTAATCAATGGCTGCGGCTGGCAGGGCGCCGGCAGGCGGGGGAGCGGCGGCGGAGCGCGGGGGCTGCTGCGGGCGCAGGAGCCAGGCTGGGGGTATCGTACCTGCCCCTGGGGAAACTGAGGCACACAGGGCCCGAGCTCCCCAGGACACGAGTGTCCCTCGCCCCCAGGAAGGGCCCATCACCCACCGCAAAGACGACGCACCCTTAATGCACTGAGGGGTCCAGTGTGGGGGCTGTGCCCCGGTCCTGCCAGGGCAACTTTTAATTGTGCCACCTACCAAGGTCTTGGTACACGCAAGCGCCCGCCAAGCCCTTGTGTCCACACTGGTAGCCCCTGGCACGGCCGGGCAGGGCCCTGGCTCCTCCGGCTGGCTCACCTGAGCCGGGCAGGAGTCACTGCCAGCCGGAGGGCACCATGGCCGGGGCACCCGTCCCCGTGTCCCGGTGCCCAGCCTCGGGCTGCTAAAGGCACTGGCCGAAAGAGAACCCAGGAGTCCGCAGTGGGCAGGGTGCCCATCCCTGAGCTACGAGTGCTGGGGACGGGGTCCCCCAGTGTCCCCTAGAGCTGGGTGCTGGTGACGGCACTCACCCCATGCACCAGCACCGTGGGGCCCAGGTCCCGGGTGAGCAAATCCAGGTGGTGCAGGTAGAGCGGGTAGAGGCTGGTGTCGGCGGGCGGCCGCGGCAGGTAGAGGAAGCGCACGGCAGGCGCGGGGCTCTGCTCCAGGACGAGCTTGTTGGCGGCACACACGTACTCATCCGACACCTGGCTGGCGTTGGCCGGGAAGTTCATGGCGCTCTCCTCCTCGGCCAGCGCCGGGCCCCCCGGCGGCGCCCGCTGGGCCTGCCAGTGCAGGCCGACCACGGCGTCCCAGGGCACCAGCTGGATTTGGGCCTGGATGCGCAAGTCCTTGAGCAGCTGGCGCAGCTTGTCCTCCTGCGCGTGGGGCATGGCGCCCGCCTCGACGCACAGGAAGAGGCGGAGGCGCGCGCGGCGCCAGGCCCGCGTCATGTTGAGCACGCAGGCCATCTGGAGCAGGAAGAGGCTGCAGGTGTCGGCGTAGCGGGCGCTGTCGGGCCGCAGCAGGTTGACGGGCCACACGTGGATGGCGGGCGCCGAGCCGGCGGCGCGCCGCAGCTCCCAGGCCTTGTCCAGGCTCTCCAGGTGCCGGGCCAGCAGGACGTTGCGCAGCATCTTCAGGGCGTCAGCCACGATGCCCACGTACTCGCGGGCCGAGAGCAGCTTGGGCGCCGCGGGCGCCCGCAGCGGGGGGAAGCCCAGGGGCACCTCCTCGCGGGCGCTCGTGAACGCCGGGTGCTGCGCCAGCCCGTCCTGCGGCGCCGCGTCGTCGTAGAAGCCCAGCACGAGCGTGTTGGGCCGCATGCCGCCTGCCGGGGAGAGCGCGCAAGCCCGGCGTGAGTGTAGGGGAAGGGGGGGCCCTGCTCAGCCTGGGCACTGCCCTCCCTAAGGGGTTGAAGCGGGGTTGAAGCGGGTGCGACTCACCGAGGCCGGAGGTGAAGAGGAGCTGGCGGACGCCGTGCCGCACCGAGGGCGCCAGCGTGAGGCTCACGAACGCCTTCACGTTGAGCTTGTCCACCAAGCCCAGCCACGAGTCCTGCTGCGCCTGCAGCGGGTCCGAGGGCAGCGCGTCTGTGCCGGGGGAGCGGGGCGTGAGGCAGGCGGGCACCCCGGGCCAGGGGGCCAGGAGATCTCACTGCCATCCCTGCAGCACCCCAGCATGGTGCTGAGCACCCCCAAACTAATGTCAACCCCCCTGCCCATCCCCGGCACCCAGGCGAGGCGGGGAGGTAGAATCGGATTCTTTCAGCCAGAGAGATGAAATTACACATAAATACATAAAAAAAAAATACGCAGACGGCTCCACCCCCCCTCCCCAATTTCAGGCCATTAGTCACCACGGCAACGGCGAGGCAGGGGGAGCAGAGCTGGTGCATCCGCGAGGGGAGGGCACGGCCACGACGGGGCGAGGGCGGCGGGTGCAAGGGGGACACGCGCGTGTGGAAGGGGGACACGCGCGTGCGAACGGGCAGGGCAGCGTGGCCGGACGGCGAGGCTGGGCACGGGCGCACACTCGTGCCAGGCTGGGCACACGCGCGAGGCTGCACGCACGCATGAGGCTCCATTGCATGGTGGCTCAAGGGGGCCCGGGTGCAGGAGCTGTTAATATTTCTCCCCTGCACCCACAGTGCCCAGACAGGCACCAGCGTCACCGCAGTGTCACGTCAGCACCCTGGGGAAGGACCCCAACCACTATCCGCCTGCCCAGAGGTAGGGAGGGCTGGCTCGGGCCCTCCTGCCCTCATCCAGGGTAGCAGAGAGCACCCAAAGGGGCATCACCCACCACCTTGCGCCCAACGGGGTCCTGCTGCCCTGGGGACTTTGTGACACTGCAGGGAGAGGCAGAGGCTGGCGCTGGCAGCCCCAGGAAGGAGCAAGCCCTCACCTAAGTCCTGCAGCTCCACGTGGCCCAGGATGTAGAGGCCGCTCTTCTTGAGGTCGTTGACGAAGTCGATGAGGCGGGCGCTGCCCCGCGGGTTCTGCACCATCAGCAGCATCTGCGGGCGCCAGAACTTGACGTGGTCCTTCCGCACGTCCAGCATCAGCAGGTACTTCCGCACCTGGCCGCAGGGAAGCCGGGGCGTCAGGAGAGCCACCCTCCCGCAGGGGTGGCGTTAGGGCTGTCTTTAACAGCCTGCCGTGGGGATGCCAACCCCAAGGAGCTGCAAGACTGGCAAAGGGGCCAGCAGAGGAGGGCAAGGCAGCGGGCATGACTGGCACAGCTCACCTGGTGGAAGATGAGGGCCTGGCTGATGTAGCCCCAGGTGCTGCTGGGTGAGAGGTAGTGCAGGGCGAGGAGGAGGAGGAGGAGGAAGCCCAGGCTTGCTGAGGCCGACACAGGGCTGATGAGGAACATCATGACGCAGCAGCCCGCAATGCCCAGCAGGCACGTGTGCCAGGTGAAGTACCGGAAGGTGGGCCTGGAGCAAGGAGAAGAGACACTCGATATTGCCCGGGCATTCATGCCAGCTGCAAGGTGGGCACAACAACAGCACAAGTGGCAGGAGGTTGCACCAAGGTCCAACCAACCACCCACAATGAACCCTGCTGTGCCAGCCCAGGGCACGTCAGCCACCCCAGATGCCTGTGGCAGTGGGCAAAGCCCTGCCAAACACCCGACACTCTAGGTCCTGCTGTGAGACTAACAGAAACTGGCTGCCCCAGTGCTGCTGGCTGGAAGCAACTGGGAATGGGGCCTGATGGCTCCTGCTAGCAGAGCTGGGCCACAGCTAACAGGCACCTCGCAAAAATGAAGCAGCAAACAAGCAAATCACAGGGGACACAGGGGCACAAGGAGCTGGCGCTGCCTCTGTCCTCATCAGTGGCACCAGGGGGTACAAAGCCCCTGGCATTCGACCATGCTCAGCTGGCAGAGGAAAGTCCCACAGGGAGTGCCAGGCTGCAGAGGGGATCGTTAGCTAATTACACTGGGGATAGTGACAAGGAAGTGCTCCCTAGCACTGCCTGCTAATGCTGCACCCCGGCTGCCCCACGCCACATCGTGGGGTGGCACAGGTACACGGATGCACGGTGCCAGGGCTGCTTTCTGGAGCCCCTTAGCCCACTGAGGGCAGGCGGCCCTGGCAGCAGTGCTCAGCACAACGGGCACACGGGCCGGCTGGGCACAGAGGGAAGGGCTGCCTGTGGCACCGCTGGCCAGCAGGGCTGCCCCCTGCACATCCCTCTCCCTGCGCCCACCTTCCACCTCTCCCCACTGGCACCTCATCACAGCATGCACCAGGGCGGGGCACAGAAATGGCATTTTCCATCTCAATCAGCCCCTTCCCGGCACCGCCACTGCTAGCAGTGGAGCCCGCAGCCTCCTGCCCCATGCCAGGGCTCCCACCTCCCCGGCAGGGGCATCGAGCTTCCCACGCCTCTCCGAGGGCAATGGGGAATGGGGTTGGTGCCAGGGGAATGGGGTCAGAGGAATGGGGTCAGAGGAGGGCACAGGAGGCTACAGGGGGTGGTGGGCACAGTGCACCCCTCTGTTGCAGGGCAAACATTTTGTGTCAGTGGAGCACAGAGACAAGTTGGCATCCACCCTGGGGGCACTAGGCAACCCCCTGCTACCCGTCCTGGCAAAACGGGGTAACCTGAGGCAGGGGAGGTGTCCAAGGGACCGGGTGCAGCGATTGCCATGGCCCGGAGGAGCGAGGCTGTGTCAGGAAACGCGTGGCAGCGCCAGCAGCCGGGCACACGGCTCAGCCTGGCGCAGGGACGCGGAGGCGGGTAGGCGAGAAGCTGTTATTTTCTCTAATTGTTGTTTTTGCTGAAAGGTAATTAAAATCCTTTTCCGCTGCGTTTGATGGAGACCTCAGCATGGGGGGGAGCAGGGGTAGGAACAGCAGGGGCCATTAGAGAGCAGGGTGGGTGAAGGCACCCGTTGCTGCCCAGCTGCAGCACCCTCCTCCACAGCGGGCACCATTCAGCCCCCATGTGCCCCACGTGAGGAGGAGGCTGCAGGGGCCGAGCCCTGGCCTGGCATAGACACCAGCTCTCGCTCGGCACCGAGGCGCTCTCAGGGACACTCTGCCCTCCTGCACCCTCGGTGTTGGCACCCAGCCCTGCTGGCACCATGTCCGCCCCCACCTCTGGGGCTCCTCGTTTCAGATGAGCAGCACCTTGGGCAGCAGCACCGCTCCTGAAAGCCACAGCTGGCACAGCCCCAGCCCCTCTGTGCCATCCCCGAAATCAGGTGGCTCCCACATCCCAAGGGCACTGTGACAGGGAAACACGGCTTGACCAGGCGGGGAGGGCTGTGCCCAGCTCACTTGCAAAGGGCACGAGACAGACGAGGCTGCCCGAATCACCCTGCTGCTTCCCCGCAGTGGCGGGAGCAGCTCTGCCAGGCCAGGCCCGTGCCAGGGCAGCCCCAGGCTCCCCCGGACTAGCGCTGCCTGTCGTACGCACTCATCCTTCCTGGAAGATCTCTTCTCCTCCCCCCTGCTCAGGATCCCCCTCCTCCCCCTTCCCCGTTAGTTTAATTAGCACTAATGGAAAGTGGGCTCCATCACCGCTTGGCAGGCTGCCCGGGGGATGCCGGGCGGGCACAGGCTATAAATTACCTCCGGAAAGCCTAGGGGGAGGGGGAGGGATCCAGCTAGTGCTTGATGCATCGATACCTCCTCGATAAAGCAGTGAGAGGGCAGAGGGGACAGTGCCACGCTCCCTCTTCCATCCCATGGGGAAGGGGCAGTCTCTGCCCTTCTGCCCTCTGTCCCCCAGGAGAGCGGCTGCTTTGCATCTCTGTCCTACTGAGGGGCAGAGGTTCTGGGGAGATGGCAGTGGAGGGGCAGACAGACAGACTGATGGATGGACAAGTGCCCACCCAGCACCTCAGAGCAGCCTCCCTCCTCTGCACCAGTGAGTACCTGAAGTTGGGGGCCGATGCCCACTCCAGCGCCAGGCAGGCCAGGTTGACAGTAGCATAAACCAGGAGGAAGAAAGTGGTGACGACGCCCGCGATGGTGTTGAGCTTCCCAGAGAAGAGCACCAGCTGCAGGGAGCACAGAGGGGCACAGCGTTGGTGCTGCCAGTGTCCTGCATGACAGCACCTCTGTCACCAGCCCAAGCCCAGCAACCTGCTCACTGTCCCCAGCACAACTGCCCCAGAGCGAGTGCAGGGGCTGGCACGGAGCAGACGTGTGCCAGGGAAGGGCAGGGACAGGGCCAGGCTGGGCATGAGTTTCCCATGCCAGGAGGGGCAGCCCAGTGCAGAGGGTGCTGGGGCACTGCCTGGGTGCCCAGCTTTGTGCCGGTGCCGCAGGCTGCTGCTCACAGCCCCGCGAGTTTGGCTCACTGGGAGTTAACAGCCCGCTCAGTCCGTAATGGATCCCCCGCCCAGGAGCGCCTGCACTCAGCCCTTTGCTGTGATTTATCCTTCAGTCATTGCACGGGGAGGGACAGGTCGCTGCAGGCAGGGAAGGCAGGCGTGGGGCCAGGGGTCCTGGGGGCCTCCAGGGCATGCAGGCGAATGGGCAGCTCTCGGCTCCCCCTTCCAGCCTCGGAGGTGCCCTCGAGGGCAGCACTGCACCCTTCTTGTCCCAAATGCCTCCCCACAGCCCCTCCTGCCCGTGACCCCCAGCAGCCACGCAATGCCCCCCGCTCCAGAGTACTCCAGTGTGCCCAGCTGAGCCCCATTGTTCAGCTGCCCCTCAGCTCTGCCGTGTTTGCCCGAGGCACAAGCTGCCCCCAGCCCCACAACAGGCTGCGGGAGCAGCCCTGGCGTGGGGACAGCTCCCCCCTTGCCCAGCTTGGCTGAGGGGACACACACCAGCAACACTGGAAGTGCCGGGCTCTGGCTCCGCAGTGCCCAGCTCAGGAGCCAACCCACCTTCAGTCGGTGGCACTGGGAAAAGGAGCATGGCAGGGCACTCCCGCGGGAGACGCGACCCAAGCGAGCGGGCGCTGCTCCGGCCAAGCTCACCTGCACCACCAGCCAGGAGAGGATCACAGCCATGATGGGGTTCCCGCTGGCAGACGTCTTCTTGGCGAGCGCCAGCGCCCGACCTGTGGAAAAGGGAGAAGCGGAGCTGAGGCAAGGCAGGAGGTGTCCAGACTGGCCCCAAGGGGCACCTGAGACACAAACCTGGAGTGCTGTCCCCCCACAGTGGGTACCAACACATGGGCATACAGATAATATCACTGCCCGCATCTCTGCGGCCTGGCTGGCATGCGGGTATATGCCCGAGGTGATGGTACCAGGGGTGCTCCCAGAGTGCTGATCTAGGGTACATCTAGGGGGGAAGAGTTGTGCCATGGGCTGTCAATCCAGCCTCCTGCAGTTTCCCCCACTCTGGGTGCTGCAAACAAGACACCCTGGGCATGAAGAGCAAAGCAGCCAACCCTGCACCCATGTAACACAGCAGGGACTGGGCATCAGTCAACTGTCAACCCAGGCTCAGGACCCCAGTCCCCATATCCCTCAGAATAGGCACAGGCCAACTCCAAAATGTCACCCCCACAACAGGAAGGGGACTCGCTGGTCCCAGGACTGTTCTCAGTCAATGTCAACCTTCTGGATGGGCTGTGGCAGGTGCCAGCATGCCCTGGGCACTCACCAAAGAGATCATCCCGGGCCAGGGCATAGAGGATGCGGGATGCTCCGATGAGGTTGCTCATGGCTGCAGAGAGGGTGGCAGCGTAGATGCCCACTGTGACCAGGGGTGGGAAGATACTGATGTCACGCAAGAAACCGTAATCGTTCTGCAGGAGAGTCCTGGGGAGAGACATGCAGATGCTGGCACCCACGTCAGCCCACGCCAGCACATCCTGGCATGGGGCACACCTTGGCAATGATGACAGGGCAGGCGGCCGTACCTGTTGCAGGTAGCACACATGAGGAAAGCCAACAGGTTGTAGACGAGGTAGGTGAAGAGCACGGCAGAAATGGTGCCCCGGGGGATGGAGTAGCTCGGGCGCTTCAGGTCCCCTGCGTGGAGGAGAGGGCAACATTAGCACCCTGAGGGCACAGCACCTCTCGCTCTGCTCCAGCCTTCTCTGCCCAGCTGCAGCTCCCTCTCCTCACTCCTAGCACCACCGTGACACCTTTCTTTTCCTTACCCGACATGTTGGAGCCTGCCATGATGCCAGTGCAGCCGTTGAACATCACTGCGAAGACGGTGCTGAAACTCATAATTTGCCCCGTGGTGTAGTCCACGCTGTACCTACCTGCAGGACACAGGGGCACAGGCTACAACAGGCTGTTTGGGGTGGCACAGCTCTGCCATATATCCTCTCCTCAATGCTCTCTGTGCTCAGACAGCAGCCACCATGGAATAAACCACCCCTGACACCTGCTTTGTGCCCAGAAGCTCTCCCCACTCTCCTGCACTTCCCAGCTACCAGGCCATGGGGCAGTGCCAGTCATCTCTGGCCTGGCAGGTAAGCTTGGGGCACACACATCACAGCAGGAACCACGGCCAGGGCTGGGGAAAGCCATTCCTCACCACCCAGGTTATCCCGCAGGGTAGCGAGCGAGAAGCCTGTGAAGAGGCCGTTCGCAGTCTCCGAGCTGTTGGGGAGCGGCAGATGGATGGGCACTCCGACGGGCTGTGTGGCAAAAAAGCTGATGAGGATGGTGGCCAGCACACCCATGACGATAAGGAAGATGAGGAAGGTGGCTTTGGCGTAGATGGAGGCGCCCACGAGGCACACCACGAGGCACAGGGCAAGCAGGATGGTGCCGTAGAGCAGCTCGTACCAGTAGCTCTGGGGCAGGACGTGGACGCCTGTGCCCACTTCTTGCCCTGGACAGAGAGATAAGCAGGAATCAGCAAGGCTCAGAGCAGTCACTGCCTGCAGCTGAGAGCCACCAGCTTCATGCCACACATATGGGACAGATGATGGGGTACCAACTCAAGGGGCAGAGGGCTGAGTGAGCCATGCCAGAAGGCATCATGTTCCAGCTCTGTGCCACACACCCACCTTGGCAAGCCTGGCAGGGTGACAGAGCTGCTCAGGGAGGGGATCCCCACTGCCCCCCGCCACCACACACCCAAGCACTCACCAGGCGGAATCCCAAAGCTGTCCACGACTGCCTCCACCAGCCCCAGCACGTAAAGGGCACTTCCACACACATTGGCCAGGAAGAACATGATCCCGATGCTGCCCCCAAATTCTGGGCCCAAGGCACGACTGATCATATCTTGCTTAAGTTAAGGGAAGATGCCAGCAACCCAAACTAATGCCCATAGGCACCTTTGGGTTCTCCTACCACCCCAAGCCAGGGCAGCTGCAGTCCCAACACGGTACCCCAGAGCCACCTCTCGGCTGTCACCCAATTTTGGCTCCTGCCCCCTGCCCCAGCAACACCCACAGCAAAGGATACAGTAGGCTCCTCCAGCATCCAGTGCCCCGTTGGTGGCGATGGCACACACAGACAGCACCGTCATGCCAATGATGAAGTAGGCCACTGCAAACATGGCCAGAGCTTGGTACAATCCAGCGTGACCCACGACAAACCCTGCCAAGGACCAAAAAGTGACCAATATCTCTGTTAGCTGAGCATGAACCACCCCATAACCTTCCCAGGAGAGCCAGGGCCCGCAGGCACAGCCATCCCCCAGACCTGCGGCACACAGGTTGCTCCATCCCCACGCCCACATCTTCCCCATTGCCATCAGCACAACACCTTTTCCCTGCTGAGACTGGGACTTCACCACCCTGTGCCACCCATGGGCATCCCATGGTGCAGCCCTCATGCTGCTCCACCACACGTGTGTGCAAGCTGAGACCTGGCTCCACAACACGCCAGCCTGGGCAAGGCAGGGACCCCCATCTCCTGCCACCCACCTTGGTGGGCGGCAGGTCCTTTGCCCCAGCTCCAGCATCTAGAGGGGATGGAGGCAAAGCAGGACCAGGACAAGCCCACAAGGCCCCACTGGGGGACCCATGGGTGCCCTCCTCCAAGGAGGCAGAGAGCCAGAGGGCAGCACTGGAGCTTGGCACAGGGCTGGAAAGCCCCAGGACAAACCAGGCGCATGCACCCCATGCCCTCCCTGCTCCCCCATGCCCTTGCATCACTGCCAAGCCTCTGACTTGGAGGGGTTGGTGGCACAGGGGGAAGGGGACATTTGACACCCCCTGGCAATGAGCCCCTCTCCAGCTCCTGGCATGGCCCCAGCAGGCACTCGGCACTGCAGAGCTTTGTGCTCTGTGTTTTCCTGCTGCAAAGCAGGAAGTAAAAGCCGCCCTGGCTGCTCATGGGGCCCCACGTCCCAGCCCACCCCGAGCCCCTCGGGCACGGCAGGCTGCCCAGAAGCCTCATAGGCAGCACCTGAGCGGGGGCAGCACCCGACCGTGGCCTTGTTTGGGGCGGTGACAGTGTTGTGGGAAGCGAGTGAGTCCAGGCCACAGCGGCGGGCAGGAAGGAGCTGCCCGCGGCTGTTGCGAGGTGCCCTATCTCGGCCACAAGAGCAGCCGCAGAGTTATCGGCGGTGGGCGCCCGGGGACAGCCCGCGGCCAACGCGAGCCCCAGCGAGCCCTCGCGGAGCCAGCGCGCCGCTGAGCTGCCAGCCGGCTGCTTTTGGGGCACCGTGGCAGCAGGGTGCCCAGGCCCAAGGGTGGCCAGGAGGAGGAGGAGGAGGAGGAGGGAGGAAGAGGGGCCAGGCAAAGCCTGGCCGGGCTGGGGGAAGCTGGAGCACGGAGGGTGCCTTTGAGCCATGCTGGAAGGGGTTGGGGTAGCCAGGGCGGGTCGGGGGCTGTCCATGGGCCCGGGGGGTTGGGCGCCACAGCCCGGCCGGGCCGGTTCCTCTTCCCGGCAGCTCCCCTCCCCCTCGGCTCTGTGCTCCTCTTCCTGCTCCAGCCCGGCCGCCCTGGGGCGATGCCAGCCCTGGTAGGGGTCTTGGTTTGCAAGGGGACCCCCGTGATACTGCTGGGTAGGGCAGGGGAGGCAACGGGACAAGGATACAGAGTTTCTGCCAGGACCCAAACCAGGATAGAGCAGGGGGGTAAAGGGGGGCAAATGATGCCAGGGCAAATGATGCCAGGGCAAACAGTGCCTCCATCCCACAGCTCCGGGTGTCCCCAGGGGACAGGCAAGGGGCTCATAGCCCCCCAGGGTCTGCCCAGGCTCCCCCCGCCTGTCCGGGCATGCCGCCAGCTCCCGCCCCTGGATTTTCATGGGCGGAAAGCGAGAGAGGAAAAGCCTTCCCCATTCCCGAGATGCCAGGCGGACACAGACCGCCCCGGGCCTGCCTGCCCCAGGCCAGGCCAGGGGCATCTCCCCTCCCAGGGTACCCCAAAGGCCCCCTCCTTTCTTGGGCCATGCCCAGCCTGCCCCTCTCTGCTCCCAGTTCTCCCAGACTGTCCAGTGACAGGCCCACAGCACAGACCGGGAGCCGGGAGCCCCTAGTCTGCTCCCGAAGCGAACCTCCGAACAGGGGGAGGACAGCAGAGAGTGCGAGGGCATCAAGAGCCTGGTCTCAGATCGGGGTGGTGGTGGGGAAACCAGGAAGGGACATGGGACACAGATGGGGGACACTGGGATCTTGCACTAGGGGAGCTGGTGAGGGATGGAGGGCTCAAGGGTTTCAGTGGAGGGGCACCAAGTGCACTGGGATCCCCCACTGGGAAGAACTGGGAGATCACTGAGATGCCCTGGAGGGGTCCAGGCCCGGGCATCCATCGGGAGCCCGAGCCCCAGACTGCAGGAGCTGGTGGCGGGGAGACTGGGACCCCAAACTGGGGGGGCACTGGGAGGGCACCTGGACCCCAGACTGGGACGAGGGTACGAGGGCACTGAAGGCCCCAGTCAGGGGGTTTTGGGTGGGCAGCGGGGTGGGGGGGCACCGAGGCTTAGGCCTGGAGGTTCGCGGGAGACACCAGGGGGCCCCGGGGCCCCAGCCCGGCAGCTCTCGGAGGCCGGCGCGGGAGTCACAGGGCGAACTCCGGACCCCAGACTGGCGGTGCCGGCAGCGGCACCGGGAGGACACGGTGCCGCGGCGGGGGGGAGCCCGGGGGCGCGGGCCGGGCCGGGGGCACTCACCGAGGCGCAGGAAGAGGACGACGCTGAACATGGAGAGCAGCGTGGGCACCACGACGCCCAGGAAGGTGGGCAGCTTGCGGGGGGCGGCGGCGGCGGCCGCGCGGGCCCTGCCGCGGGCCCGCTCCCGGCCCCGCTCCTCCTCGCCCGAGCCGCCGCACAGGCGGTACGTGAGCAGCGCGCTCCGCTCCGAGCTCGCCATGGCCCGGCCGGCCCGGCCCGCTGCGGCCCCGCGCCCGAAACGCGCCCGGCCCCGGCCCCGGCCCCGCCGCCGACCCGGGCCCGCCCCGCGCCGAGGCCCCGCCCCCGCGCCGAGGCCCCGCCCCTAAGCTCAGCCCCCGAGACGACCACGCCCCGCTGTCGTGGCCCCTCCCCTTCATTTGGCCCCGCCCCCTCGCCCTGGCCCCCTCGCCCCGCGCTGGCCCCAAACCCCAAACGCGGAGCCCCCCGAGGCTGCTCCCGCCTGACACCCCGGTACGAGCCCCGAGCCCCCCCACGCCCTGCAGCGCCCGGCAGGGACCCCGCATCCCCCGTGCGGCCCCCCACGCTGCCCCCACCCCCCTGAGTGACCCCACAGCCAGCCCCCCCACACTGGCCCCGGGCCCCCAAACTGCCCCCGACACCCCAGCACGGACCGTTCTGCACCCCCCCCCCCACACACACACACACACCCTGACCCCCATCCCCGAGGGGCAGCCTGCCCCCACACTGAGCCCTTGTGCCCCAAACTCCCCAGCACCCTCAAAGCCGGTGCCTGGGGAGCCCAACATGCAGCATCGCCCCATCTGCACCCCATCAGCGTGACAACAGCGGCACGCACACGGGTTCCCCACACCTGGGCCACCAAGCAGCGGCCGTTAGCGGGACCGGTGCCCCAGGCCGGTTCCCAGCACGGCCCCCCCGCCGGTGCCCGCCGGGCTCCGCTGCCCACACCAATTACCGGACAATCGGGGCCGCTGGGCCGCCCTGCTGCCGTCCCCGCCAAAGGGCTGGGATCTGCCGGGGCCCCGGGGTCCCACTGCCACCGCGGCCCCGCGGACGGCTGAGAGCCTCGCCAATTAGGTTAATGGGGTTGGCACAGGCAGCGGGGGCCAGGGTGGGGGTGGCACAGGCGGTGCCGTGGGACCAGGGGCAAGTGTCCTGCAGGCGTCACTCGGCATGGGGAAGGGGACCTGGATGGGGGGGGAAGGAGCGGGTGACCCTACTGCCTGCGCTGGCCTGGACGTCTCCATCAGCTGATGCTGGCCTTGGTTAAACAAAAAGTTGGCCCATTGGAGCCAACATTACCTGGACAAGGGGGACAATTTGGACAGTGCTTGCCAGGACACCCAGTGGTCCCCTCGTTGGAGGGGATCTATCCCAGGGATGCTCCCCAGGATATGGTGGCACCTGCTCCTTCTTTGCTGCACCCCAGACTCCCCCTGGGGTGCTGTGGGGTGAAGGAGGAGTTGGCAGGGTGCCCACAGTGGTGGGGCAGGCGAGGGGGGGTTGCCCCCCAGCTGGCAGCGGAGGCAGGGGCCGAGGTGGGAGCGCATCGGGGAGCACGGCATGGGCCGGGGCTTTCATCTCAGCTGGGGCCTGTCCCGGTGCCAGCGGGAGCCTGTGCCCGCAGCCAGCGCTGCGCCTTTGATGTGCCACTGAAGCAGCATTGTCGCCCCGCTGGCACCACGGAGGCCGAGGCGGGAGTGGGAAGGGGAGCGTGGCCGGGGCTGCCAGCACAGAGGCACCCGCTGCTCCTGATGGGGATGGGCATGGGTGCTTCCTGAATAAGCATGGGCACCTCCTGCCCCTAAGCGGGATAGACATCTGCATGGGACCCCTCAAAAGGGCATGGGCACCCTTTTCCCCTAGCAGAAACATGAAGACCTCCTGCCTCGTAGCAGGGATAGAGACCTAGGCTTGAGCACCCCCACCCCGCAAATGGACATGGGGACCTGGGCACCCCGTTCCCCATAACTGGGACAGAAATGACCCTAACATGGATGGTGAGTGGCACAGGTGCCCCTTGCTCCGGGGATGAGCATGGAGACAGGGACACTCCTTAACAGGGGAGGAAATGGGGACAGGGGTCTCCAAATTGGCAGTGGGGATGCAGACACCCTCTGCCCCTCAGAAGAAGGTGAGGACGGGCACATGGGCATCAGGGAGTAACAAAAGGGGCAGGAGGGGGGCATGGGCGCCCGTAAAAGTGTGGGGCAGATGCCATGCTGAGCTGCAGAGCTGGAGGAGAGCGGGGGGCACCCTCTGCAGCTGCATGGGCGAATGGCACCCCACTTCCTAGAGTCCCCAGCGCCCCAGATGTGATGCCACCAGAGGGGCACATATGTCCCCCAGACCCCTCGGTTCTCCCCCTCCTGCAATCTCTGCCTTGCCCGCTCACCCACCCGCCTTTGAAGTGCCCGGTGCATCGCATGCCCGCACGGAGGCCCCTCGCATCCCAGTGCGTTCCCAGTCGCTTGACGCCACCTCCTGCTCCCTCTCATCCCCACCCCCCCCAAAAACCCCTCCTTGACTGGCCCCGCTCCCAGCTGGCCCCCTCCCAGAGCCCCTGGCCAGGCGAGGGGGGCACGGGCGGCCGGGCAGCAGAGGAGGGAGAGTTTCGCGTCCGAGATTGGCGTGAAAATGATCAAGGGCTGCGGGCAGCGCTGGAGCGCAGGGCCCGTCTGATGCTGCCCGCCCGGAGGCCCCGTCAAACAAAGGCGGCATTGAGGCCGTGGCTGGGCCCCCCCCCCCCCCCCCCCCCGCTGCCCCCGCGTCCCCCCACCCCGAGCTGGCATCTTGGCGCGACATTAATGAACTCGCCTGTTTGCACTCCCCTGGCCCCTCTCTCCTCCCACCGCCCGGGGGGCACCGTATATATCCGCCTCTCCTTAGCCGCCTCGGGCACTTCGGGGGCTCCCCCCTGCTGCCCCCCTCGCCCGCCAGGGATGGAGCGAGGAGCAAAGAGGACGGGGCTGGCGGGGCCGGCTCTCCCCGCCGCCCGCTCCGGTGCCCACCTGTGGCCCCCCGTGCTCCTGCCTCTCCTGCAGCTCTTGCAGCTGGCGGGGGGGGCCCCGCTGGGCCCGGTGCTCTACCTCATGCCGCCCGGCGTCCTGCAAGGTCAGTGCCTGCCTTTGCCACGGGACATGGGGGCAAACAGATGGGGATGGGGGCTATGAGAACCGGGACTTCAGGGTTCTTTCTCTGGGGAGGGGGCAGCAAAGCAGGATGCCTAGGTCCTTTTTCTGGGACAGGACAAGCCTCCCCAAGCCCTGCAGATGCCCTTGCTGCCCAGACTGGGTGTCAAGCGCTATCTGCTGAAAATGGGGGGGGAAATGAGGTTGCATTTGAGGAAATGAGGAGGTATTTTGAGCCCCAAGACCACTGAGATCTTCCTCCTGTCCCGGCTAGCTGCACCAGCCCCATGGGACCCTCTGCCAGGAGACACTGGGAGCAGGAGAGTGGTGATGAAGGCACAGGCATGGGCACATCTTCAGACATGGGTTACAGGCGCGGGCACATGCGGCCGTGAGCACGGGCACACCTGCGAGGCACAAGCACTGCACACCACATTCGGGGGCGTGCGTGGGTGCTCTGCGGTGCCATGGGTCTGAGCGCCCTGCCGTGTGCCCGCCAGCGCTGTCGAGCCGGGGGACGCTGGTGCTGGAGGCGGCGCTGAGGAGTGCCCTGCTGGCGCTGGAGGGGGCCCTGGCTGAGCACCAGCGGCAGCGTGGCGCCTGCGGGCTCTGTGCCCCCTGCCTCTTCCCTCCCTGCGCCAACATCACCCATCGCTGCCCACGTGAGTCACGGCCCCGCCGGCCCTTCCCAGGCACCACCCCATCCTCAGGAGACCCTACTCAAACACCGCCCTGGGGTCGCTACCCAACCTCCCCATCCTCATGAGATGAGACCCAACTGCCCCCTACCCTATAGACTACCTGTCTCCCTGGGAGACCTTCCCAAAACCTTGTCCTACCTGCTAGAGATGCTACCGAAAAACCACCAAGACTCTGCCCAAACACTGCTGGGAAACTCAAAACACCCCATCTATCCCCCACATCCCATCTTCTCAAGACCCTACCCAAATATCACCTGAACATCTTAACCAAAAAGTGCCCCATCCCCTGTAGACCCTCCCCAAACACTGCCTGATGCCCTCTCTGCTCCCGAGACCCTCCCCAAGCAGACCCAGCAACCTGGAGGCTCTACCCAACCAGGCCCCCTCAGAGCCTCGCCGTGCCCGCTCCTCGTCCACCCCAGAGCAGAGCCCTGGGGATGGCGAGGGCAGGGATGGCAGAGAGATGCCCATGTCTCTGCTGTCCTGCAGCACCAGCCGTACCCCCCACCATGCCCCCCAGCTGCCAGACCCTGCTTGATGCCCAGGCACTGCCCGAGCTGTCCCAGCGCAACTGGGCGCTGAGCCAGGCATGTGCCCCCTACCAGCGCCTGTGCCCATCTGAGGGGGCCCAGGGGGATGCCTGTGTCCCACTCAGCGCTGGGCATTGCCACCGCCGCCTCCAGGAGTGCCGTGAGTGGGCACCCGCATCAAGATTCCCCAAAGAGGGATAACAAATGGGGTGTCCTGGTGGGGAGTCATTGCTGGTGCAGGGAGGGAATGGAGGATGGTGGGGGTGAGGAGCATTGGGGTGGGATGGGGAGATTGGGCATGGCAGGGATGGAGCATGGCACAAGGGAGGTCTGGAGTGGGGTGGGCAAACTGGAAGGATGGAGGCATTGGGAGGCGATGTGGGAACTGGAGTGGAATGGGAAGACTGGGGAGATGGGTGGTGATGGTGGTGGTGGATCTGGGATGAGAAAGGGAGATTGGGAGGATGGGGCATTGGAGGTGAAGAGAAGACTGGAGGGATGGAAACTCTGGGGGGTGATGAGGGACAGGAGGGATCTGAGGCCAGACAGGAAGGCTTGGTGATGGGGGGCATTGGTGGTGATGGGGCATTGGTGGTGATGGAGAATCTGAGGGGATCCAGGGGGGGGACAGAGCATTACGGAGGGCTGGAGAGATCTGGGGTGGAGCCGGGTGGGGAAGCTGGGCAGGAGGGAACAGACAACTGAGGTGTCTGAAGTGATAGAAAAGACTGGGGGCAATGAGGGGACCTGGGATGGGACAGGGGACTGGGTGGTGCTCACAGGGAGATCTGCGGTGAATGGGACAACTAGGGGGACAGGGGCATGGCAGGCACTGTGAGAAACTGGGGCACGTGAAGGGGATTCATGGGCACCAGGGACAAGGGGGACAGGGGGGACAGCAGCAGGGAACCCCATATGGCATGATGGCCCATTCCCGCAGGGTTGGCGACCACAGCCCCGAGCCCCGAGGCAGCAGCAGAGGCGGCGACACCAGGTGAGGCGGCGAGGCCGGGCGACGCTCACGCCGCCCCCCTCCCGCGGCCGGCGTCCCCGTCCCCCGGGCTGCCTGCTGTGCCGGGGGGCAGAGGTTAGCGTCGGCAGCTGCCGGGCCGCGGGGCGCCCCCGGCCCGCCGCCCACTCGCCTCTGTGAGCACGATGAGGCTTGACAGCGCGCCCGGCGCAGCCTGCCCCCCGTCCCTGTGGGCCGCACGCCATCCCCGCTGCTGCTGCCGCCTCTCACCCCCCCCTTTGTGTGTCCCCCACCTACACAGGGAGCTGCGGGCACCGAGCGGGTCCCCGCACCAACGCCACGGCCCCCCGAGGACGTATCATGGGCGGCAGCACGGCGGCGCAGGGGGCCTGGCCCTGGCTCGTGTCGGTGCGGCTGCACGGGGAGCTCATGTGCGGAGGGGTGCTGGTGGGACCCGCCTGGGCGCTCACTGCTGCCCACTGCTTCGCTGGGTACGGTGCGGGCACGGCAACGGGGTAGGCTGGCCACTGTCCCCGCTAACATCCCCACTCATGTCCCTGCTGCTCCCAGCAGGCACCAGAATGAGCTGGCGTGGACTGTGGTGGTGGGCGACCATGAGCTGAGCAAGACTGACGTGGGCGAGCAGGCTGTGCCCGTACGGCGCATCCTGCCTCACCCCAAGGTGGGTGAAGGAGGGCAGCCCCCAGGCCTCCCCTTGGTGCTTTCCGCTCCCCAGCCCACACCATCCCTTCTCCTTCCAGTTCAACCCCAAGACGTTTCATGGTGACCTGGCACTGCTGGAGCTGGCAGTACCCCTGGCACTGTCACCCACCGTGAGCCCCGTGTGCCTGCCCAGCAGCCCCACCGAGCCTGGCCCTGGCACCACCTGCTACATCGCCGGTTGGGGCTCCCTCTATGAAGGTGGGTGCCCACATCGGGTGCTTGGGGCATCCCTCTTGGTTGGGCACCCTTGGTTGTTGCCCCCCTGCCTGGCATGGAGATGCTGGTGAAGGGCGAGGCCAGGGAGCAGGGCACACTGTGACGGGAGCCTCACCCCGGCAGAGGGGCCGTCGGCCGAGGTGGTGATGGAGGCGCAGGTGCCACTGCTCAGCCAGGAAACGTGCCGCGGCGCCCTGGGCAAGGAGCTGCTCACCAGCACCATGTTCTGCGCCGGCTACTTGTCCGGTGGCATCGACTCCTGCCAGGTAACGCCTGGTGCCAGGGTGAGGACACCGGCAGCAGTGCTGGAGCTGCCTGGTGCTGACATGAAGACATCCCTCCCACAGGGCGACTCGGGGGGCCCGCTGGTGTGCCAGGACCCCTCCTCGCACCGCTTCGTCCTCTACGGCATCACCTCATGGGGCGACGGGTGTGGCGAGAGGGGCAAGCCGGGCGTCTACACCCGCGTTGCCACCTTCACCGACTGGCTCAGCCTCCAAATGGACCGTGGGTGCTCGCCAGGGGTGGCCCAGGGGCACGGGATGGCTGTGGGGAGGGCGTCGTTGGGACACTCAAGGGGTGCAGCACCTCACACCAGTCCCGGTGCTCCCGCAGCCTCGCACACCAGCCGGGAACCCAGCTGCTTCGACCTGCTGGCGCTGGCCCAGCTGCCCCCCAAGCAGCAGCCGGCTGAGCGCACCCGCCTCTGCGCCTTCTATGCCGGCGCCTGCCCAGCGCCCCTGAGCCGGGCTGCGTGTGCCAGCCGCGCCGAGGAGACGTGTCGAGCCAGGAGGCGGCGGTGCGGTGAGTGGCAGGGCCAGCGGTGCCCAGAGCCAGGTCCAGAGCCCGCTCCTTGTGGCGTGATGACTGGGGATGCTGTTCACCCGCTGCACCCGCAGAGCTGCACGCCTATGCCCAGACCTTGGTGGATCTTCTGCGCCAAGCTGGGGACTTCTTCCGAAACCAGCTTGACTTCTCCTTCCTCACCCGCACCCTGCCCCAGCTCGTGGGCAACATCTACAGACACTTCTTCCCTGCCCGCGTCCGCAGGGACACCCCAGGTACCCTCCTGGGTTGTGCTGCTCCAGACCCGCTGTCTGTCCTAGCACTGCCACTGGGCTCTCTTACCCCCTACTTCCCCACACCTCGTCCACACAGGTCTGGCTGTGGTAGGGGGGCAGCCTAGCCCCATGGCAGAGGGTAACGTGGGACACCGCACATCCCCCACCAGGTAAGGGGGGATGAGAGGGCACAGGGGGCTGAAGGGTTTGGGGAGATGCCCCAAGGTGGGCGAGATTCTTTGGGCATCACCATGGGCCTGCCCAAAGCATTGGAGTCTCCCTCACCTGGGCAGACCTGGAGGGAGGTGAACACAGCCTCCCCCTGTGCAGCTATGGATGCTGGGGTTCCCGATGTGGGTGGCACTGCCCGGGGGGACGGTGTCGCCTGCCAGGCACCCACATGAACTGTCCCCCACTGTGCTTGCAGACAGGGCGCCAGGCAGTCACCCCCTTTCACTGGGCTCTTCGGGACTGTGGGGCCTCAGCTGCAGGACTGGGTGGAGGCGCTGAGGGCCATGGCAGGGGGCAGCTCCTCATCACCCCCCTCAGATGGGGAGAAGATGCCTGGAGAGACGTGGCTCTTCCTGCAGGTATTTGGAGAGGGGTGAGCTGGGAATCCCCCAGCTCCTTTGGTGACCAGTGCATTAGGGACCAAATCCCTATAGCTCCACCATGTCCCTCCCACTGTCTCTTGGCCCCAGTATTCCTTGGGCAGCCGTGGAGGTGGCATCCAGTTGCCACCACCACAGAGAGAGTGTCTTGCCCTCCCCAGCTGAAACCAGTGCTCCTAGTCCAACCACTGCAGAGCCAGCTTCAGGTCCAACCCCGCAGTCAGGGGTCCTAACCCGTAGTCACCTGTCCAACCCCACCCACGTGAGTCTGACTCCATAGCTTTGACTCTGGACCAAAGTGGCCATAAGGCCACTAAAAACCCATGAGATACCAGTCCTGCCATACCCTGTGCTCTGCTGCCATGTGCCTTGGACAGTGCCCGAGGGCAGTGCCACATGTGCCCCACAGCCCGCTCTGTGCCCTCATCCCTTTCAGCAGGGTGAGGAGGCAGTGGAGGAGCTGGTGGGCCAAGGCAGAGCCTTCCTCACCCAGCTGCGAGCAGAGCTGGGCCTGGTCGCCCACCTCAAAGCCACGGAGCTGCAACAAGCACCCGGAGACCCGTCGGGGACCCCTGTGCTGAAGCGTGAGCGCCGGGCGGCAGGCAGGTTGGGGATGATGGGGCACCAGGGTTGGCACTCACTGTCCGTCTCCTCTGGGATTTTCACACCTCTCTCTGTGGCAGAGTTCACAGTGGGCAGGCAGCTGCAGGAGAAACATGATCCGGTGCCCACATCGCCCGGGGTGGAAGAGGAGGAGGAGAATGTTAAGAACCAAGGTAGGGGCCCTGACCACTGCAGGAACAGGTGCCAACATGCCCAGAAGGACCCAAGTCACCTGCTGCCCCCAGCTATGGGGTTGGTGGCAAGCCCAGACGCAGATTTGCACCCCCGTCCCAGGGAAGCTCAGCCTGTGGGTCATGACAGACCTCCCACATCCCTGCAGGTCCTCTCCCCTGTCCCGTCGGCTTACCGAGGTGGCCAGGGAAGAGCCCAGTTGCTCCTGGTCACAGTGGGGTTCCCTGGCAGAGCCCGTTGGCTTCCGCAATCACTCCGTAATCCCTGACATCCCCGTTCTGCAGTTCCAGGCTGTGCCGGCCTCAACGAGTCAGCAGCGCGAGTCAGCGCGGTTCAAGAGCTGTACGCCTGGGTGCTGCGGGTGCCCGAGTCGGACCTGGCCATGACTTTCCAGGAGGTGAGTGCCCGGGCCCAGCCTGGCTCTCCCAGCGCCCTCCTGGCTGCAAAGTCTGGGGGATCAGATGCTGGTTTGAGTCCCTCCCAGGGAGCCAGGTGGTGCCCACCCTGCAGAGGGACAGTTGCCATCCCCCCACGCTCCCTTTCTCAGCAGCCTCCCAGGACTTCCCAGTGTTCTTCTCTCTCCACAGATCCTGGTGGACTTAGGCTCCAAAAATGCCAAGGGGCTGTACCGGGCACATGTGCGGGCCACGGTGGGGGGCCGCCCCACGGCTTTCGCCGGTCTCGTGGGCCTGGAGAGTGACTCGCTGGCCCGCAGCATGCCTGGCCTGGTGGCCTTGGCACTCGAGGCCTTGAAAACCTAACGGTACTCGCTGTGCCCTGGGCCCTGTGCCAGCCAGGGGACACATGGGGACTGAGGCAGGGGTCTCTCATGTCCCGGTGCCCCCAGGCTCAGGCAGTTTCATGGTCTTGTCCCATTCCGTGCCTCAGTTTCCTTTTCACTGCCAGCACCCCCTGACCTCCCCTAGGGCTATGGAGCATCTTGGCCAGGATTGAAACCCTCCCTCGCCCCAGGGCCCCTGCCTTGGCCAAATCCCATCCCCCAGCACCACCCAGGCTGTTATTTATTTGTACAGAAAAGGGTTTATTTTTCAATAAAGAAGGGCTCTATTTTCTAGTAGCTCACGAGTCTAAGGGGGTGCTGCGCCACGCGGAGCCCGCGAGGCAGGCGCTGGGGGAGCCTTGTGCGCGTGATGCAGCACCCTGACGCAGCTCTCTCCCGTCGCCCCATGCCCCCGAGCCATGCACACCCCCCTAGCATCGGTTCACAGCCCTGGCATTGGTGCTGAGCTCCATTCCCCTGGCCAGGGGGGTCATGCACCCTTTCCTGCCCACCAGGCACCCAGGGAGGCCTCCCATGCCTAACATCACCTTCCCAGGTCCAAGGCAGGACCCTGGAGGGCTCTGCCGCGTGGCATGGAGATGCAAAGGGGGTGCAGGGGGACATATGTGGTGGCTATGGACTAAGTTGTGCTTTGGAGCTGCAGGGCAAGGGGTGTCCCCTGCTAACCCTGCCCCCGGACTCTCCCTCTAGCAATACCACTCTTTCTGCAAAAGACCCAGCCACCCAGTACCACCCGTGAGGGGTGGCCAGCCGCCAGCCCCTGCCCATGAGCACCTTTGGCTGTCAGCACGTTTGTCCCCTTGCTTTCAGAGAGTCTGGGCCCCTTCATTGCCCCCCACACCCACTCGCCTGCCTCAAGCAGCATCCCTGGACCTGCTGAGCTGCAGGAAGGCTCCTCACTCCATCAAGAGTTCAGCAGTGCAAGTCCTGGAGCGGGCAAGGGAGCCGTCTCCGGCTGCTGGGCAAGGGGCGACAGGGTGACCACCACTGTGCGCCCGGCGACACCAGCTGTGCCTGCCCATCTCCCCTCCTCCGAGCATGAGGGTGCCGGAAGAGCAGGGGCTGGAGACGCTCTCCGGTCTCGTCCCCCTTCCCCCTCAGCACCTGGCACCATCCATCTCCCCTGTCCTGCTGCAGCCGGACATCCGTCCCCTGACGGCAGGCGGCGAGGTGGCAGGGAGCCCGGTGCAGTGCGGGACGGGTGGGCCCAGCAGGCACCACATGGAGAACCTCCCAGCACGGCTGGTCCTGCTCGGGGCGCTGGTGCTGGCGGGTGAGCATACGGCTGGGGCTGTGCCCTGTTGGTGGGGGGGCCTGAGCCCCCTTGGTGGGGGTCAGGGCCAGGAGCAAAGCTGGCAGGATGACACTGGGCACAAGTGTCCCCAGGGGCTGCTGGCACGCAGCAGATTTGCATGGCTGAGTGTTGTCCTCGCTGCCATCCTGCCTGTGCTGCGTCCCTGCCTGAGCTGTGTGTGTGTGTGTGTGTGTGTGTGTGTGCGCTGTGCCACTGCATCCCTTTGTCCCTGTGTCTGTCCTTGCATGTGTGCATCCACATGTACTGTGCCACCACGCTGTGTCTCTGTGTGTCTTCTGCATGCAGAGTCAATATCTGTGTGTCCATGTGTTCCTGCATGTCCGTGCCCATGTCTGTGTCCCTGGCCAGGTGTGCCCACGTGCCCCATGCCTGGATCTATTCCTGCATGTCCACCTCCATGCCTCAGCGTGCGATACACATACCAGGACCCTGGTCTGTCCCTGCATCATTACACTACCCTGCCATCACCACATGTCCTCATGGGGCATCACTGGCTAGATGGGGCCGGGCCTGACCCTGCGCCCCCCAGGAGGGCTCTGTGTGAACCAGGAGGAACGGCTCATCCACCACCTTTTTGAGGAGAAGGGCTACGACAAGGAGCTGCGCCCCGTCGTCTCCAGCGATGAGACTGTGGATGTCTACCTCGCCCTCACCCTCTCCAACCTGGTCTCGCTGGTGAGCCCCCCCCACAAGCATTCCTGCCGTTAACCTCATCTTATCCCATGGGGTGGGTTTGCGGGGTAGGTACTCGGATCGCTGTCCTGGATACCCTGCCTGGCAGTGGTGCCTGAGCTGGGCCAAGGCTGAGCTATATGGCCCTGTCATCCCACTGTGCTGTGCTGTTGTTGCAGAAAGAGGTGGATGAGACGCTCACCACCAACCTGTGGATTGAACATGTGAGTAAGAGAAGGGGGGGGTCCAGCACTGCCAAATTCCTCCCTGCTTCCTTCCTCCACACCCCCTGCCCTAGGGAGCGGCCTTGCAGTGTGCTACTGTGCCCTGGGGCATGGGGACAGGGCAGCCCATGTGCTGAGGGGTGACCAGGGATCCTCCCTGCCAGGGCTGGACAGATTACCGTCTGCAGTGGAACGAGTCTGAGTTTGGGGACATCACGGTGCTCCGCCTGCCCCCAGACATGCTGTGGCTGCCCGAGATCGTCATGGAGAACAAGTGAGATGTGCCTCAATTTCCCCTCCTGCACCCCAACCTGGGCTGGCCGAGGCCCCCACCAGCAATGGGGTGGCTGGCGTCCTTGACCAAAGAGGCTGAGCCCTCCCCAGCACCAAGGGGACCACCCCGCATTGCCCGCTGGCCGTGGTGCCCACCTTGCTCTCTCTCTGCGCAGCAATGACGGCCTCTTCCAGATCGCCTACTACTGCAACGTGCTCGTCTACAGCACGGGCTATGTCTACTGGTTGCCGCCCGCCATCTTCCGCACCACCTGCCCCATCAACGTCGACTTCTTCCCCTTCGACTGGCAGAACTGCACCCTCAAATTCAGGTGCTGCGGGGCTGGCAGGCCAGGGTAGCGTGGGCAGGAGGGCAGGGCAGCCAGGGAGGGTTCTGTGGGGTGACTAGGAGGGCCCTTGGCCTTGTGCGGGAGACTTGGGCCAGGGGCAGCCAGGAGATGACAGTGGGCACAGAAAGTCACTGTCTGTTCTCTGGGCCAGCTCACTGGCATACAATGCTGAGGAGATCACCATGCACTTGAAGGAGGAGTCTGACATGGAGACGGGAAAGAAATACCTAGTAGAGTGGATCATCATCGACCCTGAAGGCTTCACAGGTAGCGTGCACCTCTTTCTGTGCCCTGTGGGAGGAGCACAGTCTGTACAGAGTTCAGGGGTGCTCTGCCACCAGGACACCACATATAGGGCACAGGGGAGCCCCATATAGGGCCCAGGAGCAGCCCACCACCAGGACACACTGCAAGGGGCTCAGGGACACCCCATTGCCAAGACACCCTTGTATGCAGGGCTTTGGCACTCAGGCCTGGTGCTATCTCTGCTTGGGGTGGTGAGGATGGGGACAACACTAAAGAATGGTGAAACCGCAGGTGGGCTGGGCTTGTGGAGGACAGGCAGGGCTGGTTTCCCCCATGCCATTTTCTATCCTGTGCATCCTGACAGAAAATGGGGAATGGGAAATCATCCATCGCCCAGCCCGCAAGAACATCCACCCCGAAAACCCCCGTGATAGCAGTGAGTACCAGGACATCACCTTCTACCTCATCATCAAGCGCAAGCCACTTTTCTACGTCATCAACATCGTCACGCCATGTGTCCTCATCGCCTTCATGGCCATCCTCGTCTTCTACCTGCCTGCTGACAGTGAGCAAGTCCTGTGACACCAGTGCTGGGCATGGGGACATCCTGCAGGGCACGCTACATCCCGTACCTGCTTGGGCCCTGGAACATGGGGTCACCTCAAAATTCACATGAGATTTTGGGGCAGAGGGGCACCCCAACAACCAGCACAAGGTACCCTGGCACAGTCACACCTCAGAGGGACTCTGGCACCAGAACACCCCGAACAAGGGACCAGGAACCCATTATCTTGTCTAGAGACTCTGCCAAAGGGCACCATGACCAGGGCACAAGATACACCATATGAGACACCCCTAAACCAGAACACCCTACACGAGGCACTCTATCCCAGAATGGGACACTGATGGGGAGATCCTGGCAATGGGGACACTGGGAGGGTAATCCCAGCAACTGGGAACACTGGGAAGGATCCTGATACAGGGGGCAGTAAGAGGCATCATGGCACTGGGGGTCCAGGAGGGGACCGTAGCCTCCTGAGGACCAGAACTGACCTGGGCTCACCGCTCTCCAGGTGGGGAGAAGATGACGCTGGTGATCTCCGTGTTCCTGGCCCAGTCCGTCTTCCTCCTGCTTGTCTCCCAGCGCCTGCCCCCCACCTCTCATGCCATTCCACTCATCGGCAAGTGAGTCTAGGCCACCACCCGGCATCTTGGGGGTCATAGGGTGGCAGAGGGTGACTCTGCCTGCGCTTGTGCCCAGTGGCGATGCCAGCCCTGCAAATGGGTAAAACAGAATTGAGCGGAGTGGTCTGTATGTCCCCCCACGCCCAGGTACCTGCTTTTCGTCATGATACTGGTGACGGCTGTGGTGGTGATCTGCGTTGTGATTCTCAACTTCCATTTCCGCACTCCCAGCACCCATATCATGTCCAACTGGGTCAAAGAGGTGAGTGGGGTGCTGGGGGAAGAGGAGCTATGGCTCTTGGTGGGTGTAGCAGGGCTCCACAGAGGGTATAGGGCAGCACTTCCCAGGCACGACATCGGCGTGCCCCATCCTCACCACCCCAAAGGACTCAGTGTCTTCTGCTGCTCACCTGGCTGGGGCTGGAGGGAGAGAACAAGGAGGGCATCCAGGGTGGGCACTGGGGGCCTGACGTCTTGTCCCGTGCCCTAGGTCTTCCTGGAGACCCTGCCCCCACTGCTGCGCATGTCGCAGCCGGCCGAGAGCTCAGCGGGCGCCCCGCACGTCCGGCGCTGCAGCTCGGCCGGCTACATCGCCAAGGCGGAGGAGTACTTCAGCGTCAAGTCCCGCAGCGAGCTCATGTTTGAGAAGCAGTCGGAGCGGCACGGGTTGGCCAGCCGCGTCACCCCTGCCCGTGAGGACCAGGGGGACATGGGAGGGCAGCAGGACCAGGATGCCCAGAGGGGGCACCTCTCCTTTGGGGCCACCTTTTGGGTGTCCATCTCATGGCTCCTGTGCCTCCAGGCATGGCACCACCTCGCACAGACACAGGCCACGGCCAGGTCTATGAGCAGCTGAAGTCGGCCATTGATGAGGCCAACTACATCGTGCAGTACATGCGGGAGAAGAACAGCTACAATGAGGTGGGTGCCACGGGCACGGCAGAGGTGGACGATGCCCACGGCATTGCCCTCCTCGGCTGTGGCCAGTCCCCCTGCCTGCTGTGCCACCCGCTGCCCATCTCCCCTAGGAGAAGGACAACTGGTACCGCGTGGCCCGCACCATGGACCGGCTCTGCCTCTTCCTCATCACACCTGTGCTGGTGTTGGGCACCCTCTGGATCTTCCTCATGGGCATCTACAACCACCCGCCGCCGCTGCCCTTCGCTGGAGACCCCTACGACTACAGCGAGCAGAACAAGCGCTACATCTAGAGTCCCAGCGAGGCGGGTGGGGGAGACCCAGGTGCCAGCCCATGGTTCCCACTCAGATGCATTGGCTGGTGCTGCCACCTGGGAGAATAAAGACAAGTTTTTCTTGCCATGGGTTGCTAAGTTGATGGCTCCTCTCTGCCCCTGGGCACAGGACACCCCAAAACACATCACACACGCTGGGAAGGGCCATGCCAGGCATGGAGGGTGCTCAGGGAAGGGGACAGGCTCCCCATGTAACACCATGTAACACCAACCCAGCCACGAAACCAGCAGTCAGAGAAGTGCCATCAGGGCCCATATTCCATCCCTGTGCCTGTCGGGGAACCAGAACCCCCCCATCTCCCCTCCTGTCTAGAGGCACCAGCATCTCCCTCCTGACATGCCCCATCCCACGGCACGGGGCTGGAGGGGACCAGAGTGTTCCCCTGCCCAGTTCAGTGGCAGGAGGCCAGGGCTCGGGTTTCAAGGGACACAGCTGACATTCCCACCAGCAGTGGCCTGGACAGCTGTCACCTCCCCTCCACAGAGCCAGGAATCCACAGGCCCGGAGGGGGGTGGGATTCTAACTCTGGCCTTTGAGGGAGGTGCTCAGGGGGGCACAGCCCCCTCTCCCACTGGTGCTACCCCCATGGGCATCACCCTCCTGGCCGGGAACCAAATAGCCACGCCTGGGCAGGACGGGGCACTGCTGGAGGTACTCGCCCATCAGCCTCTTTTCCGTGGCCCCTGTGTGCAGAGGTTTCCACTGGTCCCCTGTCCCGCCCTGGCCGCATCGTTCTGGGGAGCAGCTGACGGCGGTGGGGACAGCTGGCCCGCCCAGGCGCCAGGCCCAGAATAGCTCCACGCAGCACTGAGCGGAGCCGCGGTCCTGCCACGCTGCGGCCCCGCCATGCGCTGCCCTGGGCTCCTCCTCGCGCTCTGCACCCTGGCAGGTAAGGGGTGCCCACCCTGGGGGGGTGGCCTGGAGGGGGCCCCCAGCCATGTCCCCACCTTGGCCCCGGCAGTCCTTGGGGCGGGGAGGTTGTAGCACCCATTCACTGCCACCCCTGGGGGGGGTGGTCCCCATGCTGACAGCCCTGTGTCCAGCCCGGGGGGGTGCTGGGGATGCATGGGGTTGTACACAAGTGCACAGCACCCTCGAGGTGCAGCCACAACGCCCACGGACACAGTGCTGTGCCCACGTGCTGCACAAGCATGGGTGCATGCTGGCACACCGGGTCACTGCTGCATGCCATCAGGCACATACGGACGTATACAGCAACACACACAACACCTCCAGGTCATGCCAGTGGCTCCCAGGGGCAGCAGAACCCAGGTAGCCCCACAGGTGCCCCCATACCCTGGGGACACCATGGTACTTGCCCTCCCCAGGTGTGAGCTGCAGGAACCAGGAGGAAAAGCTGCTCCAGGACCTCATGGACAACTACAATCGCCACCTGCGCCCAGCGCTGCATGGGGACCAGCTCATCAATGTCACCCTCAAGCTCACCCTCACCAACCTCATCTCCTTGGTGAGGTACCCCTCGCGCTAGTCTCTGTTGCCCGCTTACCTGCATAGCAACCTGCTAGGAGAGTAAGGCCACCCTGAGGCAGGTGCCCAGGTCTACCATGTCCCCATCCCACACCATCACGATGCCAGGGCACTGCGTGGGAGAGGCTCTGCCCTTGCCCCATGTCAGAGGGCAGTGGGAGATGGGGGAGCTGAGGCGGGCAGGGTGCTGATGCTACTCTCTCCCCCTTCCTTCCCAGAACGAGCGGGAGGAGACCCTCACCACCAATGTTTGGATCGAGATGGTGAGACCCGAGGCGTTGCCCATCCTGGGCAGGAGGCCCATGCCCCTTTTGCCTCTGAAGGGTGGCACCCCATAGAGGGCTGGCACTGAAAACCCTTTTGTGGGTACCCCCAGATGCAAGGGGCAGCATGGGCCAGGGGGGCTCGTGAGCACCCTTGGCCCAGGGTGAGTGAGTGTGGCCAAGATCTGCCTCTGTTCCCTTGCCCCAGCAATGGTGCGATTACCGCCTGCGCTGGGACCCTCAGAAGTACGACAACATCGAGCTGCTGCGAGTGCCCTCCACCATGGTCTGGCTGCCCGATGTCGTCCTAGAGAACAAGTGAGGCCGGGCAGGGCTTGCTGCGTGGGCACCAGGGGCATTTCCCCATGCGGGAGCTAGTGGGAGACATGGTTTGAGGCTGATCCTGCCCTTTCTGCCCAGCATCGACGGGACCTTCGAAATCACCCTCTACACCAATGTGCTGGTATCCCCTGACGGCTGCATCTACTGGCTGCCCCCTGCCATCTACCGCAGCTCCTGCTCCATCCACGTCACCTACTTCCCCTTCGACTGGCAGAACTGCACCATGGTCTTCCAGTGAGCGTGGGGTGGGCACCGCGGTGCGTCTGGCTGGGACACGGGGCAGAAGGACAGCCCAGACCCCCTCGAACACTGCAACATGGCCCCAGCACCCAATGGTCCATCAGGGTCCCGCCAGGGACCCGCAGGCTGGGGATAGGGGTGGCCTTTCCCAGGCTGGCACCATGCATCCCCTGCCAGTGCCAGCCTCAGACACCCCTTCTCCCTCCCCAGGTCCCAGACCTACAGTGCCAACGAAATCAACCTGCTGCTGACGGAGGAGGACGGCCGCACCGTGGAGTGGATTTCCATCGATCCCGAGGCTTTCACAGGTAGCGCCGCTGCCCGGCGCTGGGTCGGGCCAGCCCCATGGCACAGGGAAGAGCATCCGTCGAGGCGGGCAGGGAGCAGGCCCGGGAGGAGGCTGGTGGCTGCCAAAAGCAGGGCTGTGGGGAGCTATTAGCAGCTCTCGCCATTACATGGGCACTTAAGTTATTAGTCAAAGCGGGTGCGCGGATGAGATTTGTTTTGCTAACCCCCCCGGTCGCGGGGCTCTCACTGCCTGGCAATCTCTCCTGGAGAACAGTGCTCCACAGCGCTTGATTGATGCTGGGAACGTAACTGTCACGGCCAAACGATGACGTTTTCCATCACATTTTAATTGCATATTGAAGGAACAAAATGCTTTTCGGGCAGTGAGATTTATTTTTTCATTACCAGCCTGAGCTGCGATCTTGATTGGGAAAAATCTATTGCTCCCGCTGGCAACGGGGGGAAAACAACGTGCCGTAATCAAGGGTCATGCTTGGCTTCCCCCACGGCTCCCCAGCACCTGAGGGACTCCCAGCCCCCTGAGCAACTTGCTCTAGGAGCCCCTGAGCCTGCGGCGCCCAACGTGTCCTACGGATGCCCACCTGCCCCTTCCTATAGCTTTCAAGGATGACATTTTGCCCTGGCACCCTCTGGTCTTCTCCAATACCTCCACAAAACAACTCTAGCTCTGTTCTCCGAGCCCAGAACAGTGCCCATGTCAAGCAATGGGCTTTTCCCTCCTCCCCACCGCACTGCAACAGGGACTATTGGCCCAAGGAAGGGTAGGGGGTACAGGGACTCATGTGGCACCACTGCATGGCAGAGAATGGCGAGTGGGCCATCAAGCACCGTCCTGCTCGGAAGATCATCAACGCAGGGCGCTTCACCCCAGACGACATCCAGTACCAGCAGATCGTCTTCTACCTCATCATCCAGCGCAAGCCGCTCTTCTACATCATCAACATCATCGTGCCCTGTGTCCTCATCTCCTCCATGGCTGTGCTGGTCTACTTTCTGCCTGCCAAAGGTATGTGCTGGCACTGTGCCCTCAGCGGGGACTCTACAGGCAGGGGGTGAGGAAAGGTCTGTACTCTCATGTTTGGGGACCAGCTGCACCATCTTGCTCCCACTTATGGTGTGGCTTGCAGGTGCCCTCTCATGCTGCAATATTTGGGTGAGAGGGATGAGTTTCTGGATACCCCAGAGTTAAACTCCTGTATTAGGATGTGGCTGGTTCAGCTTTGGGGCTGGTGTCAGGGCAGGCCCTTTGCCAAAGGAGGGTCGTGCCTGCACCACTGCCCTGGGCCGACTTCTGCCTTTGCCCCTTCTCGATAGCGGGGGGACAGAAATGCACCGTCTCCATCAACGTGCTCCTGGCCCAGACCGTCTTCCTCTTCCTCATTGCCCAGAAGGTGCCCGAGACATCCCAGGCCGTGCCCCTCATTGGGAAGTAAGTGACGGCATAGGGATGTGGTGCCAGTCCTGCCAGCCCCCCAAGCAAGGGGGAGCAGAGCAGAGGACACAGGCAACCACGTCCCCTCCTTCCACACACAGGGCTGGTACAAGGTTACCACATGCCCACAGGGCCCCAAAAGCCCCCCAGCTAGCGTGGCCCCATGCCCCGTTTCCAGGTACCTGACCTTCCTCATGGTGGTGACTGTGGTGATCGTGGTGAATGCCGTCATTGTCCTCAACATCTCGCTGAGAACATCCAACACTCATTCCATGTCGGACAGAGTGCGCCAGGTATCTGCCTCTACCCCAGCCCCCTTATTCATGGGGCAGGGGGGTAACTGAGGACGTGTGGCCCCCCTCAAGGACCAGGGTGGTGGCATGCGTTAATCTGAGCACAAGTCGTGGTGCAAGTGGGGGCATCCCTAGATGTTCCCAAGGGACTGCACTAAGCCACCAGGCCACTACCAAGGACACTTCTCCCAGCATCCCACTAGCATGTGGAGATGCCCTGGGCGATGCGGGGTCCTGCTCACACCCACGAGGTGGGTCGGGGCTGAGGCCGCTGTCCCACGGACGCCGCTGTGCCCAGGTGTGCCTGCACGTCCTGCCCCGCTACCTGGGCATGCACATGCCGCGCGAGGAGGCGGCGGGGCCGCCGCGGGCCGCCCGCCGGCGCAGCTCCCTGGGGCTCATGGTGAAAGCCGACGAGTACATGCTCTGGAAAGCCCGCACCGAGCTGCTCTTCGAGAAGCAGAAGGAGAGGGACGGGCTGATGAAAACCGTGATGGAAAAGATTGGTGAGTGCCCCAGGTGCCCTGGGCAGCATGGCAAATCCCTGCCTGCCCAGGTGCCTGCTGGTGACCACTGGCTGTCCATCCTGCACGTAGGACACGGCCTGGAGAGCGGCAATGACCAAGATTTCTGCCACAGCCTGGAGGAGGCAGGCCCTGAGATCCGTGCCTGCGTGGACGCCTGCAACCACATCGCCAACGCCACGCGGAAGCAGAACGATTTCAGCAGTGTGAGTTAGGGCCAGGGCAGCTTGGAAGGGCACCTGGGAGGGCACCCAGGGCCAGCACCACAGTGCCATGAGGGGGGTGCCCCTAGCAGCCCATCACCGCTCCCTGTTCCACCTGCAGGAGAACGAAGAGTGGATCCTGGTGGGCCGGGTGATCGACCGTGTCTGTTTCTTCATCATGGCCACGCTCTTCGTGTGTGGCACCATTGGCATCTTCCTCGTGGCTCACTTCAACCAAGCGCCTGCCCTGCCCTTCCCCGGGGATCCCAAGAATTACCTGCCATAGCGATGCCTCCACGTGTCCACCAGCAGTCCAGCCCCGGGGACCATTTGAGAAGGATGCCAGCTCCCAGCTGGGGCTCAGCTGAGACCTCTGCAGACACAGCGGCTCCCAGTGCCACACACAGCACCGGGAGGAGCGGGGACACGGAGCTCTGGGCAGCGCTGGTGGCGCTGAGCAGTGCTTGTGCTGAACATGGAAGTAAAGCCAAGGTGCTCTCGCAGAGCTCTGGGGTGTCTTTGCTGCGTGCCCGCTGATCAGCCCTCCTTGGATCACCCCTCTTGGACAGCTGGGTTGTGCTTCCCACAGGCACTGAGGGCTGGCACACGGCTGAGGACTGAGCACATCTGCCACTCACACAGGCAGGCCCCATCATCCGGACCATGTCCCCAGGCCAGGGTTTGCTGTGCATCAAGTGTCTGGGGGATGGAGACACGGAGGGGACACTCACTCCTGGCTTGGCCACACACCCAGGACACAGCCCGGACGGGGGTGGGGGTCCCAGCACAGCCCCCCTCTCTGCTTACCCCATGGTGGGGCCGGCAGCTGGTGCCTGCCCCTCTGCAGTCCCACGGGCAGCGCTGGCACACGCTGCCTCTCCAGGGCCCCCTGGCACCTCCGCTGCTACCGGGAGATGAGCGTCCCCACCGCCCGCACGCAGCTCCTGAGCGCTGTGCCGGAGCGGGGGCACCGCGGGCACGCACAGAGTGAACAGCAGCCAAGCCATCCCTGCCAGCTCCTGGCTCTCTGCCAGGGACTTCTCCTACCCCCCGGCCAAAGAGCATTCTCCTACTGACCCCAAGAAAGTTGTCACATTAAGGAGCATGAGCTCCATAAACCAACCAGCTTGCTGCTCTTACTCCGAGCGAGGGGAAGCAGCGCCGAGCACTCCCAATCCCAACCACCGCAGCAGCAGGACAGGAACAATCTGCCAGGGAAGGGCCCTTTTGCCGCTCACTCACAGGCAGCATTTAAAGTTAATCCCAGCAGGATTGCAGCATTTGGGGATTTAATAGCAACCCTGTGCTCCTCAGTGCCAGCTTCAACATGCAGAGTCAGAGGGGGGAAGTGGGCGAGAACATGAAATAGCAGAGGTGGCCACGACGCACAGCTGGGCTCAGCAACAGGACTAAAGTCCTCCGTGATGTCATCTGCAAGGAGCAAAACGCGCTGGGGAGAAAAGGAGCCTGCAGCTAGTACTCCAGCCCTGCCTCGCAAGCTATTTTTGCTTAGATTGCCGAAATGTAATTACAACTAAATCCCCCTAACAAATATCAGAGAGCAGCAGGGGAGAGCTGTATTTAAAAGGAATTTTAAGTAGCAGCCATAGTAGTACCTGATCGCAGCAGGAAAAACAAACTGTGCCTGTAATAGAGCACTTGGCTGAAAGCTGCTGGCAAACACGTGGCAAGGAGAAGAATGGGACCGCGAGGCCTCGAGAAACGAGAGGAAGGACGAGACAGCCAGAGCAGTTGTGCCCTGACACCCTCTTTTGCCCCCTGCCAACAGGCAGGGACTGCAGGACCGCGGATACCTGAGGACCGACATCCTCAACGGGGTAAGGGAAAACGAGCCCATCAGAGGGCTGGGAATATTTTAGACCGTCCTGGCTGCTTTCAATCCAGACTCCAATAACGTGCGGAATCTGTAATCAGAGCCACGAGGCTGAAAGTCCCCTGGTCCCCAAGGCCGATAATTGTCCCAGACACGGGCTGCCAGCTCCACGGTCGCTACCAAATTGGCCCAAGCAGCCCTGGGGGACTGTGCAGAACGTGGGGGGCGGGAGCTGGGCCTCAGCTCTGGCTGCCAGTGCCCCCTCCCAGCCCCCACAAAGGCTCTGTTAAAAATGAAAAGCGATCACATAGACTCCCCAAGGAAGAGGGGGAAAGGGTAGAGCTGTTAATGAGCACAATTAGCGTTGTAGCTGAACACAATCAGAGGAAGTAATTAGCTCCTATTGTTTCTGTGGTATCTCAGTTGCAGACATGCTGGCTTTTCAGGCAACAACCCATCCATCTAGCCTTGCCCTGGAGGACAGGGTCACTTGCTGTCCACTTTCTCACCCTCCCCACAGCTTTCATGCAGCTATAAGTGACAAAACCTGGGCCATCGCCCTCTTCTGCTGCAGCCACTGTGGGTGGCAGCCCATTTCTCAGACAGCTGAGGACTTGCAAACCTCAGGACAGCACACACCTCAGCCCAGCCAAACACCCACGGCTCTGCGAGCAGCCTTTCCATGAAGCCCCAAAACAGGCAGAGCTGTTGGTTCTCCACCAAGAAAACCACCAAGAAGTCAGGGCAATTAAGCAACACCAAATATCTCCTTGTGCTAGTTTAAAAGCAACTTGCACCCCTCTGCACTGCAGGGAGGGCTGGACACATGACCCTACTAACCCCAGAGCATAAAAACGAGCAGGAGCAAAGGAAGCACCTCCTTTTTAAGCAAGGTGGTGCATCCACCACTCTTGTGCCCATTTAATTTCACACACACTGGAGTTAATTCAATGCAGGCACTTGGGATGCTTTGCTTGCAGGGGACCAAGCAGGTCAGCCAATGTCAGAAGCAGACCTGAAGCAGGACCACAGACTACAGAAATACCATCACTGACTGTGGCGCCCTTTTTTTTTTTTTTTTAGACAAAGCAAAGAAAAGATACTGAAAGAAACAAAGAGACCCAATAATTTATTGGCAGAGCTGAAAGGGGTGCATTTGCAAACCATGGGGCTGACTCTCAACCGGGAAGCTCCTCCCAGCTGCAGAGAGATTTTTAATACTGGTATCCCTCAGCAAAAGGCTCTGACGTCAAGGCAGGATCCCAGAGATCCTGCAGGCCGTGGAGAAAAAGAGAGGAAAGTGCTGCGAGATGCGGCCCCAAGGGCACGCTGCTAATTGAAAGGTTGGCCTGCCGCCCCACTGCTAAAAAACGTTTGTGTGTGACAAGATCAGCCTCTGTGATCACCGCTGCTGGAGGGCGTCGGATGGATCCTTCCTCCAAGGAGGAGCGCAAGAGAGTGGCCCAGGAGTCCCTTCAGAGGTCGGAGAGCACTGGCGCAGGCCTCTCAGTGCTTTCAGCACGGAGAGAGGAGCTTAGTGCCAACTCTTGTTCTCACAATGTGATTTTTGTATTTCGAAAGCTGGAGTTATCCCTGGAAAACAGAGGAGAAACAAGGGTTAAAGATAGGCTTTCTTTCAAATCACCATGCCCCCCATTCCACCCAGCACAGCTAGCGAGTGTTGCCATCCTAGTCCTGTTGCCCATATCAATGCTAGTTAAGCCTCCCACTTTCTATCTGGAGACTTTCCACTTAAGTCAACCTGATATTCCAGAATACTTGGAGCACAAGGAGATCCTGGTTCATTCCCATCCGTCAGGGAGCAAAAAGTGATATTCTCTGTGAGTAAAGGATATGACAGGCACTGATAAACCTCCCTGAGGTATCTTAAACAACTCACAAGGCCTCCTGCTTCCCAGGGAGTTGTCCTCAGGGACTCTGCTTGGAGCACAAATATCCTGGCAGTGCAACCTCTCCTGCCTCTCGTCCCTCTTATCTAAGCTCCTTTTGTCATGCTGTTAACAAGGTTAGGCATCTGGTTTCTCCTACCTTAAAAGAACATTTAATCTAAGAAGGACATTTTCTCCAAGTTTAAATGGAAGAGATTTTCCAGCAGCTTTTGCTCACATAAGTACTCACATAAGACATGTGAGTCACAGGGGTTACCGACACAAAAAGGACTGCTGGTCCATGATCTTCATTTCTACAGTCCTGCGACACAGCAGTGATTGAAGATGGGGCAGCTTACAGAAACCTCTGCATTGGTGCTTACTGCTGGCCTGGAAGCAGCAGCAATAAGTAAGGCATATTTACACATTAATAAGTTGTTCGTTTTAAACACAAAATTGAAATAAGTGAGACCACAATTATTTTGAGAGGATGGCTTTGACAGCTGTCTGAATGTGCATCCCTTCCCCTGGTAGGAAAAGGGCAGTAAACCAACCACTCTGCAGTGCCCGAGCACACATCAAACCAAACCTGCAGTTTTGCTGGAGAGTGAAGGCAGCTCATAGCTTTGGGAACAAAACAGACTATAGAACTGTAAAAACCTGCTGAAACCCTTGACTGTGACACTAAGAGCCATGTGGTAGCTGCAACATCACAGCCCAGTGTATGCTGAAATATCTCCAGGAGGCAGGTTGGAGACTTGGAGGAGCAGAAAGAACTAAAACAAACTTTAGGGAGTTAAATAAGTTACTTTGACAGCAAAACCCATGCCGGAGGTCATCCGCAGAAGACCTTTGTATTTGTGAGCAAAATAGGCTGTACTGTAATTTGGGAACTTGATTCAGGATTCATTAACTGGAATCCAGTTAATCTGCAACAGTGGTTTGGTTTCTCATCCTCAGCTGTACTTTCACCTCTGTCATCTACCTTGGAAGGACAGCACACTCTAGTTACGTCTGTTGTGCACAGATTCCTGCATCTGCCCTTCATTTGCCTTTATCAGGGTGGCAGCTGGCCACTACTCTCCCTGGTTAGCACAGGTAACCCAACAGAGTTGAAAGCTAAATGAACCCTGTCACTGTTTACCAATAAACTTGGCATATTTACTGCCTGCCAAGACGGCTGTTTCACTAAGTGAGCTGGCTTTCTCTTCCGGAAGGTCACCTGAATGTCATCTAACAATAAAAACACTACTAGCTGCTTGTGCAACACTTTGTAACCATTAATCCTCACAAAAAGCCAATGCTGTGAGGAAGGAAGGAGGTTATTTTCACCCACGATTTCAAAGCGAGTTAGCAGGAGCACTGCTTGCCCAAAGCTGCAGAGGGAGGTTTGGGGAGCACTTCATTCCCACAGCCCCTCAGAGCTCAGCGGTGCTGGGGCAGCCACACACCACGGTGGGACGGGAAACGGGCACCGTGGGACAGGGAACAGGCAACGTAACCTGCCCTCCTGCACTCAGCCATGGAGCAGCGACCACCTAAGCACAGCTCCCATCACGGGCCTTGTGCTAGCACTTTGTCAGGAAGGGTCTGCCATCAGGTAAGTGGGTATTAGAGGCAAAAAAAAACCATGTAGGCTGCAAGGCTGACAATAGCACTGAGTCCACGTCAGCTATTTTCTCTGTGTGTGGCTGGTTGCCATTAGCAGAGGTGGCGGGTGGTTTCATCTCGTTAGCCACAGCATTATTATTTTTAAATGCAGTAGCTACCGTGTGCCCTTCCTGAACAAGCTTTTATTGACAGATGACTTTATTCTGCCCCAGCCCACTGTCGAGAGCAAAGGCACGAGTGCCATCTCTAGCACCTCTCTCCGTGTCCATCACGTGGATGTGCTCAGTGATCATTTACCTCTCCATATCTGCTAGCAGCCAACCCTAGGCAAGAGCCCCGAGCTGCAGACATACCTCTCAGCCTCCCGGGACCAGGTCTGGAGCACAACTGCCTTTCAAAGGAGGAGGACGCATTATCAAAACAGCACACAGCATCGCAACAGAAAAATGCTGAGTGAATGGACACCGCTATCAATGTGGGTGTCTTTGGTCCGAAGAATCGTTTTGACCTTTGGGAAAGAGCCAGCAACAGAATGGATCCACCAGCGGGGCCACAAGGCAAGAGGAGAACGTGGCAGCCCTCGGGAAGGGGGTTGGAAGCTGAGAGGTATGCCATGAACCACGAAGGAAGAAAGATGAGGCCCTACCCTGGGTGTGACAGAGGGAAGGGGAGCGCTCGATCAGCGGCCACTGCTGTTCACCAGGCCATGAAACTCCTCCCAGGCCCTGGCAAGCCAGAGGGAAAAAAAAAAATGAAGAAAAAAAAACCAGCACTTCAGATCAAAGGCTTCTTAACTTTTAACGAGAGCAGAAACATTCAATGGCGTTTGAAAGGCACTTGTCTTCGGAGAGCAAGGCAATATTCTCTGATAGCCCTAGTGGATAGAAGCATCCTTAAAACCCAGCCAAACATCTGACAGCACAAGGCAGCCTTAACGTTGTGCACAGACATGAAGAGTTCCCACTGGCTGCTGGTGATACAGCCACATTAATACCCAGAGACAGGTATGACCTTCCCAGGCACAAATAGAGTATCTATTTCCTATTGCTAATAAAATAGCTGATGTTACATTTTTCTGGAAGATTATCACACTCCTTGGCTGGTTAAACTCAGCCAGTTACTGGGCTCATGCTTTACCACATACCTGTATATGCAGTAATCCCCCCAAAAGGCACTTTTTCCCAAGCCACACAGATAAGTTATTAGGCTATTCTTCAATCAGGCAGCAGAATCCAATTGTTATTAGAAAGTCCTATTTCCTGCGTTGTTAATGACAAGCACAATAAAAACTCTACAGCTATTGGAAATGAAAATGTTTTTAGATAAGTTAGAGGGACAGGCCTAACACCGCATTCCCCCGTGGAAAACCTGTTCCTGACGGACAAAGCTAGCAGACTGAAAAATTGCTGTCTGTTTTACAGAGGCAGCATACTGAAAGCCCTCTCGGGGAAAAGAGGCTGAGGTTAATGTGAGCACGGCTATTACCTTCTGGGATCAGAGACACAAAAAAAACTCAAGAGCTCTGTGGGCCCAGCAAAACAGCGCTGGTGCTCGCAGCAAACACGAAGCCATTTACTGATCCCCCCAAACCCCACGGAGCTGGACAGAGCTTAAAGAGAACACAAGTCAGTTACAAACCCAGGCTGCCCTGCAGATTTTCTTGCTAGTACTTGCCAGCTACCTCACATCTCTTTGAGCTGCCTCTTTGGGTGCAAAAGCAGCTCAGTTACCATATGCTTTTTCCCAGCAAAGTTACAGACAACGTCCAAGCAGAGCTTGGGTCGTGTACTCTAACAGACCATCTCATGCATGTTCTTGCTAGGAACTGAACAAAGAAGGCACAAGCACAAAGCTTGTCACTGTGGTGCCCAACTTGGACTATGTGGCATTGCCTTCCTAGAAGGCAGGACAGCTAATTCCTCTTTTGAAGGAGTCCCTCTGGCTGCTGAACACCAGGTGGAATGCTGTCCATACCTCCAGCATAGTGAAAGTCTCTCTACCTTTGTGTCTTCCCTCCAACCATCCACACTTTGTATTTCCACCCTTCCCTCACCCTTAGTTGCATCTTTTCTTTCCTCTCTCACGCTCCTCCCCAGACTTATGACTTTCGTCTGCACAAGGGACACAAGAGCAGATTATTCATCAGCACAATTATCGTTTACCAGCTCTTTGAAACCAAGCAGTTCCGTGTTCCAACATCCCAATAACATCATGCACACAGTCCTGCTGCTGCCAAGTCCTTCTCACAGACCTACAGCAAAAGCTCTTCCAGCCAAGGATTTCTTTTAGCTAAGACCCTTATACATATTATAGTACTAATTACTCCACCTCTCTGCTGACTCAAGTGAAAAATCCATGAGGATGAGCCTGCCCTAATGCACCTAAGCTGTGCTAGCGGAGCAAACTGCCCTCCATTTCGCACCGAACGAGGCTGCCACTTTATTTCAGCTGGAATCTTTATGACCTGTGATGTGCCAAAGGCACAGTGCCAGAGTCTGAGAGGTTATTTTTATGTATAGCCATTTTTAGTACCTTATTGCTCTACTGTCCGTGTGGCAATCAGATACTTGGTGAATTGATCCTCGACACTTAGGTTATTCCCATTGAACAGATGGGAAATGGAAACATTAGCTGGCTAAATAAAGCCAGCCCGAGTTCTTCTTCCGCTCTCGCTCCTGACCCACAACTGCTGAAGCTTCCCACTCCCTCCTCTACTGCCCAGGGTCAAGGCCCAGGAGGGGCACCCATTCTCCCATCAGGTACAAGTTGGGGAAAATGCATAAAAAGTAGCTACTACCTGAAACTCCACCAAAAAGAGGAAGAGTCACTACTGCTTCAAGGGACTTTCCAAAGCGAGGATTGTGCAAGCAACACAAGCTGTTCACACTGCCCTCAATCACTAAACCCTAGCAGTTCCCCTCAGTGCTTTCCTCTGCTACCCTGCTTCCCTTCCAACTCCTTCCCCAGCTACAGGGGACAGAAAGCTGCCGCAGTGCACGCTGCAGTCACAACACTCACCAAGGCCTGCCCCTTCCAGCACCACGGGTGCTTCTTGGCACACCGAGCACCGACAGGCCCAGTTCAACACAGCCTCTTCTGGGAGCCCCACACTCTTAACTGGGTAACTGGGCTTAAAGCATCAGCCTAAAAGCCAGGCAAGAACTTGTGGCAGGCCTAAAACCAGAGAGCTTTAAAAGACCTGGAATATTTTTCTCACCTCTTAAAATAATTTTAAATATCTGGCAGCATCTGCAGCTAAGGCAAGCAGGGAGGCTATCCTGACTTTGAAAGAGACACATCTGAACTGCCCTCCTTGGAAAGAAACATGAAATAAACAGGTTATAGCCCCTTCTTTGGCAAGGGGCAGGCCACCAAGATACCAGAGCTTGACGAAGTCACAAACACTTTGAATAAACTATTCTGTGGTGACAGGGAACGAATCAGTGAATCTATCATTTCAAAGACCAGATCCATGGAAGTGCTCTTAGACCGGTACCAACCACTGGAAATGTTATGAAACTGGAAAATGGAGTGATAAATGAACTAACCCAGGAGAAGGCAGCTGGCGGTTCTGGAACCTTGCTGCTCTTCCCCAGCTTTTATGTCTGCCCTCAGACTTGACGGGACGAGCAGAAGCAGCGCAGCTCTCTGGAGATGGCAGCATCCAAGACAACCTATGATTTCAGTGACAGGCATCAGGCGGCATGTACACGTCCCATCTGCAAACCACCTAACTTTAGAAAAGGTTAACCCCGCCTACGCCATTTAAGTCAAAGATAAAGCCAGCAACAACTGCAGGAGGAATTGAGAAATGTCACTTCCTAATGCTGCTGGAAATAGCAAGCGGGAACTGGTGCTACAGGAACACAATAGGTTGCAGAATCAGCTAAGCTCTGATGTAACAACACCCGCGTCTTCTCGCAAGCACGCGATACCAGTCGCTGTCTCGCAGACACAGAGACCTTCTTGACAGACACCTACCACTTGAGTCAGGATTTCTCTCTTCATCCGTTTCACCTCAAATTCAAGATCTCATTCCCCACTTTTTCCTGGTCCAAAGAACCTTCCCATTTTGTTTTCTTCACAGTGCATAACTCTACCTCCAGAGGATATCTGTTTATTTCCTAGCCAAAATATGGTCTGGGGTCATTTTCTCCAGTTGCCTGTGCCGGAATGAACCCAGTGCTGCCCCTACTAAGATCACCCATTCTTCTCATTTACTCAAACTGTCCCATTAGTTATCAGTGGTGCCTCTGAAAGTAAGGGAGAGTTTTATACTCTGCTCAGCTCCCACTGCAGCAGCACTCACAAAAAAACGAAGCTTTGTTTTCAAAAAAAGCAGCCTGCTTTAGAGCTGACAGGACAATCCATAAAGTCACACGGCAACCAAAACACCAGCCAGCTCAGTGGAAGGCGGCTGTATGGCCACAAACCCCATGTGTGTTCTCTCTGGGCATATGAGGCAACATTGTTGAATTTGCCTAGGCATTTTCACATCTCAAAGTTAAATAAATAAATAAAATCAGACTTTACAGCAATCACTTCCATAAACCTCTCTTCCAACTTCAATTCACTCACTACAGATGCCTGAATGTTTTTGGTGGCTTCAGTGAGACACAACTGGGCTGGGGCCAGGGACAACCCTGTTTTCAAAAGAGCCCAGTGTACATTGCACAACAGCAAAAGCAAGTGGCTGTGTTTTTTTGGTGTAGTGTTTAAATCAAACAAACAAAAAACCACAACAGCAAAAACGCATCACCACACAAAACCACAGGACTGCCACTTTCTAACCCACTAGCACTCCTAAACTATGTCACCTCCAAGACTAACAGCACAGGTCAGCAGAAAATCTTACACATTTCGCTACCGGTCAGCGCAGCAGAAACAGTATTACAAGTTCTCTTGACCTTCAGCTTAAGAGCTGAGGTGGTTTAAGAACAATAGCCCTAAAGGATGATTTCTGAGGGAACAAAGAGGAAAGGTTTCTCTCCCGCTACTGAAACAGAGTAGCCCACAAAATGTCACACAATTTCTCCAGGCGCCCAGCACTGTAACACCTGAGGTACTATAAACCCCCTGGAATTAAGCAGGGTCCAAGAGATTGCTGTAGCTCTTCTAGAGAGATTGGAAACTAATACAGACTAGGCTGATCCTTCCACTCGTGGGGATTTGGGCAGCTTGTCAATATCCCGAAGCATGAGAAAGGCCAAACACAGCAAAATAGCAATGAAAGATCTGCTTGTCTGCCTAAATGTGCAAGTCCCAACACCAAGAGCAGGAAGGACAGAATGCAGAATAGCTTCTTGGAATAGCTCTGAAGCAACAGATACTTTTCAAATGCAGCTTGGCAGCTCCACCACTTTCCGAAACAAAGGGGTCTGCAGCCTCACTGACAACTCATGAAAAATGGTGTCTAAAAATGAGTTAATGTGAAATGTAACATCACAAAAGGAATGTATAAAACCTGAACAACAGTGCTTAGGTTCCACAGCAAGGAGCACACTAGTAATTTCTACAGAAACGTTCATTTACACTGTGTCAAAAGCTAATCCAGGTCAATTCACTACCCAAAGTCAAGGTTTTGAGAAACGCCTGCTCTTTTCTTGCTAAGCGCACTCCCTTCCCTGAAGCACAATCAATGCCAATCAAACCCTGCACATGAGCAGAGCTCTAGTGAAGAGATGCAGCCCATACAAATGAAAAATGCCACAGGCCCTCTGGAAAGGCAGCAGTGACAAAGCCTACAGCACCACTCTTCCATTAGAGCCTTTCATAAAACACAGCCAGAGTGTGAATAGAAAGTGCTGGCTAGAAAGCCCTCCCGAGTCATAAATCACATGGTACATGTGCAGCATAAGTGGAGTTTATTCATGACAGACAGGATTTCAACAGGGCTTGATGGATGGGTGAGGAAAAGGAGCCAGGCTTTATGGAAGATGAAACTAGTTACACAAGAGATTCTTCATTAGCGAGAAAACCCTAATGAACCAGGGCAGAGCCAAGTGAAGTCAAAACTGAAAACTTGGTCTGTCCTGCTCTCTCCTGTCAACACAGCAGGCACTGTCACTTCTCTGCTGCCACTGCTGCTTGCTGCCTGCAATTCCTCCATGCTCGCACTGGTACCAGGCAAGAAAGGCACACTACGTTGTTCCATGCATCACTACACAGACTCCACTGACAAGCAGTTCTGCTCTGAATTTACACTACTGCCATTAGAAGGAAATGCTGCACGGAATCAGACCAGGGCAGCTCAAGAAAAGCAACGGGGGAAAAAAACGTTCTCATGATTCCCTACATGGCTCAAGGTTAATTGCTTACATCTACTTCACTAGGAAGCTACCAAACCAACTTCTGACTACAAATCAAATTCCAACTATCACTCCAACTCACAGGAGAACAAGTAGGAGACAAGCCACGCTGCTCCTACTCAAGGATTGTTTCCAGCTGTAATCTGAGCTACACTTGATTCCTCAAACACCTGTTATTCATGAACAGGCTCATCCCGTACCATACGTCAGCAGAACAAAACGAAGCTCTTATGCTATGTTAGAGAGGGCCATAGCACAACCTATTGCAGGGAAATAAAACAAGAGGAACAGATGCACCATCACGCTGCAGTTCACACAGCCATAGCAAAACCAGTTAGAGAACTGTAATAGCAGCAATTCTCTGTCCTGGGAAGTCTAAAGGGGATAGTGTATATGGGAAAGGTCACATAGTTTTCATTGCAACCGTGCTACACAAAACCACCACACAGCTGGACACTAGGTTATGACACAGCTCTCCTTACAGAGCCTGGGAGAGTAGAAACGTCTCCTTCCTCACACAAAGCCTCCCCATTGCAGTCTGCTACTGCTGCACAGAAGTAAAATGTTTGCATGAGCACTTGGACACATCAAAACATGGACAGAGTGAACAGTGCCCTCTCCTGGCAGCGAGGGCACGAGAAATGCTACTGCAAGACCATGAGTAAAAAGGATTCTGACAGTAGAAGCAAGCAGGAACTTGTAGAAACTGAAGCTGCCTGTGAAAGATTTGGTTTCATAGCAATAACTTCCCCTCACAAACAGGGCAGGGGGCCATATGGAGCACTACATGCCTAAAGGCATCTCAACAAGTCTTCTGCATTACTGCTAGGATGACCCACACTGAAAATCGGAAGCAACTAGAACCTACTTTCTGCTAAAAACACGATTTTTGAGCTCAACCTGTTGGGGAGAGCACTGAAGAAAGACTGACCATGGTGCAAGCAGAAAGGACAAACCAGTGTAAAGAAAGGAAATCTTGAAATGTACTTGCACCCTGATTACAGGCTGCATTGGAAAACTCACTGGTCTATCAATGCCTTATTAATTTGATCCATTTTTTTTTCAGTGTACACCATTCCAAGCGTTAATCTAAACAACATGATCTAATCACTGTATTGGTTTATAATGCACTTAAAAAAGGGATTCACCTTATTCACTTATAACTAATACCTATATATGCAATTCTTTGCCACTTTGTGGGAAATAAAAGTCACCCTGAATAGCCTGGCATGGTAAGCTATAATGCATTTATTTAAAAATACAGCTGTCCTCTCTGTGTACCATGATCTTCTAGTGTAAAGAGCCGTGGTCACCAGGGTCTAGAAAACTTAATATACGGCATTTATTATGATTAGAAATCATTTGTACAGCACTGTAAATTCACACAGCACTTTCACAAGAACATTTATAAGTCTAATGGCACAATAAATCCCTGTTAGCTTCCGCACTTTACTCCCCAGAATCTCTGTTCATTCAAATGGTCTCATCCCCCCACTGCAATCCCACCTTTGAGAACACCAAGCTGCAGCTCCACATCGGGCTGCCCAGCCACTAAGCGACGGGCTAGGTGGATTGCTAACAAAGCCCAGGACTGCACCACTCAGAAATTAAGTCTTTCCTATTAGAACCAAATATCCCTAACAACAGCTTGATAATGACACAGATATTTGGCTTTCCAAGTGCACTGGCAACAGCTGCCGCTGTTCGCAACGAACAGCCCCAACGCACACAAGCAGTTCTCCAAATCCTCATGATTTGCATTAAAACGCTCGAGCCCCTGTGCCACCAGCAGCAGGCCCTCCCCGTGCCCCACCACACGTACTTGATGCTGTCGGTGTGCGTTTTGTATTCCATGATGGTGTTGGGAGGTAGGTTTAGCACTCTTCGTAACGTGTCGCGTATCCGGGCTGTCGTGGCCTGGTCGCTGGCCGTCTTGTTCCATATCGAGATAATATCCTCCTACAGAAGAGCGGGCAAGGGGTTGAAGCAGATGGCATTTTTTGTGGCCTTGCCAAAGGGAAGGACCTGCCAGTCCTCGTTAACAGCTTACCTGGAACCGGACAGAGACGACTGCCCCACAGATTTCTTCTCCCACCATAAACTGTTCTCCCAGCATTGCCAGAATGAGATTCTCCCAGCATCGTGACGCTAAGCCCTTTCGCAGGCGGATAATCCATTTACCACCATTTTTGTTGGCATCATCCTAGGAAGAGGGGCAAGAAATCGATTTGTTTTCTTCTAGCTATTTTTCTGCTTTTCACAAGACAGCCGAGCCACAGATGGGAGCAGATATTGATTGGGTGGGGCATTAGGGACAGAATGAAGGTATTTTCAAGCTAAAGCATTATTATTTCTCCCTTACACAAGCAGAAAGGGAGGTGTACCACTTATTTTGAATACAAAATATTTGAAACAGTGACTTTCAACTTTCCAGATAAAACTTTCTGTGCTGAAAACCTGAGCTCTAGCGTTTTGGTTCCACCAGCAAAGACTCTACACTAGGCCTACTAGTCTGCACACAATAATCAGAAGGTAACAACCACAAAATAGTATTTCTAAACCCAAGACAATTCTCCCTCTGTCTAAAGTGAAGTAACTTTACTGTATGTATGATTCTACTTGTAAAACTGGAATATCCCTCACCACAGAACATGAAAAGCAGGAAAACACTTTGCATAGTGTTATTTAAAAGCAGAGTGCAGAAACACTTTCCTTCCACATTCCCAGCAATGTCCATTCAAATTCAAGTTCTTTTTGCTCACAGATTCAACCCTTATTCTGGGAGCCATTGGTTTTGTCACACATACAGCTGAAGGGTTGGTCCAGATTGTAGTGGCCCAAGGCAACCCCCAAAGTGGGGGGAAGAAAGAGGGACAAATTTAGGCTAAGCATTAAATTTGTCATCTCGAAATTTCATATGTTGCACCTGAAAAAGAAAAAAAACTCCTAGAGACAACCTGCAAAGCACACACAGTCCCACCAAAGGGCACAATATTGTGGGATTCCCTTGTAGGGCACTGGAACTGGAAGGGGAGAAGGCACCAGCTCTGGGCAAAACCCTGAAGCACAACAGCAGTCCCACAGAAGGTGAAGAATCCAAATCAACACAAGCTCTAGGAATGTGGCAGATTACCAACGCAAACTGTATCCTGATTAAGTATCCTTGTTTTCCAAGTGTGAACATTCCACTCTTAAGAATGTAGCCATCTAGACTTCAACTGTTAAGCAAGGAGTTGAGTAACTCCTCCAAAGACTTTCCACACTGACCGATAGAGACACAAAAGTCAGAAGAGAAAATGCTATAGCTCAAAAATACCTTAAAGGTGTTTTAAGCAGGTTCAAAGCTAGAGAAAAAAAAAAAGAACAAAAAAAAAGAACAGCACTTGGAAGGCAGATGCTGTATTATATGTTTTATGGCTATTGTTAGTTTTCTTTCAGGTTAAACAAGCTTCAGTTCAGTCAAGCATTTGATTTCCCTTTACCAGAATAACAATGACCTGCAGCACAGTAAATCACAGGGGAACATAATGCTTAGTGCTTCTGTCTTTACCTAGAAAAGGAAAGATGGATCCAGAAAAAGATCAGAGCCACATACAGAATTTATGTGTGAGAATGGCTCCTCATATATGCACCTACAGAGATGACAGTAGGTAGGATTAGTTCGGAAGAGAAAGGATCATAAACAAAGAAAGTCCTACAAAGCAAGCAGCAAAGAGAAGGCCAGCAGTAAGATTCCAGGTCCCCTTCTGCAGACATAAAATAAATTCAAGAAGGGAATGGAAACAAGCTTAAAATAATAATAATAATAATAATAATAATAATAATAATAATAATAATAATAATAATAATAAAATAAACCAATCCTCCTAATTGGGGGGGCTACAAAAAAGGCTACAAAATAATGTTTGTAGAAATTTTGCTATCATTAAGTTGTGAAATTTCTGGTTGACATATCAGAGCAAGTAGCTCACTAGCAGCCCAAAGAGGGTTAAATATTTTATATAAATTGTATTTGCAGTAACTGGCTATAAAACACCTTGCTTAAAATAATTGCCAACTAGGGTCACATATAAATTTCTCAGGACCAAGCAGCATAATTAGGTACTTCAGAGCAACACATAAAATTCTCATATCGCGAATGGTATTGGTCATTGCTGGAAGCAGGCCAGGAACTAGAAAAACGATTCGCTGGGCAAAGATTTTTTTTCCTTTTAACAGATTTGGATATGAACGAACAGATGCAAAGTGCCTTGAAAAAAAGAAAGAGAATGAAGGACTAAGCCATTTTTTTAACCCCCAGATCTACAGGGCTTTTATCCATGTGCACTTCTTCCTTCCTTCATCTGAAAGAGGAGGACTGGCTTCTTACAGTTGTTGAATTCCACTTAAAGACTCACCCCTTTTAGAGGAAAGACCCACACTGCTGTCATTGAGCAAGGCCAAGAGGCAAGATGACAATATTTATGAGGGCCAATCTGGGATCCTTCTGGCAATGCTGCCTAGAGACCCTCCAAAACTCACAAACAAAAGCAGTTCGGCAGCCTTCGCAGGGGAGCTGCTAGCACCCCTCTGCATTTGCTTTCTCTGCCAGCAGCTCACAGAGCTGCCAGGTTAGATGGGACACGGCTCTGAGGAGAGATTTAAGGGCAACTCAAAAGGAAGGCTGCATCCAGAAGTCTGGCACACCATTTAATGACAAGAGTCCTTTCTCTGCAGAAAGCTTCTTCCAGAACACTCAGAGAAAACAATAAGGCAGATAGAAGAGCTCCAACTCACCTCCCACATGGGTTTGATCCCCTCTTTGAAAAGATGGAAGTCACTATGGCCTGTCAGGTCCCCAGGACGTACCATGTGACTGTAAAACCGCCAGAACTGCTCCACCTGCAATGACACAAACCAGGCAATCAGGCTGCTCACATCGCTCAGGGCTGAGACTCCAACCAAAACAGACTCTTTGTTCTATCCCAGCTTAACAGAGCCACCTTCCCCTCTTGTTTTCTACTTCCTTGGCACTAGGGTGTTGATCAAAACACCCAGAAGGCAGCCATGGAATGGGAGCTGTTTCCGACTGGCAGAAAACCATCTGAATTATTCAGCAGTTGCCTCCAAAAGCTACTTGGTTTTGTTTAAAGAAATCTACGCTGGGATAATCATTCCTCTGGAGGACAGTATCTTATAAATCCTACCTCCAAAGTTTCAATTAGTGGAATATATCAAATGCACCAAGTACAAACCAGCTTCTTTACATACAGAAGATTACATTAGCCCTGCATTAACCATTGCTGTCTGCCATAACAGTGACTGCAGAAACTTAGCCTCCAAATAAAGCACATTTTATATTCTATTTATTCTACCCAGGTTTTAATACAACAGATACATTCTAGCTGAAAATTTTGGAGGCATCACCTAAAGCTTTTATGTAAATATATCTTATTTCCTTTTACAGTCCATCACAGCATACCTCGACCACTTCAAAAACACCAGTTTTCATCACATCTCCATTCCCACTTCAAACGATCTGGCCCGAAGGGCCTTTCTTAATTCTTAAAAATAAAATATTTATCCTTTGAGATTCTCTGAATGAGAAAGGATTTTAGAGAGACTGGATCTTTAAAACAAAACAAGGCACCAGGGAAAGATTCTAGTAATTTCCTCATCTGAAGAGGACTGTACTCAGTAAGACAATAGCTATTAAGCAGACGAGCAGTGAAGCCGCAGGCAGTAGAAACCTCCTGAGTACTTTATCAAAGAAACCCTGATGACTTGGCCACCACTTGGAATTCTGCTCCAATCTCTGATCTCTGACCATCCAAGACGGAATTTCCTTTTGCAAGCAATATAATTATGAACCAAGACTGAGGTAGGGTCAGCAGCAATCTATTTTTGCCAGACTCATCCAAATGCGATGTAGAAATTAAATTCTTACACTGAGTGAACATGCCCTCTAGTGGTTAACATGCAAAGGCTTTGAGGGCTTTCTAATCAAAAGCAAGAATAAATTTGAACCCAGATTTAGCTCGGACACTTCTTCCTGGAATCCTTTTTTCCTCTCCTCCATTCAAAATCAAAACATCAACAGATCTTCTGGCCAATGTCCCCATCGCAGCTGAAATCAAGCATTTCTAGTCCACAACAACCACAGATTCTTTGCAGTAAAGAGCAGACAGCAAAATGTGTGAAGCTTGTCCTCTGAGAAGCTAAAAATCAATTTTAAGCCTATATTGATTAAAAAAAAAAAAAAAAAAACAGACTGAAAAGTTATTGTCAGATCATCACACAGCAGCCACTACTCAGCCCAAGCAATTCGGGCTTGCTCCCATGACAGGTAGGAGAATACATATATATATATTGTCATCCACTAAAGCAAAAATAATTGATAGCATGGGAGCATACGAGCAGGAGCTACCTGTGATTCAACATGCTTAAAGCTATTCTTCCCACTCTTACCCTCTGTAGATGCAGTAACACAAGCTAGCTGCCTATACAGGGCTGTTTCTTTGCAGCTTCCTAAAGGAATATTTAAAAAAACTCTAGGACAGCAAAAGAGAGATTTACCAGTGGTCAAATCAACATTTGCAAGAGATCCTGGAAAATCTGGACAAAATACAGTATTTTTTATGAAGTAATTCTTCTCTTGCCCTGACAATCAAGTTTCTGAAATAACCCAGGCACACACTAAGCAGCTAATGGACTTGAGAATAATATTAAATTTGGTGCCTATATAACTAAGGACATGCTTTGTTTTTTCCTGCATCTCGTGGGATTTTAATGACAATTTCAGACTGCCACTATTATGCAACAACCTAACACCGCCTTCCAAGGCACATTCAAGTAATTCTGGAAACAAATCACCTAAATATTAGGAGAGGAAAGGGAGAGCAGTTCACCTTTTAACAAGCTAAGGTGTTAACAAGCTAGGGAGGACCACACCATGCCCAGGTGACAGGAGGAGAACAGGAACGTACTCACCGAGGCAAAGGTGCCAATCTGTTTGATGTTCTGCTCATAACTCTGCGAGCTGGTGGGTCTCCCAGGTGTCCGTCTGGAGTACCAAAATGTGTAATTATACTGCAGGGGGTGCTCGGCTGGCCCTGGCACAACAGCCTGCAGAAGAGAAAAGCCCTCACTGGGTGTAAAAAACTCATTTCCACAGAAAAATCCCATCTCTGAAGGTGTTTGACATGGACCACTAGGCTAATAGCAGCTGACTATTTCAAAAGAATATTAGAAATCTGCAGTACAGGGATGGCTAAGAAAGTAATATCTTATGCTTGAGGGAGTGTCACACAAAGCAACCCTCATCTTAATTAAAGACAGTAATATTAAGTTTCAGTCTCTGACTGTGACTGTATCAAAATAAATAAACAAACCAACCAAGTACAAGGGCAGTATAAGAGGTTAAATTTTAATTAGGAAAAAAAATAAATCATTCTCATTCCCTGGGAGGAGCAAAACCCATTTACACTGCACTATGATTCAAAAGCAATTAAACTCCCTGGTGACAGCAACTCCTCTAAGCAACCAACACCCTAAGACTCTGTGAGGATTAGTCTGTCTTAGAACTTGTTATGTCAGTGTTGGCAGAACCCACTGCTAGCAGCAGACACTGATCATCTTTTAGCTTCAGCCATTTGTAATAAAAAAGTTTCTAATAAGCATAAAATGGGCAAACAAGAAGTCAAAGAGGGCCCCAAATGCCAGAAAAAAAATAAACAATAAACATCTGTCTCCTCGTGTCACTTGATATTGTTACAAGAATAAGTAGGTTTTAAACCCTACTCTCCACTTACACAAGGATTGCATTACTCAAGCAAGGTTAGTCTAAGCACAAAAAAACTCCAGAAGGTGGTTATTTGCCTTCCTAACTAGGCTACTTTACATTCACACAGATCCCATGTTCTGGATTATGTCAATAATGGCACAAATATGGCTTGGCAAACCAATATCAAGCTGCTACTCAGTCAGTCATTTCTTGACCCCACCTCTAAATATTGTTGGGGGGAGGGAGGGGGAAATAAAGCTTTACTTCTCATTTCTACTCAAAGGCCAGGCAAACTACTAGCTGAACTTGTGAAAGGAGCATTCGCACCACAGATTATATATTCCCCAAGCTATGTCAAGTTAACCACATGCTAACGCAGCCCCTCTACCTTCATTACAGCAGTAAGAGCACATTGAGTGACCACAGCACTAAGTTATGTGCTTCTTGTTGCCGGACAGAGAACACTCCAGCGTTTCCACATCACATCCTGGTGACAGAATAGGGGGGACCAGCCCCTTACCTTCCTCTTGGTACTACTCTGTGGTTTCTCGCGGTCATTCTTTTCCTTCTCACTGTCTTTCTGTGTGTTGTTCTCCTCATTCTGGTCATGGTCTCCGCTATCATCATCTTTCAAACTGGTAAACAAAAATGGAGAAAAACGGAGTTTCGCATCCCACAATCAGGAAGCCTCAGCATCAGGCCCTGCTCTAAACTCCTACGTCACACAGAAGCCACCAGCATTTGGAGACCTACAAATGCCAATCCACCAAGCGCCAACCGCAGGAGGGGCTTGGCATGGGTAGTTGGGACTTTGCATGCACAGAGCCCATCACAAGCACTTCAGGTACACACTTGCAAGCACAACTGTGCAACAAAATGCTGCTTCAGGGCGAACTCCAGCACTTTGCACCAGCAGAGATCTGCTGCACAAGGAGCAGGCAGGTAGACAAGGAGGCCGAGCCCCACAGTTTTGCCGACTCAGCCACCCAGCCCCACACTCCAGGGGCAGCCAGCCACCCCACGGGCACCTTGTGCTCCCCCAGGCCTCTCCACCCGCCCCCTGCCCCACGCCGGGCCAGTAAAAAGAAGCAAGAAGCGAGACCAGAAAGAGACCCGCAGCCCTCCTCGCCACGAGCAGGGCCTTGTACCGCCAGACCGCCCCGCAGCGGCCCACGCGGGGTCCACGCGGGGCCCGGACCGGGCCGCCCTGAGGAGGCAGAGTGGGGCTGCGCGCGGCGCCGTGACTCATCGCGTCCCGTCTCAACGGCGCCGGGACAGCGGCGGCGCCCGCGGGAACCGGGTGTGCCGGGCGCGGGGGCGGCGGCGCCGCGGACTCACGCGTCGAATTTGTTGTTCATCGTCGCTCGCGGCCGTCGCCTCCGTCCACCTCAGCGACTTCCGCTCTGCCGAGTCCTCCTGCCACAGCTTTCCGCCACTTCCGGCGGCACGCGCGGCCGGCGCGCGGCGCCGCGCTTCCACCCGGCCACATAAGCGAGGAGCACGTCGGAAATGAGAAGGAGGAATGCACCACCCCCGGCGCCATCTTGAGTGCTGACTCCCTCGGCATCCCGGAGCGAGCGCCATCTTGAGCGTGGCGGTGTGCGCCGCACTGACGTCTGGAGTAGCCGCCATCTTGAGCGTGCGGAGGAGCAGGGCTGCCATCTTGAGCGTACGGAGGAGGAGAGTCGCCATGTTGGGTGTGGCGTGAGCCGAGTCCGTTGCCAAAAAGGCGGGAAGGCGCCTGAGGCGAGGCGAGAGACACAGCCCGAGGGGTGGCGGTGCCTGCTGCTCTGCGCACCGTGTTCCTCCCTCGCCTTCGTGAGGCCGAGTTAGAAGACACAGATATCCCAACAGTCTCTCAGAAGAGGAGGTGGCCATGCACACACAAGTATTTCAAATACACAGCAGCTGCTCAAGAGACAGTTATTTGCTACCTTTATATCCAAGCTAGATAGGCACCAACAAAATCCCATGGCTTTCCAGGCATCCTGCTCTTCTTGTGGTTCCCGATCCCATAACTATACATAGATCTCACAAGTGCCACCAGCAATCTGACTAACACAGGCACCAAAGGCTTCAACAGTGATGGAAAAGTGTCACAGAGCTGCACGTGTAAGTGCAAGAACAAGGAAAATCACGTTATCTTAGCTACTCTTTAAAGTCTCAGTGCTCCCAGCTGACCCAGGACTAACCATGCTTACAATCCAGGTATACTACATGTTAAACTATAAGAAATAAATTACCTTTTTATTGTCTGTTTTCTATGCACAAAGTGCTTAAAGGAGGACTGTTATCATATAGTTACTTTCCGTATTACCTGCTTTTCATTGGTATCATTCAGATTTGGGAAATTTTAATCCCCTACAGTACAGCTTTTCCTACATTTTCCAAAGGAAGCGTTTCCCCATTTGTCTGTTCCTTTGTACACCTTAACTCAGCACTTTGCTGTAGATCTCAAAGCCACAGCGATATTAGCTTGCTGCATTTTTCTGCATGGTTTGGCAAGATCCCAGGAAATGTGGGCTATTGCAGAAACCTTCAAGGAAAAAGCTAAGAGGAAAAAACTTGTGATGTTGAATAATCTTAATAAAAAGCCAAATCTAGCGTTCCTGTTAGACCACGGCTCAAAGATCACTTCTCTTACAGAAGGGCAGGTTTGGAGTTTGTCTGGGACATTGCTCAGGAAAGGGAAGGGAGAACTTTTGTCCTGCTGTTATGAAATAAAAAAGGACAGACTAAGGTTTTGCTATTAAAATTGTAGAGTGTAAAGTGTAAAATTGTCACTGTAATTACTACATTGCATTATTATTTATGATCTTCATTATTTGTGTATTTGCAGTGTAGATAGCCAACAGCCATGTCATATTAGCCAGGAGCACTTTGACAAGACTTTTCTCATTTATGTTGCCCTACCAGAGGGGCTGGAATGATACTGCAAAATCATAAATATTGCTTTTATTATCTTGACATGTTTTTTTCTAAACATGTTGCTATTTCAGTGTATCAATAATCACACAAGAAAAAGCCTTAATTATTAAAACAGAAATTATAGTTGCAGTTAACACGCGTAGCCATTAGATGGTAACGTTTGCTTGCTACTGCACTGAGCTTTGTGCTTGCCGTGCAGCACAGTGAGGCAACAGAGCAAAACTTCGAAGTGTAGCTATTTATTTGGGGTGTCTTATTTGAGATGTGTTCGGTATCGTATGATGCCTGGGAAGTGCTGAGCTCCTACAGAGCCTGGTGGATGCAGCCAGAGTTTGGGCTCTCGGTAGCTCTGCAAATCAAGTCTCAGAAATCAGAGGCCAGCTTTGAACTCTTGACCTTGGGGATATGTAGAAGACCTAATTGTACACAGAGAGGGAGAACAGAGTGGTACTAAACTGCTCAAGGACCTAGGGGTTCAAATAGCAACAACACTAACTAGGCTATATGGGATAGAAGGACACCAGAGGTAAGGATTTCTGAATATGTGTAGCACGGATTTTAAAGTATGAAGCAGGAAGATGAAAAAGGATAGTGCCCACACATACTTTTGGTATTACATATAAACATTACAATACCAATATTTTGATATTACATAGAAACACATATATAACTGTATATAAATATAAGTATTTTTATATAATATAAATCAAAGTGCTGCAACCACTCAGAATAAAGTTGTACAATGTTTACATATATGCACACACATATTTATAGATGGTTATATGTGTTGCAGCACTTTGATAGTGTATGATGGACACCTGAAGGTTGAAGAGGCATATCTGAGCCATGGGGATTTTCTGCAAACTGGTAAAACAGGTCATTTGTAAAGCTGTTAACAGTTTGACTAAGCACAATTTCCACACGTGCCCTGACTTCTGCAGTTTGCTCTTGGGAACCCAATGGTTACGTTGTGTTGTTGAACTCAAAGTATGTAGCTCAGAAATATCTACAAGCAGGACTGCATCTCTCTGCAGGTGAGTGCAGGCCCCCTCTCCATGTTGGAGGAAATAAAGAAAAAAGGCAACCAGGAATTCTGAAATTTTCCTGGAAATGGGAGAGTAAGTCAAAAAGACCAGGGAAAGAGAGTAATTTTAAGATCTGTTTCCACAGCGGTCAGAAGTCAAGACTATTGCCATTAAGTCCCAAGTAAGGTGGAGAGGGAAAAAAAAAAAACAGGTTCTTGGATTCCGTCTAATACCTGAGGGAACTTCAGAGCTCCCATTTTCTCATTTGCACACAAGAAAATAGGGAAACTTGATGGTACATCTTGTGTCACGCACCTTTCAGGCTTTCTAATTTCACTTTCCACCAACATTGCTTCAAAGAGAGTTTTCTAGGAGAGAGAGAGATGGGGACATGGGAATTCTTCACACAAATCCTTCCTGGCTCACCTTCCAGCACCACATGGGGAAAGCAGAGAGTCTTGTTTGGCAGATGTGCAGGAACCACATTAAGGAACATCAGCACCATTACTGATGCATCCCTTCCATGCCTCTGTACCAAATAGTACCTACAGTGTCACCTAACTGTGGTTCTGTACAGCTGCTTGCTCACGCAGACAAATGCTTAAGACTTTAATCTATCTGCTTGATTGTTTCGCAGTGAATATCTGATGATTACTGATGCTTGCAACACCCTCCCAAAACAAGCAGACCTCTGAGGATGAGAAACTCTTGTCTCAGCCCAGTCTTTGAAATCTGACACCACAGGTAACAAAGCTTTTCTTTGTCCTTTCTCTTAAAAGTAATTAATTAATTCCCATCCCCAATTGCAAGGACCAGCCTGGAGCAGTGATACCTCCATTGTGCTGCAAAACTCACCCCTTTGCTGTTTGTGCATTGGCCAGGAAATAAGGACTGCCGTGTTTCACAGAATGGCAAAATGGTTGAGGTTATAAGGGACTCTTAAAGGTCAGCTAGTCCAGTTCCCTTCCCAAGCAGGGCCACCTAGAGCAAGTTGCCCAGGAGCCTGTCCCGATGGCTTTTGAATGTCTCCACAACCTCTCCTTGTGGAGGTCTGGGAGATGGTTCACGAGCCAGAGCAAAATACCATAAACCCATAGGACACACACATATAGAGCAGCAGACCTGCCTTTATTCTTCCTACTTACATTTATAGCAGCTGATGAAAATTAATAAAGTATCCAAGATAAATTTTGGCAGTAAGGTGATTTAATTATACTGAAATGTATTTCGCCACCAGAAGGCCTATTTAGTTTCAGAACTAATTAGCAGCATCTAAAAATACACCACTGGGAAACATCTGCAGCACCTAACCTGAATGACTAGAAAAAATGAGTGTCAAGAAAAATAAGATTAAAAGAAAGCAAAATCTTAAGAAATTGCTGCTTCTGATCTGACAGAGAGCTATACTGTCAGTTAGAATCTAATAGCTGCTGTAGCTCTGTTTTCAGTTACTGCAGGATCTTTCATCCTTTTCTGCTTTCCATGTTTTACCCTACAGGTCATACCTGGATTCAGCATTCCTCCCTTTGTGGTGTCCGTACTTTCAGTTTTCTGTTCCTCTTGTGGGACTTTACTGCCTTGACTTTTCTGCATCTGCAGGAGATGTTCTGGATCTCCTGGAAATAGCTGCACAGAACCAAAGATACTTACAAGAGATTGTCAGATGGGTCATGAATGAACCAGATTTCCACTTTCTCTGTATGATTTTTAATCTCTACATAATACAGAGAAAGAACAGTTGCGTGCCTAGCAGGGAGACTGAGCAGCCAGTATTTTTCAGGATGTGCTGTGCCCGGTTGTACCAGTGCATCTTCTGAAGGTGATGACAGAGAAAAGCAGACCAAAAATAGAGCACATGTACAACAGAAAGGGTAATCCAGGCAGCTTTGAGAAGAGATGGTAAGAAGATAGGTAAGCCTCCATAGTACTATTTGCTGTCCAAGACTCTAATCATAAGGAAACAGAAAGAAATTTTTCTTAAGCAGAAAAGCACCTATGTGCTTTTATGCTACTTTTTTTTTTTTTTAATATAGCCTTACTGTACTATTGCAAGCTATGTTTTCAGGAAAGTTTATTCTCTCATTCCTAAATCTTTCCATAGTGATATGACCAAATCTACATGGTCTGCCTCAAAATAATATGTCAGAAGAAGCTACAAACAAGAAACCTCTCTGAAGGAATTTCCAATGTGATGTATGACAGTACAGGTTGTTCCCAGGTTTACCAACACTGGCTTGTTGACACTGAGTAACACTGGAACTGGGGAAATTTCTCAAAACTCGGTAATAAAATCCCTGAAAATGCCTTGCAATCTGGAGGGGCTTTCTGGAACCCCTCCAGTCTGGCTTGCTGGCACACCATGGGTTTGTACTTAGCAAACACTGCCTGGTGTGGGTTTGTCCCTTCAGGACTCTGCAGCTCTTTGATTGACCCAAGTGCACAACAGTTGCCAAAGCAGCTCAAAAATGAAAAGACCAGTTAATTTTGGTGACTGCAATGTTAGAAACAGCAATAAAAAATGAAGTAGGCAAATGTGCGTGAAGTAGATCCCTATTGCAGGCTGAGCCCAGGTCTCCTCTGGGTTGTCTCCTTATTGCCTGAGCTATGAGCCAGGAGAAGCAAGTCCTGCCTTGGGTAGCTCTTGACAGACAGAGCTCCATTATGAGTCTCCATGGCTCTGGTGACAAATTCCTAAAGTCCAGATCTCACTGTAGGCAATAGGTCTCTGCATTATTCCTCCTTCTGCATGCGTTTAAATACATTTATCATCACTTACTGCTCTGATTGGCAGCAGACGCATGGGAGGGTGCAAAGAAAATATCCTTTCTGTTTGTCTGTGTGTGTGTTCTTAGACATGCAAAGCCCCTGCAACCTGTTGATTTCTCTTCCTGGGAACCGGTTAGAAAATCGTTCACTAGTGGCTTATCTGATCTCTCATCTGACAGGATGATATGATGCCTTCTCCTAGACACAGCTTTCACTGTAACAGTCTTCATGGCTTTGTGACAACAAACAACATTTGTATTTGGGAAAAAAAAATAATGTCTATATAGCACTTCTGATTACTTTTGAATCAAGATGCTGGATTTCCGTGAAAATAAACACCTATCTTATTAAAGTTACCAGTCACTCTTTCCTCCTCTGGCATTTTGAGGACTCAGGTCACTCCACGACATCTTCAAATAAACTCTCTCATTTTGCCTGATTCAGGAGAGTATTTCTTCCTGAAAATTTCTTATCTATGAGACCTCATTAGAGAGCAATAGGTCTTAAAGGATAGTGAGCTTGGAAAAAAATGAGTCCTTATCTGAGGCACACAAGCAGATGTACTGGTTGCCAAGCACATATAATAAGTTAAGTGGGTATTTTTTTGACAGGAGAGGCTTAAATAAATCTGTATTTATGGGGATTTCTTTGGAAGTTCAGTACTGCTAAATACCATATCACTTTGTTGCTTTTTAGTCACTGTAGCTTTACAGTGAACTTGGAAATCTCTCCTTTAGGCTGCTTGTGTTTGCAACAACATAGTAAACAGCTTTCAGATTGACTTAATTGTTTCCCTGAGGGTGAAAATGCTGCTTTCTTAACTGTCTTTTGGCTGAGTCACTAACTCTCCATTTTCATTCCTGCTCAGGCTCAGAAGGGTTCCCTAAATCCACATTTTTCCATAGGCTTACACTGCAATATATGTTTCTGCAAGAATAAATTGCAGATACAGCATTACTCACATATAAACATCTATTTTACAGCACATATTTACATCATTTTTTTATTCATCTGCCAACTACTTTTAAATGCATAGGTGGTACAACTTCCTCCAGGAGGGGCATGCGTTGGCATCTGAAAACAACAGGCAACAGGTGTCCAGTGATGGGCAGAAATGCTGGGACAGGGTCTGGACTCTTTGCTAATCACAGCTTAGATGCTGCAAAGCTAGGAAAGAAAAACTGGAGCTGCTAAAGAATTCCTCATCTCACTGCTCCTTGTCTATCCTCAAGATGGACCAGGGAGGAGAGAAGAACTTCTGTTGCTCCAACAGTAGGACACAGCCTTTCTTCCTCGCACCACTTCTCTCCTCTCCCTGTATTTTTTCCTTTATGGACTCACCAGCAGGGCTGGGGCTAATGGGCCAAGATGTGTTTAGTTCATGAGAGCTTTCCAACAGCTCTTTCATGCCTACTGCGGTTTAATCTGTCAGGTCCCACTGTTACTTGTCTTGCTCCCCTCAGGGGAGAATTGTAAAAGCTATTCTGAATGGAAGTTTCATTCCATGTACACAGAGGGAGGAAAATGCTAAAACCAAAACCCTTTTAGATTGGGCTAAATAGACTTCTCTGGGGTTTTTGTTTGTTTGCTTTTGATTTATTTCCTGTGGGTGTCTCTGGAACAAGGAAGATCATCCACTTAAAAACAAACATTTTTTTTCTTCATTTTTATGTTTTCATGTCATATGAAGACAAGGGTTAAACTCTTTTTCTATTAGGGGTCTGTAAGGAGCTTAGACTTATTTTAAAATGTCACATTGCAACATTAGTTCTACTCCTCTGCATCATCATTAAGACATCAAGTCAAGTGAAACCTAATGCTAGATCACCTTGCACCATCCCTGCAAATATAGCTTACCTCAGCCTGGGTTCAGCAAGCACTCAGCCATGTCTGTGGGTTCTTATACAGACTAATCAAAATTAATTTTTCCATGCACATATAATAAAGCATTATGAAATAGTCAACACAAAGCCAGCTCATAGCACTCAGCACAGTAAAGCAGGTGTATCTAAATGCCAGGAGGCTGTTCCTAGCAGATACTGCTCTGAAAGGATCTGCTGCCAATAAACACCACAGGTTTCTGGTCACGCATTGTGTCTTGAAACCTTGGCAGTCCAAAGGAATCTGAAGATGGAGGCTGCTGCGAGGAGGAACCATATGGACAGTGTTACCAATTCCCAAGGGAACAGGTTCAAACTCAGCTTAATAGACAAGCAACAGAATCATGAAAACCAAATAAAATTTCAAAACAACCTGGGACTTGCAGTAGCTGCCTGAAGCTCAAAGCATCCTTGTCCCTCCTGAGAGGCCAAAAGCTGATCTAGGAACAAAAAGTTTAGCAGACTGGAAAGAAGTTGGACAGCAAATTTGCCAAGGCCATGTCTTGGGCCTGAAAAAATGCTATCATTATAGCTGGTGACAGCAGAGATGCCACATCAGAGCCTGAAGAAAAACATCTCTTTCACAAGAGAAGGGAGAGAACTGCACAAAGACCCAACTCTGGAGGCAGCTGAGGCAGCAGCTTTTGCCATGGAGGCTGGGAATTGCCTTTGCCTCAGACAGCTGAACAGGCAGGAGGCAGAGTGAGTTTTCACCAGCCTGCAATATAAATAACCACGTACCAGTTCCTGTAACATCCTTACAGACAAGCACCTGAAACTCTGTCTTCCCCAGTATGTGTCAAAACTAGAAAAAGAGGTCTGTCAGCTTCGATGATAAGCTACAGCAGGGCGTGTGATAAGAAACACCAGTCCATATCTCATATCACGGCTCTTAGCCAGCCCAACTAGGCTCCTTACGGGCTCTCCTGACAAAGTACCAACCTCAGCAAAGTGGCACTGGCTTTCTACCAGTTGTGGCCACTTCTCTCTTTTCCCTGGTTCATTCTTGTTTTCTTCTTTTGCTCTCTTACTGTCAGCACTGTTTTCTGCTCACCTCTTGCCTTTCTGCAAGCTGTCAGGAGAGACTGTGTTACAAGGATTGCACAGAGCCGCAGAGCCCGGCTGCTTCACGCACATTCCCATCCAAACCGGTCAGTGCTGCGTAACACACGCCTTGCTCAGGCTGTGGTGAGAAGGCTCTTTGAGAAGCAGCTACCCACATCTCCCTTCTTTGGCCAAACACAGCACTATTAGTATTGTCCCCTTAAAAGTTAGCTCTATTTTACTCCTGCTGGGCACTGGAAGTGCATTGTTAGATCAGAAAGTTAGGGTTCCACTATTGAAAAGGGAAAGGAAGATTAAAAATTGGCATTTGTTAATAATTACACTGACAACTGAGATACATGAGCCTTACTTCCTACAAAGTTCACCCAGCTCGAAGGCACTGGTGGGCATGGGAAGCAATTACATCCTGGCACACTGTCTTGTGATTCGTGTGCCCTCACTTGAGGATTTAGTCTACCACCGAGCCAAGTGTGTTAGTGATGGTTCTGGGTACTGGCTTTTTAAATGCTTTAAACAAGCTCTCTATAGCTGGCTAGCTGCTTGTGCTTTGCCTCCACATTATACCCTCACACCTTCTATAGAATCATAAACTGGTCCCTTACTGTTCCTTTATAAATCATGAATGTGAATGCGCTTGAAATCCCTCGAGCTAAAAAAAGAAAAAAAGGCAAAAAATGTTGGCACCTTAAGTATGAAGTACTTTGACCTCCTGTGCTGAGTTCCCTGAAAAGCAAATGGGCACCATTGTGTATTCCCCTCAACAAATGAGAACAAATTCAAACCTTTGTAAAAGGTTAAAGGGCTAGCTTTTTTTTTCCTTAGTTATGATTTTTAACTAGAAATCTAATCTAACAAAATGAGCTGCTTCAGATGATAGTACCCATATCTCCAATCATTTGATTTACACATAAACCTGACTTGTTCTTAACGTTTTGAGCTAAGACACCAAAATCTGTTCTTCAGATTTCAAAGTTGCCGTTTCTCATCCGCCACTATTCATCTGATCTGCCTGATCTGTATCAGTAGCTATCACAGGCAGCAGGGTTGAACCAGTATTCCTTGTACAGGAATGTACTTTTGGAAGGATGTCCCTGCTTTATTCTGCAGTAAGTTTCTGTCTGTCGCACTGAACATTTGAGTTCAGGATGATTTTTTCCAATACATTAATTGTATTTTTGGACATTGGAACTCAGCTATTTTAGTGCTTCATCTATCTCCAAATTGCCATAAATCATTTATTTCATGTTACCCAGATTCATTGTTCCTTTCAATTAAAGAGTCATCTGCAATTTTTATTCATGTGGTATTTCACAATGGTAACAATAGTGGAAACACTGAACATATAGAGGTAGGCAGGTAATGACATTTATAGCCAAAGAATTGTTTGGAGAGGAGGAAAAGGGATTTCCTCACTTTGGGTTACCACAGTTCTCTGTTCAAGGCTAATTTGACAGCATGTGCTTGGCTCCAGATCTCACACCTGATAATACATGCTCGTAAAAAATGCATTAAAGGAAATGTCTACAACTCCACTTTCACTAGCATATTGTCAGTTTTTTGGGACAAGAAAATACATTCTAGTACTAAACAAAATTTGATTTATTGTTCACAGTGCATTTTTCTCACCTGAAGATGTCAGACAAATGAATAAATTAAATTTTGAAAAGAGCCAGCGGCAAGACTTTTAATCAAAGGCCAATGAATAACATAAAGTGCATTCTGGCTTGTGCTCTAGGATTACAAATTGCTTGAATGAGCCCAATTCCTAGTCTCCCCAGGTGCATCGCAGCAGGCCCTTGATCAGAGAACTAGCTGAAAGTAAGAAAAAAAAGCAGGAAAAAAAAGATCATAACATGCTATATCTTACTTCAGTTTGAACATATGTAACTGAAGTAACTTTAATCCTGAATAAGAGGCATAAAATATAAGCACAGCCATACTGTGTCAGGCGAAAGATTTAGCTACTCTAATGTCCTTGTTTCTGACAGCATGTGGTATGAGATGCCTTTGGAAAGCATTTAAGAAAAAGGAAAAAAAAAAAAAAAAAGACTGTGTTGGTGTTAAATAACCCCCCCAAAACATTTTCCTTCTGGAAGTTTATCCAAGTCCTTTTTGAATAGACGCAAACATTTAGTACAACATGCTGCGGTGAGGAGATGCACAGCTTACCCGCAAGGTGTACACGGTACCACCCTTCCTGCTCTTTTGAGCAAGCCCTCATTTGCTGCCTTTGACCCTGTCCAGGCTTTCTGTTGGGGCGACAGTGAATATTTCTCTTTCACCTCCCGTGTCTTCTCAGACTTTTCTGGACCTTTTCTGAACTACAAAACAGCTTCTCCGAGTGTGTCATACTGGTTCAAGGCACAATATTATTTCAAAATTGTGCCTGGGGGCTCTAACCAGTGGGCAGCAAAGTGATGACGACCAGAAAAGACAGCAGCCCTGGGAGGTGGGGACAGGGAGGGCTGTGGGCAGCACCTTAGAGAAGCCAGCTCAGCAAACCCTGTTACTACTGAGTTGGCTCTGGGCCAACTAATGGCTCTGGACTTTTAGTAATAAGCTCCCTTCCGCTACCAGTTACTGTACTAATTCCACAAGTCGAAGGCTTGATAACAGATCTGAAGGTCCCAGCTTTCTAATGACCCATAGGGAAAGTCGGCATGATTCCATATCACAGAAAGCTGATCTGTATATATATATATATATATATATAAATGATAGTACATTATAACATTGATCAAAGCTGCTATGTGATGCACTCACATGCTAGCAAATACCTAATTTAAATTTATTTCTTCAACTTTAAATTGATCTTCTTCATCTTATATGTGGAAATTATTTACATCAAACTCAGACATTAATAACCTCAGTGTTTCCTTTATGCTTTTATTATTAGAATTGTTTCCAATCTATCAATCAATTACAGTGTCTAAGTTCAGAAAAGTAAAACTAAACTAGGACCTTGAAGGTGCATTTTCCAGAACTAAATGACTTGAAGTCATGAAACCGCTCACAGGAATGAAGCTACTAGACTCTTGCAAGGTCCTCTGTCACACTGTATCCAGGTTTTCTCAGGAATGAGCATCACAATGATCCTGCTCAGCAAGGACAAGGAGGCACAGCACACTGTGTTCATAGCTGGCAAGCACAGTAGCTTGCTGCAGGTGCTCTCCAAGAGGAGAAAAATGGTTAAAATCTCTGAAACTCTTCTGGGATCTTCACAAGGACCAGGCCAAAAGTCGTGGTGGTCTGAATCTCTGTTGGCATCCACTTTCTGAATAGTCCTGGATAGATTAATATCAATATCCAGTCTAGGAAAAGAAGATTTATACATTTGAGAGGGAATTCATCAAGGTAAGAAGAACTGTCTCATTCTGGTCTCGGATGTGCTGCATCCTAGCGCGGGATGGCACAAAGCCTGTATGGGTGGGGCTGCAGGGTGCCCCCCAAAATGGGCTCTGTGTTGATCGTTGTCACTCCCTCGGGGAGCTGGAAGGTGAAAGCCCGCAGCAGGTTGGCAAAGAAAATGAAGAGCTCAGTCCTGGCTAGGTGCTCCCCCAAACACACACGGTGCCCTGCAGAAAGACGAGGCCAAGGTCAGTGAGCATCCAGGAGTATTCTAACTTCATAATCACTTTGTTCACTCATACTGTAATGACAGGGGATGCTCTCTTATTTTCTTTCAGCTTAGTCCTTTAAGAGAGATTGCTAGCAGCTCTAATAAATGCAAAGCACATTACTTCTCAAGGAAAAAATATATAAATATATATATATGTATATCTATATATGCATGTGTGTGTATATATATATATATGTGTGTATATATATATATATATATATATATATGAAGAATACTGCAGATGAAACCTCTGGATTACTGCAAACTATAACTGCCCAGAAAGTTCAGAAGCAGGGATGGGATTCCCACCACAGTGTACTAAGAACAATTCGAGGTCTGACACCACAGAACCATACGCCTTGGCAGATAGAAGCCAGCACTGTTCTTAAAAAGATAGACATCTAGCAGCTATCTGAGAAAACATCACATTTTCGCATTTCTCTCTCTTCTTCATCTAATCCACTGGTTCAGTTTGAATTGTCAGTGCATTTACCTGCCGAGAATGGTAGGAAAGCTTCACGGTTTATGAAGTTTCCATCTTTATCAAGGAAATGGCCAGGGTTGAACTGTCGAGGTGTCTCCCACTGCTCAGGATCATACAGGACGGAGGCTATATTTGGAATGATAATGGTTCCCTGCAAGGAAGAAACTTGTTGGTTAAATTCTGCCTGCCATTCTCTCAGCCCTCAGTCTCTGCCTGGTGGGTAAGACCGCTGCTTGTTGGCATTTTATTGCAATGTGCAAATATCATGTGGTGAGAAGTCCATTTTCCTAGAGAGAAAATGGAAGTCTGTGGACATTTTCTTATTTGGAAGTTCTACTTCCCAACTCTGCAGCTATGCCAATTTGTGTTAATGATACAACTTCCTTATGACCACTTTTGCTACTAGTTTTAACAGCACCTCTGGTAGGATTCTTTGTTGATATTCAGGTCTCAACTTTGGAAACTCACTTTCAGGCTTAAGAGAGAGGCAGAAAACCAGAAATCCTCACAATATTTATCACTTCATTAACAACAACCTCTGAATCCTTTTGTTATTAGTCCTTCAGACCTTGTCCATACTGGTCCCGACTATTTTAGCTACCTGGCTGTTGAATTCAGACAGAAGAAAGTGTGAAGCTGTCACCACACGGAGTTAGGTGGGGCTGATTTCAGGTGCCAGGAATGGTGATGGACTCTCCCGTCTCTCTTGCAATAAAAGTACCTGGTGCTTTTACCTTTTACCTGAATGAAAAGGCATTTAGCATTGCTGATGTCCCTCTCCAAAATGCCCTGCTGGCTGTGAACTCCTGTCTCAGGCAACACCTGGGGAGGAGTCCCTCACAGCTACAGCTGCCAGTCTCTTAGGCGCCACAGAACCAGGCAGGTCCCTGTGCCTTCCTCAGCCCGTGCAGTCCCTGTAAGAAGACTCATTCTCTTCCAGACTTTCTTCCATTCCTGTGGCAGTGCTGAGAGGGACAGGGACTTCTTAGACAGTGCTTTGGCAAGCTGGTTAAGAATAAAAATAAGTCTCCTCTCAGTCCAGCCCCAGTCAAGCAGAACTGGGCTCTGCTCTTGGGCCATTGATCTGTAGGGCAGGAACTCAAGGCTCTGATGGCAGCTAGAAAAGTTTCATCACCTCTCTGAGCATCAGTACATTAAGTGAGAGACATTTCATTTATGGTAACTCTCCCCTGCTCACAGTGTTTCAGGGTTATATGGACAACCGTTTATATACGGAAAACAGGTTATAAATCTGGAATAGAAGCTGAACGTTTCTCTGATAAAGAAAGAGCAGAGGCTGAAAATGTTTCTGTACCTTTTTGAGGGGAAAGCCCAGCAACGTTGTGTTCCTCACGCACACTCTGGGCATGCCAACAAAGACGATGTTGCTGAAGCGCTGAATCTCATGAACCACAGCGTTTGTATAGGGCAGTCTTCTGCGATCCTCATAGCAGATTAACTGGGAAGGTCCCAAAACAGCATCCAGCTCCTTCTGCACTTTCTCTGTGGAGAAATATGCACCATTTTAGACAGGAAAATGTACAAAACATTTTAACTGGTCTGTTTTCTTGGAGCAATAGGAAAACCTAATATCTCAGCATAGCCCATGAAGTCTACAACATATGTTTTAATATGATTTGATATGATTTAATGCCTGAGTTTAATATATACAAATAAACAAACAAACAAAATAAAAACAAAAAAGTGTAGTACAGAGTCTCAACCAGGACTACAGTGTTTTTATACCAGTTCTGACATTTATCTCACTGTATGTTTTTTTACTGTATATGGAGTCACTTAGCCCCAGATTTTGAAGGTGTTTTAGGATTGCTTATTTTAGTCTATGTCAAAATCAAAATCTCATTTCCAGAATTGATGTAAATGCCTTGGCTATTACCCCCCTCCCATGCTAAGGAGGAGTGGAGCAGAGGCAGTCCAAGTTACAGCAACACTGAACAAACAACACATGAATCAGCTTAAAACCTCGGATGAGATCATGTGTTCAGTGACGCCGTTGGGGAGGCCTCAGCCATGGTGGCAATCAGACATCTCCTCCTCTTCCAGCACCTGAGCACAACAGAAAGACCACCAGCTCCAGGGGTACCTGAGTCTCCCTTAAGCTTTGGACCTATCCTTTCTCTTCCTGACATGGCTGTGACTGGAGAAACAGCCTGGATGCACAGCGACATTCACCTGCAGTGGTGCTAATTAGCTGAGCAATCTCTTTTGCAGCATTAACTAAGACAGCAACAGTCGTTGTGTAGTACCAGCAGTTCTTGCCTGAGAGCAACCTCGCTGCATATCAGGCAGCCACATCCCTCCCCTTAAGCTTCTTTCCCTATTCCTGCAGTTTCCCTGTTCCTTGCAGATATTTCACACTCACCTTTGTTATCTCCTAAGGTTTGTTTTCTGCTCAGTGAGAAAACTGCAACAAACATTTCTCACTATTTAAATATTAGGCGCTAACACCCCCGGCTTGTTACATGGTTCGTTACATGCACCACCTGTTGCACTGAAACCCAGAAGCCAGCCCAGATCAACGTGTGCTGCAGGGTGCCCCTTGCCTGGGCTTGCATGTGAGACACTTGGCAAAGGCAGGAAAGAATCACTGAGTTTCTGAATTTCCATGTGCCAAATTACCCTTAGTGCATCTCCTTACCTTACTCTTTTTTTTTTTTTTTTTTTCCCCTGACAGGAAGGATACAGAAAGAGACAGTTGTCTCTACTAGGACCACATGAATGAAAGGGCATTCTGCAGCCCTTTATAAGCTGCCAAGGTTAGACAAGGCAGCAGCTGCAAGGGAGATGGTGAGTTGTAAGGAGTGGGAAGAGAAGGTAGGTGAAATGTGTGACAACCACAACAAGGTGTGTTAGCATCCCTCATGCCTGAAACAGTCAGACAGGACTTTAGTTAGAGCTCTAACTTCAGGCACCAGATTAGATCAGAGCAGAGACTGGACTCTGTCTTTCTCTGTGCTATAAACTCAGCATGCTGTTGTCAGCGCTTTGGGAGAGCGAGAGCCAAGCTCAGGCTGGCTTTTGTAGCTGCACGTCATTCTATTTAGTCATCATTAACATTTGCAGTAGCTCCAGTGTTTCACAGCAAGTCTCCCTCTCACCTTGGATGTCTGGATTCACCACCATATAGAGCAGCCCCCAATACAAGGTTGTGCTTGAGGTCTCTGATCCACCAAGGAAAAGGTCATTTATAATATACATCAAATTGTCTTCATCGTATTTGGGTTTGGGCCCATCTTTAGACTGTAGAAGATGATAAAAAGTTGAAGTTAAAAAGTATGAAAGTTAGGGCATCATCTGCAGGTGTAAGAGTTATTATTTTGTGATTTCTGTAGGTGTCATGTACAAGAATATTCAAAATTACAGTTATTATCATTTTTGCAATTACAGTTATTGCAAAGCCTGTACCACTGAGACCAGAAAAAAGCTGTATCATGGCCTCTAAAATGAATATTTTAGTAAATCATTGATTCAGACGTAATGAGCAAGAGAACTCCAGAGGCTGTTAGGCAACACTATCAGAACATGGTGGCCTGACTCTCTGGAAGCTGATGAGCAAAGGTAGTAGCTACACGGACTTCATCTACCCTAAGAAAGAGGCGTTTTCTTTAGTTCCTAAAGGTATCTCCAAATGACTGAATTTGAAGCAGAAATTCTGGTGCCCTTAAGAGAATCTCTCTGCCTCATTAACCCCTCCTGCTATGGAAAAGATACCTGGGCAGGATAGAAGAACAGTGCATTATGTCATTGAGTGTTTCTGAGCAATCATTTCCAGACCTTCTAATTTAAGCCTAAGTGTCTGGCCACCTGCATCCCAAACTATGTGCAAATTAGAGGTAACAGAAGAGATAAAAGGCTTAGGATCCCCAAACACACCCCATTTAGGACCTGCTAGTGGCAACATCTATCTGTTGAGGAAGTAGGCAAATAATATGTGATACCTAAAGTACAGATTTCAGGGTTGGTCAAATGATTGAGTAGGCTGAAAATACTGAGGTGCAGCTGTTGAAAGAGCCTGGGCTGGACCTGGAAGGATTGCTCTCTTTAAATTCCAAGGGATTGAAGAATGGCCTGGGAATTTTTTAGAGTATAGAACCTCCTCAGATCTGGACCTAATGATAAAGCCTCCTCCCATCAAGGGCAGATCTTCATCTTTCCTTAGGGAGACCAGCATTCTGCATCAGCTAGATGCAATAGCCAGTGTTGGCATGCACAGAAAGTCATGTAAAGAAGCACGTCACCTATATCAGGACAATTATCTGTGCGCATGCCTTCAATCCTATTGTAAGCATGAAGCACCTTGCCCTGAGATGCTCTACCAAAGTTTTCTAGGTTGAGGTGGAAACAGTCTCATACTTACTACAGGAGTGAAGCACACACTTTGATATTTATGGAAAGCAGATGACAGCCCATGAATTCACACCCTTACGTACTTTATGGTAACTCATTTCTGCAACCAGATCATAAAACTGGATGCCTTTCTGGAAGACATGAGTTAGTAAGCTCCAGGTTGCTATATTCGCATTAAGAAACCTATGAAATATAAGAAACTGTAATATGAGGGGGTTAATTGTATTATATCTTGGCCTATTTAGATATAAGCCCCATGAATGTATGGTCAGGCAGAACGATCACTTACTTTTTCCATTTCAGCCAGGTAAAAGTCAATGAAATCCTGTGGTTCATTTGGGATACCTCTCTCCACATGTCTTCTGATCTCCTTCCTTGCGAAAGAACTCAGGACATCATAGCAAGACAAGGCCTTTTTATGAGGACCAGGGAGATGGCACATCAGCCAGGGAAGGATTTCATACAACTGTGGAAGTGACAAAACAAGAGGTAGCATGAGTTATCTGTCAGTTACAAAGATGGTTTAGAAACACCAAAAGACTAAGTTGTCCCGTCTGGAAATATTGATAGTGGAGTAAAAAAACTGTAATTTCTCTGAGTTCATTTTTGCCCTTTTGGGAAAATGTTTTGTAATTTTGGCACACTCCTGAATCTGGGGTCCCAAGCAGTACTGCCAACACTCTGCTCATGCTAGGAAGCTTGTTTGACTAAGATCACTAGAAGACCCTGTTTCTGCACAGGTTGGAATCCCCTGCTCCCTCACAGAATCAAAATTCAGCCTTCCTTCTGTGTGGCTACTAAGAATAGTAGGATAGTTGGGTAGTTCTCTAGCCAGGCATCAGCAGAAGGATGAAAATTTAACTTTCTATTTGCATTTGTCAATTTCTATTATTGCATCTGCACCTTAATTTTACACATATTGGAAAAAAAGAGCGTATTATTTAATCACCTGATGAATGAAGCTGCCTACAAATCTGAATAAATTCTCTGTAGCGCTGATCATATCATGGAAGGTTTTGTCCTCATCAGAGAAGTGATATCCAAAAACCAGAGCACAAATTACATTTGAAATAGAGTGAAAAAGAGGGAAAGAAGGATCCACGGGTTTTCCTGCAAAGACAATAATTAATATTCACTCTTAATGCTTTCTTTGGTTGTTCCTTATTCAGGTAGGGCAAGATACTATCAGAGATTATGTAAAATACACTTTTTATCCAGTTGGAGTGTGAAGGGAGAGGACATATGGTGTTAATATGTATTCTTGAATATAAACAGTGTTAAAGCAAAGGACACTGTTAAACTACCAACTTATAGCCTTAAAACAACCTTTTCCTGTGAAGTGACATTGCACAGCTAAGATCCATCAGAGGATGTCATATAAAATTTACTGTCCTCAGGTGAGTGGGAGAAGTCAGGCAATATGCAAAGCAAGAACTATCACAGGAAGTAGATTAACTGAAGAGAGTGACAGAAATGTTCAAAACCATAAAAACCTTAGGGAAAAAAAATGAAGAACCTGGGGAAGGTTCAAGAGGTAGAATAGATAAGAACTGAAGCAGGAAATAAAATAATTAAAAGTGTCAACTGTGAACAATAGACCATCAGATCTCTGTCTGATGATATTTTAATAGATACAAGACAGATGTGCATTAGAAATGATTTGGGTAGAAGTGACCCAGGCTTGGATTCAAGGATGAACTAGCTAATCTAGTGAAGTCATCTCCCCATTTTCTTTGATTTCTTCTGCCAGAAGTTACTTAGACAGACAGTGAAATATCCTGCACCATTATGGGAGAATTCCTTAACTACACCCCCAAAATTTTAACAGATGAATTTGTTTTTGGGTTTTTTTTTTGTTTGTTTGTTTTTTTAGTTCTGTACTGTGTTCAAAGAATCAGCTAATAGTTTATACAATCGCACATTAACTCAGCAGTGCTTACATGCTAGACTCTCATGTTTTCCCAGAGTCGGGTGAGAGAGAAAACCAACACCTAGCTGAAAAAGCCTGATATCTTCAGCTGTAGAAATTGAGAAAATAACCAAGTCACATCACGAGATCTCCTTGTATTTAGAGACTGACGTCAGGTCCAAGAATATCAAAGGTATTGTGGTCTAGGCTGGAATTTAGAGAATTAGAGAACTGATTAAGTTCTACCACACCTAGGTTGTCTATCACAGGCAGTATGAGGACTCCCTGGCTGTGCAAGTCTGTGACATCATATTATAAACACAGTTAAATAGAAGCCAAAAGAGAAGGGATCTCTGAAGCTTCCGACTTCGTTAGGTTCAGATAGAGCTTTTTAGGAAAGAAATTTACACATCTGATACTGAGTTCTATCTACACTTCCTTGGATACCTCAAACTGGACCCATCCTTGCTCTAGAAAGGGGTACATAAGTTTGCCTACTGACGAGATGAAGCCACGCTTGGAAAGCATCTAATTCCTTAAGAGAAACATACCTTTCAGGTTGACAAAGAACTCCACCAAGTGAGAGGCCTCCTCTTGCACTCGATACTCCAGGCCTTTTTTCCCCATTCCTAGATTGCGGAGAGTCATTATACCAAAGCGTCTCTGTTGTTTCCAGGAATGACCACTTGCCAGGATAATACCTGAGGATATTTCCTGATATATTAATATTTGTCATAGACCTGAACTATTCATTTAAAAATATGTTATAAAATACATAGAGTATATTGGGGAATGCTCTGTGATACAAGTACATTTAGGAGAAAAAAAGATCAGTGACCAGAAACCTTAGTGAAACTTGCAGTTAGTCTTTGAAAAGAGCCATCTAAGGGTTTTCTAACTGTTCCATTTCCTCATGTCTTCAGAAAATAATTAAAGATGCTTTTTTAGGGATCTGCTTTAGCCAAACCCAGGTATTTATGCTCAATAAAGGAGTAAGGAGGTGAATTCCTATGGGGTGAAATTTCATACAGGACTTGCCTATGTTTATAGGATAGAATTTCAGCAAATGTGATGTTTCTAGGCAGCGATGATGAAGGTGAGGACCAAGTGACATTTGGATCCTGTTTCTCCTCTGAAAGAAAGATCACTCCCCTGGTTGTTCAATTGCAGGTGGTTACCTGGAGAGCCTTGGTGGTTTACCTGGCCGTAAGCAATGTGAGTTCTCTTTGGCATAGTGAACTCAAAGGAAGGAAGAAAAAGACATATAAGCTTCTAAAGTACTCTAAGGAGAAATGCAATTTAACGTGATGAAGACACCCTTACAATGAAAGGGTACTCATCAAGCCTTTAAGACTGTCAGCAAACGCTGCCATGAGCCTTCTGGAGGAAGTCTCTTGCTCATGATGGAAGCTATTTGGCAATCATATAGTATATATAGCTGCCAAACAGATAAGCACTCTTTGCGTTTATGTAACAACATACAGCTCAGTTGTACATCAGAACACATTATTCTGTGAAGAAAGTGAGATCTGAAGTGATGGCACATGCCTGAGCTCTGAGGTGACCTAGAAACAAACTCATTTGGAGCGTTTCCCAAGCGTGGACAAGCTCAGGACAAAAGTGACCATGGGAAATAATAAACAAAGCTCACCTTTTCCTTTGGCTATTGCTTTGAAGAAAGGAGACACCATCCTCCCGGAAACATCTTCAGGGTGTGTGGTCATGCCATCCTTCACTGCTTGAAACCCATTCAGTATGATCACGGGCGTCCACCCGAACCACAAAGTATATATGTTGCCATGAGTTTTTGCCAGCTGTAGATGGGAAAGAAGGCGCCAAAAAAGCACAGATGAAACGCCACAGATCTTAAAGAAGATGAGCACACTATTGACTAGCCAAATGGCCAGCTCTGTGCTGAGATCATGACTCTTATTGATATAATTGTAGCTGGCAGCAGGAGAAAAAAAAAAAAAAGAGTTGTTTTTTCCTAAGAGCTAGGCTTTCAGTAGCCAATTTTATCTACCCCAGGGAAGTGATTTCCCCTTTCAAAGCATAGGCTACCGCAGCATTTCAGAAAACTTCAAATTTTAGGTTGCATCACATCCAATACCCACATTTGTACCTTGTTAATGCAACAGAAACGCTCTGCCCCCTCCAGGCTCTGTGCCTCAGCCAGCCCTTCCTTTGCAATAGCAGAGCAAGTGATTAATCCTGCTTCCTCTGAGCGCTCCAGGAGAGGAGACGCAGCCAGGAATTAAGCCCTGGAGTGGACTGCAGCCGAGTGAAGGCAGTGGTGTTTCCTCATACTACTGAGGAAAACATAGCTCGCTGGAGAAATATGCAGGGCTGAAGCAGGGAGAGATGTAAGACAGAGGAAATGCAGAGAAAAGAAGAGCTTCCAGAAAGATTTGGTTTATGCTCCCACACACACACGATAATAAAAAAGGGACGGTAGAAGATATTTAAAGTGCCAGTAGAATTATATCCAGTTGATCACACTAGTCACTCTTTTCTGCTTATAATCCTTTGGACACTGGCTTTATCCTTCCTTTCATAGCATCACTGCCTGTCAGGCTGCATTGTGCTCACAAAGATTTGTGTGTAATATCTCAAGCCGCAGATCTGAATTAGAGGTCTACTGCAAACCATGAGAATAATCACTGCCAGAGGACAGGAAGAGACTTTGATGGCCCAGGGAGGAGCAACTCCCTCAAAAAATAAGCGGCAAACAGATAGTTCTGAGGACAACCCTTCAGTATGACAGACATACACAATGTACACGGTGTTACTCATTCAGTAATCAAACCAGGTAATGCCAGTTCTTCAGAAGTTAAAAAAGTAGCATATATGATGTCACCAACAATGGGGAGCCCCTCTTCAATTTGGTATTCACCTCCTGTAATCACAAGGCAAAAACCCTGTCCCCAAGTTTATTTGGTTCTTAAGGGCATCAAGGTTCTCATGAAGCTCTCATATTCCACACAAGAAAGTTACCTGAATTTAGAAATCAAATTGATCTTTGCATGCCTATATCTTGTCTAACTTTCCTGAGTCTTAAAACTTGGTTTTGATATTAATATATCAGTTTCATTTAAGATGTCAGTAAATTAACCGTCTAGAAGTATCTGAAAAGAAATACCTCCATCAGAAGATCCCGATGAAACTGAAAGTTCAGGTGCACCAAGTTTCCAAGCAATGGGAGAGGGGTTGGTCCAGGAGGCAGTTGCTGACTTGCCTTTCTCAATTTGAGAAACTGAACAATTAACAGAAAAATGACCAGGGCTACAAAAGCCTGGCTTATAGTCAGCATTTCAGAGTTGCTTTACTAGCTTGTCTCTGTCCAAAAGAATGTACTAGAATTTGGAAAAGTTGGTCTACCTTCTTGCTCCACCAGGTCTCTCTGCAGACTGAGGTCTGAGGAGTCTCCGTTCTTTTCCCTCCCTCTGTCCCTCCCCTTCTTTATCGCTGCCTTCCCTTGTCCTGCACTCCTTACATGTCCCCTACTGCAGTGCATCAAGCTGATCCCTAACCAAAGGCACATTTAGCTGGTTGCAGCAACCACAGCATAAAAATGTGGAAGCACTTGAGCTCAAGGTACTTGTCCTGGGGCTTGTGTTAGGAAACTGCCGGTGTGTTTGGGAAGGGTTGGCGTGGAAGGACACCGGGATGCGTCTATCTTGACCACTGATTACAAATGAAACATCTGCCTTGGGAAGCCTAAAACCACACACAGTTCATCTGAGTATCCCAAACTCACTAAACCCAGATTACCTACAAGCAGTAAGTTAGATTTTCCAGGCAATGCATTTAAGCACAAACATTTCACAGGTTATTTTAGCATGTGGTTGTAAATTCAGATTTGCCTGCCAGTACACATAAGTACTTGGCTCACACAGACAAAACAACAAGAGGTGGGGACTGGGCATAGAATTAGAAGAGGAAATTGTTATATGCAATTTCTGAAAAACTTAGGCGTTCAGTCTATGTTTTTCTACATTAAGGCAGTAGCAATAACAATTTAATTGAGTGAGGATCAATGACAAGGAGATAACAGTTAAAAGCTCACATTAAATAATCAAAATCAGAATATAAAAGTATGCTATTATTTAAAATTTAAAGTATAAAATTCTAAATTGTCACTATTTTAGATTTCTGGAGTATGCAACCTAATTAACGACATCATTTACCTTGCTTTAGTTCATACCTTTTGACCTGAATTTCAAAATCCATGATGTTATGATCAATGGTCAATAAGTTTACAGCACACATTGAATATCTGGTCTCTGGTAAGTGAGAGATTGACAACTCATATAAAAAACAGAAAGGGGAAAGTAATTGGTGTCAGTTATCAGGGAATCTGATCTTGCATTGCAAAGGCAAAGCGTCTACACTAGAACTGTGCGAGTCTGAACAAGATACTGCCCTACCCTCCTACGTGTACATAAATGCAGTATTTTGCAAACTGGGCAGCATTAAGTAATGTGACTCAGTGATATCAATCCATCTCCTTCATCCAGCCGTAACTTTGTAGCTATTGTAGGTATGTTCAAGCCAGCATTATAGGATGAAGACAATCTGGAAAGGTAGTTTTATTGTGACTGTGTTTGTGCAAACCCGACAAGTGCTCATCGTGGGCAGAGCGCGTGGGATGGGGGCTGGCGTGGGGTTCGTGGCACTGCTAACCCCAGTGTAAGTCAGGCATAGGAACCCGCTCTGAAGCTGCAAACAGTGCAACAGGAATCAGAAAACCAGGAAAAACAGTGTCTTCAAAACAACATACCAAGTTTAAAAATGAGAGAAAATTATTTTTGTGCAGATGAAGTCAGGAGGAATGTTGAATTTCATAAATCTAGGGAATAGACTAAATATATTCATTTCTTGCTTGGTCAAAGTCCTTTTGCTTAGTCTTAGACATTTCATATTTGGTATAATATTTTGACATCAGTGAATGAAATTCACTTTTTTCAGTACATAACTCAGACATAACTTCTGACTAGTGTCAGAAGCAAATGAAGCAAATGAGCAAGTCAGCAGCTTATCCTACCAGATGTTACCCCTGCCTGCCTTTATTTTTAGTGTATTCAGAGTTTCCCTACTCTCCAAAACTCATGTGCATAAACAGTTACTTATAACAGAGCCTGATGTCACCAGATAAACTGTCTAGAAAACAAAGCCAGGTAAAAAGGTGCTTGTGTTGGCACAAACTGTTCTTCTTTCAAGCCTCCTCTTCTGGACAAACAAAAAATTGACAGAATTTGCTGGATTTATATTTCTGGAAAGAAGATCAATTTTCAAAAAAAAACAAGTTTTCCAGAGAAATATTTTGTTTTCCCATGATGTTTCAATTTTGTCAGACTGTAGAAGGTGAAATATTTAATTTCATACCAGCTCGGTTCACAGTGAAACACAGCCTTTAGACGAACCAAAAAAAATCACTAGCCACCTTTCTGAATTAGGGCATTTTTTTAATGAAAATTATAAGGCTTTAAAGTTTTATATTAGCCTTCCAGGCATCCTGGTTAAGAGCTGAGTACAAACTAACTCTTCTCCAAGAAGAATTTTTACAAAGCAAAGAGCAGTCCAAAAATGGATTCTGAAGTGAAAAAAGAGTTGCTTTTAATGGAAGCCATCAAGAAGCCAAACTTCAGGATGATTTTTGATGAATGTAAAAACAATCTGCAGAGTAGGTTTCATAGAGATTAGTACACTGCTTGCAAAATTAAAGCTGTGCGAGTAATGTGACAGCCAAACAAGCATGATCCTGATATCCTTGAGCAAGAAAATGTTTAATTTCATCTCTTGGCCATCAATCCTTACGTACTAAGGACACATTTGGCAAGAGAGATATCAGGAATTAGGATTTCCAAAGCGCAAGGACTGATCATGGACAGGGAAGCGAGTGACAACCTATTTAAATGAGGCTTCAGTACACAGAAATAGAAATTATACAACACATCCCTACTGCATTTTAACTCATCACCTATTGTAACTGTCAGAAACTTGCAAAATTCACTAGTCTTACATCTGCCTAGTAACTGTGAACATTAATGCTTAATTTGAGGCGGCAAAAATAGAAAGAAGTAATGGATGTGGCATTAATGCCCAAAATAAAAACTGAGAAAGACAAGAGAACGGTGCCTGATATCCCAGATGCTAACTGAGTCACAAACGTTTCTTGCAGAAAGGCTGCCAAGGAGTAACTTGACCAGGAAGAGAATGATGTGAATGATGTGAAATGGGTGAGTTTGGGATGAATTATTTGGGTTTCAAGAACATGCAAAATAGCTGAAATTTGTCTGTAATTTCCCTATAACAAACTGAGCATCAAATTCACTGCAAATAAAGTCAACCCCAAAAGTTAGGAAAATCAACATGAAAAGAGTGGTAAAAAAGATCTTATAGGATAAATTTTAAAACATAAAAGAGAAAAATAGATTTCTTGGTTTACAAAATAACATAAAATCTATATTCTTACAGCAGAATTCCTTTTGCTGCTTAGTAGGTACTGCATCATTGCAGCAAGTGAATAACTAAGGATGTACAGACCTGTGTGAACAAAATTAAAAGTTCAAAGCCCACAAGTTAATACCCAAGAAAAGCAGCAGCAAATATCTGGCTAAAACAGCAAAATACAATGCTAGTATTATCAGCTAAAGCATTTTGTCCTCTCAACCTGTACCAATGATTTCTTCACATCATTCTCAAGGACTGTCAAGAAGAAGGAAAGCAGTGATGACAAGACTGGCACTTTCAGAGGAGTTGAACAAACAAGCTTCACAAGAGACTCCCATAGTCAAGCACCTGAAAGTGTGTGTCATAATATCTTGTCCTTAAAAGAAAAAGTGACATTAAAACCCAGGAAAGTTACAAATAAAGAACAAATAACTAGGTAAATGTGAAAAGCTTATAATGACCACATATAAAAATATTTTTATTGGTATAGGAGTAGGGAAAATCCAGCAGAACAGAGGAAAAATTATATTTAAATACAAACACAAGGATATAATTACCATAATATGCAAAACTGGTAAGTAAAAACCACTAGGGTATCACTGTAAGTGTGATAAAGAAACTGGATGAGGCAAAGTCCAAATAGAAATATAAAGTGACTGCCGTATTTTTCAAACTAATAACAACCCAAAAAAGCATTACATGGCAAAAGCTATTCCTTTACAATCTCAGAATTGCACAAATTTAAGAAAACAATCTGCGACAAAATAGATCACATAGTAGTTATTTGAATTCTTTATTTGAAAAGATTACAGGTATTACAGGGCTTTTTCTTTAAGCAACTAGAACAAAATAGGCTGAACACAGACGTGACACAGACTAATCAAAAGGTAAGCAAGGAACCATATTCCCACACATATTTTTAAAATATTCACAGAGATCTGCTCTTGACTCTACACTCCTTAATGTGTTTTTCAATTACCTGAAACCATTAATTTAAGAAAAACTAAAAATGCTATTTATAAAGCTTCTAAATTTCACAAAGATTGAGAGGATAGCGCAATTTAAGAGGCCAGATCACAGAGATGGCAAGTATAGCGTCAGCTCAACATACATAATACATAATACATAATAATCAATACATAAACATTGTGCTTCAGTACAACCAAATGCAAAGCCACACAGCGTGCAAGGTACATTGTCCAAGTGGGAAGATACAACAACCTGGGGCTCTGCACAAAGTCTTGGTACCAAACCTGCCTCAGCCACTTGCGGGCTAAAGACTAACGAGCCTCAGTCTCACTGAGTGAATGAATGATCATAAGAGGAGCTGGAGGACACATGTATATCAGCATGCTGGACCAAGGGATTATAAACACATCCTGGAGAGTTGGCCCCAGAAGATCCCCAGCCCTAGAATATGGCCCTGAGGATGGTATCTCCCCCTGCGGCTCTTGATCCAACAGCCTGAGCAGAACTGGTCAGTCCGTCTGTGTGTTCAAGGGTAAGAACAGATAACCGCAGAGATGGTGACCTCTCAACTTAATGCACCAGCTCCCAGCACTGAACTGAGATAGCTGCATTATTTCAGAACCAAAAACAGGGCATTTGAGATAGGTCCTGATTTACTCAGGCTGGTTAGATCCAATATGAAGGCGAGTGATTTACTCAGCAGGGAGTGTTGCGAAGGAGCCGTTCGCTCTTGACACTCACCACGACAAGGACTGCGGATAGTGAGTTTGGCAGGTAAGTGCCTGGAAGAATATAGGCAGAAACGGGACTGGCTGACCCCAGGAAGAAAGCAACACAAAGCTGACAGTTTCCAGAAAAGGAACATGCAGGGAAAACTCAAGGGGAATAGCCGCAGGAAAGAGACACATTTTGAAAGAATACAGCGGTGTGGAGATACCAGTGATGCAAAATCTGAAGTAGTTTTAAAATAGGAGAAGACCTGGAGGCCAGTAAAGGGTGACAAGACTGCAATAGTATACAATTATAGTGAACAAGCCAGCTAATTAATAGATACTGCAAGACTAATGAGAAGAATCTCCTCCACCCCAGTCTTTGTTTTTAAACAATTTGTATGAAAAAGATACAGAACTAATTAACTTCTCTTAGCATTTTATGGAAGGGGAAATAGAAAACAAGGAAAAGGTCAAATTGATAGAAGAATCTTCTTCAAAACCAAGCCTGAGACACACAGGAGTTTACAAAGTGTGTACTTCTAAGGAAGCCCTTTAAAAAAAGCACAAGATATGAACACTGACATACAACTGAAATTTATTTTATATAATACAAATGATAAGCAATGCTTTATTTGCTACCCCATCAAGTATCGCAGAGTGCTTTATCATTCTTAAGTAGATTTTAGGTTTGCCAAGACAAAGATATCTATTCCTACATATGATGATGAGAAATGATACAGTGCTACAAGATTATTGATATTTAAAATGTATAATGGAGCAGACTTGGTAATGAGACACATATGAATAACTCTACAATTACAAGCCAGGAATTTAAATGATAGTGAGCTGCAAAACATAAAAGGCAGAATCAGCCCAAGTCAGCAATATATTGTAATTACCACACTCATCTTGAAGAAATACATCCTCCCGGATTAGTGTAAGTGGAGCTGTACCTCCCGCACTACCTACATCCACCAGCACTTCTCCATGCAAATCCTTTGTCAGGTGATTACGAGTCACTGAAGTTTTAACTCAGGGTGTGAGAACAAAGGAACAGGAGGTAGAAGCCAAGGGAAGGTTGAAACAGAGGTAGCCACATGCATGTTACAGAGAGGCAGGATGGCTTGTAACCATCAGAGGATAAAACATCCTCTGAGCAAGACTGCAATTGGGCCTGGCAGCTCAGTCTTTAATTACACCATCAGTCCTGTTTTCTGTCCTCACAGAGAGAACTCAAGGAGGGCTATTTTCCCTGGAATTTCAGGTTTGACAGCTTGACTCAACAGTCTAACTGAGCCTCTAAAATGGTATGAATAAAGGACTTAAGTGAGATTTCTGTATTTAATTTTATGTATCTTAAGGGGAAAAAAAAAACAAGCCGTAGCATGGAAGCTTGCTAATCCTCCATCCCACAGCACTCCTGAATCTCCAGCCTAGTGGCAGAGGCAGCAACCTTTTTGAAATATAGGACAAACTGTGTTAAGTTGCTATCAGATCTGTTTTGCTGGAGTAGCTAAATCCAGTTCAGGTCTTTCCCCTCTGTACAGGGAGATTTTTCTTCTGCAAGGACAGCTGGATGATGGCAACTTGCACTGCAAGGCGCTCGTGTGAAAGAATGAGGGACTGGGGCTTACACAGCAGGTGCGGGAAGAAATTCCCTTCACAGTTGATCTTACAGCATGAACAACAAAGCCTTGTTACCCACCTTCAGTCAGGTTCCTCATTGCTTTTCTGCTGACTCCCTGGGGCAGGGAGGGACATGGCTAACCAGAGCCGCTCCGTGTTTACCCGAATGAACACTGGAAAAAACCCTTCAGGCGATGTTGCTTCCAGCTTGCCTTTTAGCTGCCCACCTCGGAGAAAGAGCTTCCAGCATCTACAGCAATTCCACTGGTGTGACTTTCAGGAAAGACAGTAAGGAGACTCTGCAGCTTTTGATATTGAGAAATGCTGCTTCAGATCAAAAGTGTTGCTCCTCTTCTACCTATCATTCCATGAGCAATTGCTTGCATTAGTACTGCCAAGAGGTTTCAGACCTTCTGACATAAACTCGGAAGCCACCTCTGAGCACAGAAAATAATGATGATCACTCACGTTTATGTATTGTCCCTGCCAGGTCCTCTGTGGTGTCTGCATCAATGCCGAGCGAGCAGGAGACAGGACGAAGCAGCAGCTCTGAACCTGGGGCACAGGGAGAGACGCAGCACCCTCAAGGGCTGGGGAACTATTGTACAAGTGGGGAAAAGTGGAAAGCAGGAGAAACAGCCTTTTCTTCAGAATATCTTAGAAATCATTTAACTAACTGGAAAATCCATTGCGTTTGGAGGGATTCCTGGGACATGAGCTACCCATTCTCAAAACATCCCCTGTGAACCTGCTCTATGAAGCCTTCAGATGCTTCTCTCAGTCCTTTCACCTCAGCAATTTGCCCTTTCTCTCATTTTTCTTGTATTTCTCAGCAGTCCTTTCTGCCAGAACATCCACTCACAGAAATTATCTCTAAGCAGTTCTAACAGGCCGTTAACATTAACACAGCGGTGCTGGAAACAACAGTACCAAGCACCTAAAAAGACAGTTCGGTTTCCATGACAAGATGGTCTCACCTTCCATAGACTTTTAACCAGTTTCAGCTGGATCAATGCTCTGAAAACACGAATTAGAGAAAAAACCTTCAATGAACAAATAGAAAGAATCAATCCCTTCATTGACCTGTGAGCTTCACAGTCTTTGTTACTAGGAAATGCGTCCCCATCTCATCTATTAAATATTTATAGAAACTGCCAGATTCTGCTGTTGAACTTGATATTTCCTGTGCATTTTTATAAACCAGGAGACAAAACAGCATGGAAAGAAAATGTTGATTTGTAGAATTCCAGAGACGGTACAGCTCACAGACACGATGAAATGCAGGAACATCATATTTTTCCAGCATTTCATGTCTGGTTTCGCCCACTCATCTAGATAAAAAATGTGAACGCCAAACTTCTATTTCTACTAGTTCTTCCTACAGAGATTTAAATTCATAAAATACATGCAATTCACATATCCTGTTTTCATAATTCATCTCTTCCCCATTTTACTGCACATTCCAGGCTGAACAGAATGACATTAATTGTCACAAGCAAATTTCTCCTGCCTCACTCCTCAGATGTGCCCTGCCTGAGCTCTATTAAGGCAAAAATCTTCTAAACAGTGTGTCACAACTGCATGACAAATTTCACAACTGTTTTTAATGAGTACATGTTTCATCCCCAGAGATCTTCCTAATGTTCAGTTTATGGATATGGAAGAGATAACTTCATGATTAAACGAGAAATTAAACCATAAATAGACATTGCAAACACTGGGTTTTGAAAAGTTAGCCTTATATTCGTGAAAATCTCATCTACAATTTGTAATAAAAATGAAATTTCTTTTACTGACAGAATGAACATGTAATATGCAAAACAAGGGTCTAAATTTTAGAAAACCTAAAAAGCTATTTATATTTTCAAAATTAGCTTTTGTTTTCTGGTCAGACTTTCAGAAATTCTACACTACAATGTGAGGCTGAGCAACAGCACAGAACTGGTGGACAAAAAATTGAAATATCAAGGAAAAAATACTTGTCAGCTAAGCACTGTAATAAAGTTTTATGCCTCCTTTATTGTAGGTCTCAATACAATTGTATTAAAACAAGCAGTACCAGCAGCACGTGTAGGAAGGCAGCACCCTAGAAAGTTTTATTTTCAGACTAACAGAACTATTGTAGATGTCAAACCAAATTTCTTTATGAAGTTCAGTGAAAGGCAGACAAGAGCATCCATTAACAAGGATTGGTTCTCCCATGCTCATTTCAGACATAACGTGGAAAAAGTCAAGCGTTTGATTAGGAGACACACGCTACCACAGCACTGTGTCAGTGCCTGGGCAGTGCCTGCTCTGTGAACAAACCCGGGTCTGAATGCCAACACTGTTGTGAAGAGATAGAGAACAGCAAGACAATCTTCCAGCTAGAATAACAGTAAACCACTTGGAGAGCTGTCTTCAGAAAAATAAACAAGCTCAGGATTGAAAATGCATTAAGTAGTTGTGGTATCAAGCACATAGGACTCAAAGCTATAAAGAAAACCTGGGCATCCTAAGTGCAAGGTCCTCCAGTCCCATGGGATCATGTGAGTAACTGTGTGAACAAACAGTAACAGAATTTTGGCATGTCTCCTAATGAGGAGCTACAAAGAACTTAAGACCATGAAGAATCAAATGCAGAATTCCCTAACACATGAAAATTCCACTATGCAGCTGTAACAAAGCAGATATTTCCAGTTGCTCCATACAAGCACAAAGGAAAAATTGAGCAATAGACCTGGCATAGAGGTGTTAAATTACCCTCCTTGTGACCTGTATTTACCACAAGCCATGTCTTCAACTTCTGAGCTTCCAGGCTAACCCACTCAGGAGTCAGCTCTCAACACTGACCTTTCCGAAGGAGAAGACAGAAATGTAGTTTTCCATATTTTGCCGCTGAACACATTGGGCTGAGCGGTGAAGACATCTTCTGCCTTTCTGATTCAGGGAGGGAGAGCTTTTTTTGACCAAATGATCAAAAGCAAGTAATTTTCATTTTTAACTGATTTCACCTCCACTCTGACACACACACACACACACAGAAGCTCAGATACAAAACTGTACGAAAACCACCAACAGGCTACTGATGAATAATAGCCAGATTCTTTTCTATTTAGCACTTCTTGTGTGTGTGTGTTTTTTTTTTTTAAAAAAAAAACTTATAGCACAGTTCTCCCCTCTCGCTTGGCAGTATTTAACAGTAGATAAAGAAAAGAAGCAAAGTAAATGGATCAAATGTTCTCCTTCCAAGCCTAATGGATGCAATTTCCACACTGCTTTGGTTTTACAACATCTGGGTCTGGTCTGATGTCACTATCTCACCTAGAGAAAATCAACATTAATGCAAGACATATTAATTTATTTGGAAGCCTCCTCACTGCCCTGTGTTCCCTTCTGTGGAAGAGGCTATAAACGCAGAGCACATACAAACCTCTGATTGGAGGGCAGAACGTCAACTCCACCGTGAATAACCTCCATGCACCTACTCTGAGAGCCAGCACAGAGACACTTTCACAAAGCCCCCAGGAATTAAGAACATTGTGTTGCATTAGAATTTCAGTGTTTGTGTACAGCAGATTCTCCTCACCATCAACCAGTCTAATATTCACGGCAAATAAACGTGCAGCGGAGGGAAACGGGCGCCTCTGCGGCTCCCCCTGGCGCTGCGCTGCCCACAGCAGCCCTCGCGATGCAGACGAGGCCCTCCGAGGATCTTTGCTGCCCTCTGCCTGGTTCACCAGAGGATGCACTGCTGAAATACAAGAAGCGAAGGTTTTAGTTGGGTTTGCTTTTTTCTGAACTAAACTGCCTTCCCTCCAGCTACCACTAATATTTTTCCTGGCCGGGCTGGACAGTGCCCAGAAATGGCTTCCCTACAGCATCATGCCAAATACATGCATTACCACCAGACATCTACATTTAGACAGCGAATTCCTGCAAAGTTGTGACCTTGGCTGTCATTACTCAGGCTCAAAGACACACCAAGGATCCTATGTATGTCTAACAGCAGGTGCCATAATTCAAGAGTGGTCTTAAAACATATAACATCATTTTAAAAGTGCAATATGGGCTGCATTTCTACATGACATACTTGCTGTCTTTGAGTGCTGGAGCTAGTAATACTCTAATGATCCCAGGAGAGTGGTTCCTGGGATATTTTACCTGCCTAAAACTACTCAAGAATGAAAATATAGTTTCAGATAGCCCCTCTCAGACCTTTATGAAAGAAAACTTTCTGCTTATCCCACTAAGTCTTTTATTCAGGAAAGCTTAAGGAAAACATATGAAAACCTGAAGAAAACAGACACTCTTAGTGTTCAGACATTGAACTTCAGATGGAAAACTGCCTTATTGAGGCATTTTGAGTCACTGCAATATTAAAATGTGTTTTTCCGCTAAAATTTACTGCTGCGTGGGAAACATAAAGCTCAAGATCAGCAGAGGGAGGATGCAAATTCAATAAACTCCATCAGAACATTGGCATCTGGGAAGAAAAGAAGGAAGGAAGGGAAATGTTGGAATAAGGTCACCCTCATCTCCCCATCTATCTCCTGGATCTTCCATCAGTAGATCCAACAAGGAGGACACCAGTGTTAAGAGGGTCTTGGGACTGTCTCCCACTCCTCGTACCTCATCTTTTCCAGTCAATAATCCAAATCACAGCCTCCATACTCTCAGAAAGTAACAAATCCAAATACAACGGTATTGCCTTTAAGCATCTGTGAACAAAGACAAGTTTAGGAACACATGTTTTTCAACCAGCTTGGGAACTGATAGCATCAAGAGAACAAGTCTTACTCAGCTGTGGTGTTTATTTAACCATGAAGGTACTTAATTACATGCGGGATGGTCCTAGGAGCAGGACAGACTCCCGTTCAGCGTATCCAGGTTGACAGAGTACAGCTCGTAAGTGTTTCCTGAGATCTTGTTTCACCCACTAGATTCTCACGGAGATTATATCAAAGCTGCATTACAGTAAATTACATTAACAGATCCTCTACTAACAACAGACCGCATTTCATGTCATCAAAGAAAACTAAGTTAGTTTAATGTTATTTGATGACTCCTGACTTGACGGTTTTCCTCCTTGTGCTTCCTATTTGCTGATTTTTGCTGGGACTCTCTGAGAAGTGCAATGGGGCTGATTTATCAACTTCAAGTTCCTCCTACCTTTTGAAGGCAAAGGTTTGACCTTTTCCCATCCTCCACCAGCTCTCAGAGATAACTGCTAATTGCTTGAGGTTGATAGTGTTCTCCGAGTACCCTGGGATGAATCAGCCCAGCAAAATTGAAAACATCCAACTTATCTAATTATTCTCTAATCTTTTCTTCCTAATCTAGACAAAAAATCTTAAATGCATGTCCCTGGGGTTAAGTGCATCATCCTCCAGATCACCACTGCCATTTCTATGGACAACCAAAGCCAAACAAGACATTAAGCACTCTATTCAACACAGAGGCTTCCTGACATACTAAAGCTGTCAGAAATCAGCACTTCCCCTTGGTCCTCATTTTACTACCAAAACAGAGAATTTATGTTCTTTATTACTCACAATACTTATTTACGAAGTAAATTTAAATATCTACTGACTGAGCAGATTTTCCAAGAAACACATCAAGAAGTTCTGGATCTCACAATTTTCATCTCATCTCGATATTCACTGGCAAATTCTTTAAGGAATAAGACAGTGCAGAAGGATTTACATTATGCTTCTGGCACTGTGCAGACACGGGAATGTTTGATGCAAGTGCTTGAATATGTATTTTTTTTCGGTGCACTCTCTCCTGCCACCAAAGTGATGCATTTTGTGTGTTCCTCTTGTTCCATTACAGCTGTACTTTCTGTACTCCCAAGTCATGACATTTATTATCACATTTTGTCATTGATACAAAAGGAAGGTAACATTGGTCAGTTATAAGTTTAGGAGCCACACAACAAGAAGAAAAAGAAACAAAACTATTTAAGATATTCTCCATTCTCATGTCTCTTTACTGCTTTATCTGTCTCCAATCTGATACTGTGCAAATTTAACCTCTTACTATCTCTAAGGTAAGGCTTACTACAAAGGCTTATTTTATTCATCTTTCTCTTTTCCTTAGAAATCTTCTTTATCATGCTCACCAGACCAAAAAAAAAAAAAAAAAAAAAAAAAGAGAGAGAGAGAGAGACTGCTAGACCAAGTTATATTTAATAAGATCTCTGCATTAACTATGTGAACTTGCTGTGGATGTGTATGGGCCTTGCTGGGCGAGCATCCTTCTTAGGGCTGCTAATGAGCTCCCTTTCTGCAAGGATGTCTGAAAGGGGAAGGCTCTGACCATTGGGGTGACAGCACCCTGCAGTCACACGTTAATCCTTGTGACACTGCTGCAGTTTGCAGCCTTGTTTTTAAGAAGCGCTGATACCTCCGGTGTCCCCACATCACTGCTCTTTCTGCCTTGCCTTATCTGTCCGTGCACGCATGCTAATCCACAGAGACTTTTGCATCAGGTTTTAACAGTGAAAACTGCCAAATCAAATGTCAGGCTGAGATGCTCCATATTTCACTAATGCTGTTGTGTCATTTAATTTAATAACAGCTAAATATCAAGTGCTTTACTATTTTGATGCCATGTTCCATCAACTATTGAATTAGAAATAATGAGACAGGCCTAAATTCGTGATTCATTGTGAACTGCCTAAGCACATCTCAATCACACAGTAGTCAAGATCTAGTGATGACTGATTTAACAGATGATGGTCGGGGTAGCTGTTCTATTCTCTCAGCAAGATAGGAATATTAATGAAGGATCAATTCACTTGTGTTTTATAATTCTTTTCCAGACAATACAAACATATTTGTATTTATGTGGGAAGGTTTTTTTTTTTTCTGCTCTGCTCTCATAAACTCTTTCACTCCATTTGACCAGTACTTTATGTATATGAGAAGCCTTTGCAGCTTCAGTTATACCATTTCAGAGGTAATTACAAGACCTTGCTAGTGTTTTCCATGCATGTTTTTCCATGTAGAGTCAGCTCTCCAGCTCTTCTAGCAGGCTCCTCAATCCAAACTGTTTCATGAAAGATTTCCTGGCACCTGCAGCAGTAGCTGCCCAGTGCTGATCCTGACAGGAGTCAATCCACAGACAGGACTAAACACTTGATCTGTTAGAAATGTCTTTTTAAAAAGTAACTTGGCAGTATTTCAAAACATTAAAAATATCTTCCCTAAAATAAATCCTCCATAATAGATCTTCAGCATGCAACCTTTCTCAATCCTGCTCCCACCAAATATCCCCTGGCAGATTTAAAGATGCCTTACAAATATTCAGCCGGATCAAATCTCATAACTCAGAGTGACCTGTAAATGAGTAATAAATAAAAACAGCTGATAATTTTTCTGTCATATCTTTTATTAGTGACCACAAACAAAAAACTGATTGAATTGTTATGAGTCATGACAGGCAGAATTTTGCAGAAAAGTTTTTCAGAACTCCACTGCTTTTGACAACAGGATCACTCAGAGCTAATGAATTCATTTTTGAAGTCTGCCAGCCAATTTCATGAACATCTGCTCACCAGATGGTTCTAACTCTGCCAGACCAGCCAGCAACCAAACGGTGCCTTCACAGCTACGAGCAGTGGTGAGCTGCAGAGCAGAAGAGCAATTACAAGAAGAGACCACCTTCCAGAGTGGGCAACAAGGTCTGAACAGAATTATCTGATGTAGATAATGGTGCCTTTTGGAGCAGTCCAGGGATAGACAGAAAATACTATCTGAGACAGAAAAAAAAAAAGACTTTATGGATTCAAGATGATATTTATAAAATTAAATAGTATTGCTTTATAGATGGCCCACATCACACTGCATCCTAGCGCGGGATGGCACAAAGCCTGTATGGGTGGGGCTGCAGGGTGCCCCCCAAAATGGGCTCTGTGTTGATCGTTGTCACTCCCTCGGGGAGCTGCAAGGTGAAAGCCCGCAGCAGGTTGGCAAAGAAAATGAAGAGCTCAGTCCTGGCTAGGTGCTCCCCCAAACACACACGGTGCCCTGCAGAAGGGACAAGCGGAAGACAGTGAGTACCCAGGAATTTTCTATTTGCACAGATCACCTTGATCTCAAAAGGAATCTTCACTCATGCCCACCACAAAGCAAAGGTGCTTTTGCCGAGCCTGGAATTTCTTCTGAACATAATCCAATCAGTGACACAAAACCTTCTACCTTAAAACCCTATTTGCCACCATAGATAAATGCGCCTCTTCTGCTTTGAGTTTCACTTCAATTACCTCAAAAACCTCATCTTTATCTGATTGAGAACTTTAAAGCAATTAATTCAATCATGTAAATGAAGGATAAGGACACGTTCTTCCTGAAAGATGTCACGCTCCAGTTACATATGCATGAAGCATCAGCACAGCTGCTTTCAAATGCCTTCCAAATGTATGCGCCTGGGATTGAAACATATGCCCCAAATCAATAACTGTAATCATTAGCAGAGAATTTCCTTCCAGAAATAGGACAAGTCAGATGTATACATTATTCACTGTATGTCTGCTTTTTCATGCTATTATTCGCTTAGAAGAACAGATGTTTACTGTTGGACTGGGAAATACTGCGGAAAATTGTGTTGATTTTATCACTGTTTTCCACAAAGAAGGTTTAAAATAAACAACCAGTAGGTTTTTAATAGACATCTTAATTTTACTGTCCCAACACAAAGCATTAACTTTTGTGCTGTCAGCCCATTTACCTATTGAGAATGGTAAAAAGGCTTCTGGGCTCACAAAGTTTCCATCCTTATCCAAGAAATGACCAGGGTTGAACTGTCGAGGCGTTTCCCACTGCTCTGGATCATACAAAGAAGAAGCAATATTTGCGAGAACAGTGGTACCCTGAAAGAAAAGAAAAATAAAACAAAACACTCAATTGGTTCTGGCTGTCAATCATCTTCTGGCAGCCAGAAACGTAAAGGTGAGACCAGGGCTGGTCCCTGTTCTTTTTTAGTGTCTGGTGTGTTGTATGGCAATAGCAGTAGGAAGAGAGGACTTGACAGGAGCATGAAGTCTTTTTAATTCCAATGTCAGGCCTGACACCAGAAATGGCCTTGTGAACAGAAACTAAGGGCATGACTGCAAACTCACCTGCACTTCTAACATTAGAAGTTTCTGTAATCTAGTCTCAACAGAAGCTGAAACCCTTCATGCTTATCCCTAGACAAATCTTCTACAGGCTTCCTACAGGCTTCCTGGAGACAGATATCCAGTCGGAAATCTTTCATCATGCCTCATGCAAAATCAATCACAGGATCCTCCAGTGCCAGTCTCTAAGGTTTTATTCTCATTTTTTGTAGAAACACTGCTAAAATTGCCTCTTTTGAACAGTGACATCTTTCACTGCTAATAACCCTCTCCCAAGAGCTGTATCAGCCACCTCAGCTTGGCAGATTGTTTCTTGTCCTCCTCCCCATTCAGCTTCTGACACAGAGGTGCCCAAACCAGCACAAACGTATTTGAGTCTGCCCCCCGCTGTACTGACGCAGCAAAGGTCAGTAATGACTGAGAAAGCATTTCAGTACCTTTCTGAGGGGAAAGCCCAGCAACGTTGTGTTCCTCACACACACTCTGGGCATGCCAACCGAGATGATGTTGCTGAAGCGCTGAATCTCATGAACCACAGCGTTTGTATAGGGCAGTCTTCTGCGATCCTCATAGCAGATTAACTGGGAAGGTCCTAAAACAGCATCCAGCTCCTTCTGCACTTTCTCTATAGAAAAATATTCACCATTTCAGGTGGAAAAATATATGCAAAATATAGATGAAAAATTACTGTCAAAATACAAATAATTTTTATAAAGAAAACAAAGGCAATGTGGTGTTCCAACAACTTAAGCACTTGGGAGCTCTACTTCTTGGTCTTGAATTATTTGCTTTAGTTTAAGGCAGGACATCTGTTGCTTAGAATTGTAAACATCATTAAGCATTGTCCTGTTAATAGTCAAATGCAACAATTAATGCATTTATCTTTGTCTTTTCTTTAGGCAGGCTGCCTTTGGACACCTAGAGCCAGTTAGAACCACCTGGCGCATAATTATGTGGAATTTAAGCCAGATGAACTTGACTCTTAAAAATCTAATTCCTATTAAAAAGAAATGGATCTCATGCAGGACATCTGTTATGTGAAGTCATGCCAACCAGAACAATGCCCAAATTCCTCCTTTAAAAAACTGATCTGACTCTTGACATCTGACTTTTCATCAAGAATAGAGTATTTTAAATTACTTACGGAATAGAGGTGTTGGAAGCATTAATTGAAGTATATAGATATATATATTTTGTAAACCTCAACGCATGCAGCACACACACAGTAAAAATGTCCTAATTTTTCTAACAAATGATACAATCTTTCTCCAAGCTAGGGGCCCTTTAAAGCCCTTTAAGTTGCAGCAAAGTCTTCCTATTGCTCATTCCACAGTGGTCAGGGTTTGTGCTCATTCACATGAAACCTGGCTAGTGATTGCTAGTGGGCCCTTCCCAAACCCAGGTTAAATATCTGTTTTGAGGGCCTGGCTTAAGAACCTTATAGAATTTAAAATACATGTCCATATTTTTTCTATTTTTAGATAAAGTTTTTTGAACAACTAGCTTGCAAGATCAAGGACATAACTACGTGGGGATCCAATATAGCCAGAAGTGAATGGTCTCTGCAAAAGTCTAAAGACACATCTCTGTTCCAGCTGTATCAGAGGCACAACCCAATTCCATGATCAGGCAACAGATTTAAATAACCAATAGGTGGAGTTTTTCAATACGGAACTTAATGGACTAGTGCAGCATTGTCACTGGTGTCACACAGGCAAAACTACAAATGGATTCCATAAGCAAAAATCAATGAGGGGACAGATCTGCTGGTACCTGGTACTGGTACCTGTTCATAATGAGATTCAGGGTGTGATGTGTGGCTCGAGAAGCTAGGAATGGATCATTTTGCACACACCCTGCTTTCCTAAATACATGCAAGGCATTATAAATAAAGCTATGTAGGCGAGTCAGAACTTTCATAACCTTAATTACAACAGGTGCTAATACACATGCAATAACACAAGACTAAGCAGACCTTCTTGTTTGACAGCTATCTGTTGAGCAAATTTTCTCTTACCATCACATCCTTCCTCCAATTACAATCCTGCTCTCCTCTGGGTGTTTGCAGATATTCTGCTATCTAACAACAGGATTTCGGTTACCCTGCACATGAGAAAATTCTCTCTTTGATTTTATTTAGTATTTTCAGAAAGCAACTGATGCTTGTTTAAAAGTTAAATTTGAAAATAATCTACTTAAATATACACAGACACTGATACACAGATAAGTCATTAAATTTTCCTCCCAAATAGAATCTAACACATCTAACACATCACAGAGTCACTAACTGATTAAATGGGAACCTTTAAACCTCAAGATCGTAAGTAGACCAATGGCCAAAAATAAGAAGGCATCAATCAGCCCTTAGATGTTGCTGTCTAATACAGAATGAAACTCAGTTTCTCCAAATATCACCACCACCATTACAAGGCTAAACCTCTAGTTTCCCAAACATAGTTCCCAGTCTGTATCAACCATCTTACCACAATCCCTCATTTTCCCCCACGAAGGCCTCAGCCCTCACATGCTCAGTCAGCCCCAGCCCCCATTACACACCCCTACTCCCAGCAGCAGCTCTGAGAGCTGCCTGATGTCTGTGCCTATTGCAGAGATTTATACAGAGCATCTGAAGCTACTCCTATGTCCAGCACAGATCCACCACTACAGAGTTCTGTGTGCCACTAACCACATACCAGAGTCTAGAAATAATCCCCAATCCATGAAAATGTTACCACTAGGCAGTTACAAGTGCAACAGAGGTACTTGTGATTTGCTTACCCTCTTCCTCTCACCTTGAATGTCTGGATTCACCACCATATAGAGCAGTCCCCAGTTCAAAGTAGTACTGCTTGTCTCTGATCCACCCAAGAAAAGGTCATTTATAGAATAAACCATGTTGTCATCATCATATGTAGACATGGGTTCATCTTTGGACTGCAAGTGATAGGAAGCAGCAGAGGTTTAAACGTAAAATTTAGCATAACCTGAATGTGATGTTATTATTGGTTTCAAAATGCAGTGGGTTCTGCCTATAGCATGAAGCACAGACACAGACACAGGACACATACACAGACACAGGAATACTAAAAACTAAAGATGATTATCAATAAAAAATGCTACCCTTGCACAGATGGACAAGGAATATTTACTCTCCCTTTAATAATGAAGTTGAATCATGTGTTCACCACAGAGAAGGGTTGTTGGCTTAATAATGAAAATAGTGGTACATTTGGAATGTTTCATGAATTAAGTGTTCTTCCGAAGATGTGCACCTGCAAGTCATTCTTCATGCCTCAAAGTCGTATTTCTATCACTTAGCTGTTCTGCCAGGCAATACAGTGAACAGATAATGAACACTGAGCTGCAAGAACAGTTTTTAATCTGTGATCTTCAGATTCCTGATGCACTACAAGGCCATGATGACTCACAGCTGGTCTGGGGAACAATATTGTTATTATGATGCTTTCAGTTTAAAGTGTGAGGATATTTTTGCTGTGATGAAACCATCCATTGCTTAAATGTAGGGATCTTGAATGTCAAAAAAAAAACAAAATCCCTTTGAAATTTAGGGATCTTCTGCCAATGGAGCAATCATAGGGTGGGAAGAACAATGTTTTTTCTTATTGTAATATCTAGTCTTTTTATGCAGTTCTTGCTACTACATGCTTTTTTTCCTTTTAATAACCAAACTTGGATAATTTTCTTCTAGCAGAGTTAGAGAGGAGCTGGTTGAAAGAATTTCTGGACCACTGATGTCCACGTTCCATTAAACTTCGAATAGCAGTTAGAGATTTCAGAAGACTGCAGAAGACCTCAACTGTTAATCCCGAGCCAGTATCAAAAACCTTAAAGGAAAAGGTAAATAAAGAACTAGAAGGCAGTTAGACTGACGTCAATGCTGAGTGAAACAGCATAGCAACAGATATGGAATTTAATTAATAAAGAATTACTAGATAGAAATACAAGAGTGCTATTTATCATTATATACAAAACTGATCTTGCCAAAGAGACCTGATTTGATTCTTCGAGAGAATTATCAGCTTGGACAATAATGAAATCTTACATTGGCAACACACCCTGGCAACCCTGTGGTATTTGCTTTTTTTCTCCCTCACAAAACAGTACTGTAATAAGAAATCAAGTACTAGCTGCTTTAATCATCCATTTGACCATATACCTCAATAAACAGATGACCAGGCAGAACAAATACTTACTTTTTCAATATGAGCTAGGTAAAAGTCAATGAAATCTTGTGGCTCCTCTGGTATCCCTCTCTCCTTATGCCTTCTGATCTCCCTCCTTGTAAAAGAGCTGAGGATCTCATAGCTGGCCAAGGCCTTCTCATGAGGACCAGGGAGATGGCAGATCAGCCGGGGAAAAAGTTCGTACAGCTGTGAGTGACATACAAGAGGTACCATGAAATCTCTATCACTAGAGAAAACATTGGAGATCAAATAGAGACAGAAGTTGATGTCCTTGTTAGCACGTGTTTTGGTATGACATAGCAAAATATCCTGACAGGGCGTGCTAATGTTTTGGAGCTGTGAAACATCAAAGTATGTAATATTTAGATACATGGTAGTAAAATTCAGTTACACAGGCTTTCAGCTCCACAATTCAAATTAAAATGATTAACATGACTGTATTCACTGCATTTAACAAGTGAGCTCCTGCCCTCAAGTGGCGAATACTGGAAAAAGAGCAAGAAAGGCCACTGTAAACTGTCCTCACTGGAAAAAAGCAATTGATAAATTGCACAAAGAGGGCTGACTCCCAGAGGCTGGTTTAGACCTCAGTGATTCCCCAAAAGAGTCACTAACAACCCAGCACTCAGGAATCCTCATTAACACTTGAAATACCTGCTGTCTGCCTGAAACCTGGAAAGGCTGAAACAGCTACCTGACCTTCTTAAATGCTGTCTTCCAGAAAAAGTGACACCATCAGATATGTCAACAAATTGTCAATAAATTTTCTCACCATGCATCCCGTCTTCTGCTATTAATGAAATAATTAAATAAAATCTATCTCAAGACAAAGCCTTGAAAAACCCTAGTAAGTTCCTTTCAGCCTGATTTGTCCCAACTGACTGTTCACTCTCTGATGGCCAGTTCCTTATTCTCTCTACATATTTTGTGCTCTTTTCATTACACCATGGAAAGCACTGTATCAGGTTTTCACTTGAGACTGCCCTGAATTAGATACATGATACTTCTGTCTTTTTTGAAAATCAGTTTTCTTCAGACAGACCATTATCCATTAATTAGCCAATTATCAATTAATTATCAAGTAATCCTTGGTACATACATGTTGCACTTCATATGATTTTTGTTTAGGTACATTGCTGGTATTTTTCTTTCCTTTAAAACATGCTCAGAAGTATTACAAACAACTGTGGTCTGAATGATTACGAATGGTTGCCTGAATTATGTGCATTCCCACCCTTAAATATATGCATTTTCTGCCTATTCTGGCATCCTAATTGCAAGTGGAATTTAACTGCCAAAGTTGAAGAGGGGAACTGAGACCATCCACCTTCCTGGCTATCTGTCCTGAAACTTCGATTTCTGGAGGGGCCCAGGGGGGTTTCCTCTTTCAGCACCCAACAGTGTGGGAGCCTGTTATAACCCCGGGATGTGGACACAGCCAGGCCCACATTTGGATAACACTGAGAAACACCCTTGCATCTAGGGAGTGGTAAAATTGTTCTCCTCATTCTGAGATGGTTTGAATGCACTGTTCTCATTTCACAGAAGAACATCTTATTCAGCTGAGTAGAGCAAAGCCAGGATGGGAAGGAGAGAGGGAAAGGAGGTATATATTCTATCCCAAAAGCAGGTTTCATCTGCCACCACCACGTACAATTCCTAGGTCCAAAGACAGCAAAAAGAAATTTGATCTTAGCTCAGTGAAAATAATGCTTCCTGGAAAGTTGGGGGATCTCTGCATTCCAGGGACTGCAATACATTTTGCATTAAAAAGTTGCCAAACAAGATGTATGAACAAGATTAGAAACTGGGACCAGGACCAGGACTCCTTGACAGCTATTCAAGCCACTACCCTGCTGTGCAATGCAAGCTTCTTCTCTTGTCAGATGCTTGACTCTCAGAAAAGCATTGATGATTCCTAATGCCAAGGCTACAGCGGTCATGGCTGGAATTAGTATCTCCTTTCTGCTGCTGCCTGCCTCAAAGGCTGCTCCTCACACACACAGGACGAGAATTTCTTTGAGAAGTCTTAAGTCCCTGTTTACTCTCGAAGAGTTAGCAATAGGTAGGTGCAGGCACAACACTGATGAACCAATCTTCTCTCTGAAAAGAAGACTTCTCTCTTTTTTTCCATGTATGAAAACTTGTATCTAAACTTAGGACTGTGGATCACACTTTTAGACGTAATGTTTGGTATTTAAGAATCATGATGCCCAAGGCAGGCATCTGTTGCAGCAGATTGAGCAACTGAGTAACAAACATGGCCCAGAATGAGTCCATAGTCTGTGCCTTGCTGCAAAGATAATCGAGGTGCATTGAAATACAGGACAAGGGACATTAATGACCAAGGTCACTAGGTAGGCACATTAGGGGCCCACTTTGAGATAGTGCCATGCTCAGGAAAGCTGTATGGGACATGACTCACCAATTCTAAAATTGTTTTGCCTAACAGCCACTTCTTGCATCAGCATTTCTCACTTTCTATTCTGTTTGAAACAACAACAACAACAACAACAAAAAAAACCAGGTTATTTACTTACATGATGAAAAAAGCTGCCTCCAAATCTGAATATACATTCTGTAGCTCTAATCAGCTCATGGAAGGTTTCATCCTCACTGGAGAAGCGATGGCCAAAAACGACAGCACAAATTACATTGGAGACTGAATGAAAGAGCGGGAAAGAAGGATCCAAAGGCTTCTCTGCAACCGTAATAATAAACAGTCACTCTTAATGTATCCTATTCTGCTTTAGTGAAGTGAAGTGATATTACAAGTTACCCAAAGCGCTTTACATATACAAGCATCGCATTTCCCAGAGATGAAGCAAGCTTCCTAGAAAACTGTAGTATCAAACAGATTCTTCACAATGATGGTGTAATCTTATAACCCCAGCAATGAGTGGCACTCTAAAGAACTAGGAGACATGTAAAATATATTGTATTTTGATAGAGCACATTTAGAGTTAAGAGAAAAAAAAAAAACACCCTGGTAATATACCCATATCTTCAGGCACCAGCACTTTATACGAGCTAGAAACGTGTCTTGTGGCAAAGACGGCAGAGAGCACCCTGGGCTGCACAGTCAGCGGGCCGAGGGAGATGGTCCTCCTGCTCTGCGCAGCGCTACTGAGGCTGGTCTGGAGTTCTGGGAGCAGCTCCCACCAGGACAGCGAGACACGGACTCACTTTGCCGGGGCGAGTCCAACAACGGGCACGGACTGGAAATCTGACATACAAGATAGGCTGAGAGAGCTGAGATTGTTTAGCCTGAATCTTCTTCAGCCTGAAGCCTGAATTAGCTTGAATTTTCCTAGCCTGAATTTTCTTGTAAGGGGCTCAGGGGGGACCTCATTAATGTGTATAAATATCTGATGGGAGGGTGTAAAGAATACAGTTCCTATCCAACCTTAACCATTCTGTGATCCTATGACATAAATAATATATAAGGTCAGCTCCAGTTTTACTTCCCTACTGTAATAGTTTTATAAATAATTTTGAGCAATAATAGGCTCCCACTGGGTTTGAAAACACAGAAGGGGGTTCATTTTCAGTCCATCCCACATAGATACTTCAATACTCTGTATACTCTGTTATTGAACAGAAGCTGCCCTTGATTTCAGAGCAGGAGGCTCTGAAAATTGTACACTAACAATATCAGATTAATAATAGAAAAGCATCTATATTTTGCAGTTACCTTTCGTATTCGCAAAGAACTCTACCAGGTAGTGGGCCTCCTCCTGAACTCGACGCTCAAGGTCTCTCTTGCCCAGACCCAAGTTGCATAGAGCCCTCAGTGCAAACCTCCTTTGCTGCTTCCAGGTGTGACCGGTTGCCAGCATAATCCCTGAGGCAGTTCAGTAAAGAGTTCTTTATTGTGGTAATACTTATTATAGACACAGATTATGTTAAAAGGTTTAATAAAGCATAGATTACTATCAAATTTTGTATTGCCTGTGAACACAAAACCACAGAGGAATAAACAAGAGGGGCTGCAAATATAGGGCAAGGCAGAAGGGGACAAACTGAACTGTGCAAAATAAGCCTAGCATGACTAAGCAAGATCCGGGACAACTACATAATCAAAAAGTTCAAGAGTTGCTTCTCTAGATGCTCTCTGACATGCTCATCTCATGCTCTTCGCCACATTTGCAGCACACCTGACCGGGATAACGATTTTTGCAAAGGGAGGAAGGGGAAAGGGTTATTCTGACTGTCCATAGTGCAGGACAGTTTGGTGCTTGGGCTTCATAACAGGTATCTTCATGGGGAAAAAACATCATATATTAATGGGATCTTGCATGTAGTGTAAGAAGGACATAAGGCCGTAAAGCTTTCAAGTATCAGGGTTTGATGGAGCCAGACCCCTCTCCCTTCAGCACCACCAGATTCTACCTTGGGTTGAAGCAGCATTGTATGACAGCACAGAGTACTACATGGGAAACAGATCCTTGCATCCAGGGCCAAATTTCAAGCTATATCGGGACAATTCCATCCAAGTCCAGATCCCATCCCCTCATAAACCATCAACAGGGAATACAATGAAGCTGTGACGTGCCTGTGAAGGCTCAAGGGATGCCCATGAATAAGGATTCATGCAAGCGCACGGAGAAGCACTGCCTGCGAGGGGTACAGGAGCCTAGGCTGGGTGTGTCTCTATCCTCAGTTCCAGAGCTCAGGCAGTTTGTAAATATTCCCAGGCTTTACAACAACCTGATAGCAATAACATGCAAAATTGTTGTGTATCTACCTTTTCATTTTCTGAATGGCTTTCATTAATACAGCTAGCTACGGCGCTCCCTTACCCCAAGGAACATTTCCACTCCTAAATATCAGAGGATTGCTGCAAGTGGAGATGTACAGGTTTGGCAGGAAATGTTGCACAAGGCGAACTCCAGTGTAGGTGTTACAATTACTTCAGATAGCATCACAAGCAGAATCCTATCCTGACATATACCGAGTATAAGCTTTTTGTGTGTGTGTGCAAAAGAGCGAAAATGCAGACCAGTGAGGTAGTTGTGATCTTCATAAATAGCAGGAAACAGTGAAAAAAGTTAGAAGAGCCAGAACTGAGTTCTCCACCCATAAGTCTTGATCAAGGTAGAAGATATCAGAAAAACATATTTCTTGTGTTGCCACAGCAAGTACAACTGCGGAAATCACATGGTAAAACAAGCAATTAGTGAGCAGTTCTCAGCAGCTGTAAAATGCTCTTAGGGGTACATGTAAATCTTTGAACATGAAATTTCGTAGTTCGAAAATATTCTCTCTGCTTAGCAAATTCACTTAGTCTAAAAATCATCCAGGCTAACTACAGTCCTAAGTTGTCTGAGACAATGTAGGAAATAAGAGAATCAGGAGCTTGGGAATTTCCACTACGAGTGGGGAGTATGAAAGCAGCAGAAAGGTTAAAGCAGAAGTGTATTAAACTTTAAGACATAACTTGTCAGACTAAGCAAGTTGCTTAAGGCTGGGAAAGGAATAGGAAGAAGTTCCTACCACCAAGCTTGGTCTTAATTGTGGTAGGAGACAGTGAGTTCAGGGCAAGTTGTCGTTGTTTCTTCCTCTACTTCTCTGCAGGACAAGCTGCCACTGCCTCATACCATCACTTCTGAGTCTGCTCCAGTGCCTATTTCACACAAAGCTTTATGGATCTTTCTTCTTTACTGGTCATTTCCTCCAGTTACTGTCAAAGACTATTTCATCTCTCCCTGCTTTGCAGTTCATCTAGCAGTCATTTCTCATAGGCAAATCCTGCCACTACAGTATTTTTAAGAGTGCTTATAAGCTGTAGAATTGCCAAGACAAAGTTTTTGTGCAATATTTATGGAAGGCAAATCTCACCTTTTCCTTTGGCCATTGCTTTGAAGAAAGGAGACACCGGTCTGCCAGAAACATCTTCAGGGTGCATAGTCATACCATCCTTCACTGCCTGAAACCCATTCAGTATGACGACTGGGACCCGGCCAAACCATAAAGTGAACACGTTGCCATGAATTTTTGCCAGCTACAGATGGGAGAAAAGCCAAAAAAGCACAGAAGAAATCTCGCATACCTCAAACACTGGATGAACCTGTTTCTACACTGATTATGGGACCAGTCTAACCTTGGAGTCATGCTTCCCACATTTTTCATTAGATTACAGTTATCTGTGAGATGCTGTGAATATCTTTTCCTGTGTTCAATGTTGAAACAACTTTATATTCCAGCATTTCACAGCTGTAAACCTTTGCCATTAAGGCAATAAACATCAGGTAGGTTTTATTACTATACACAAGCCCAGGCTCAGTTCATAACACCACCTTCATTTCTCTTTCCAGACCCATATCATGTGTTCCAGTAAATCTTCTATGCAAAAGACCTTCCCTTGAATTTGTTTCAAGAACATTTCTATCATTTGTACTACTAGACGGACAAAGGAAGAGAGTAAAAATCAGAGAAATGACCAAATATCACTTCCTTCAGAAACGGTGTTATTTAACTTCTAAATACCCTCCTCACTTGCCTTCCTCAGTATTAGCATATTTTGTAAAATACTGGCAACAGCACAACTACCTGGTAAAAACTGGACCAGTCACATTTCTCTCTCTCTCTCTCACACACACACACACACACACACACACACACACACACACACACTGCATATTTAAAACTGGAACTTGACATTTTCTTTCACAATGTAGTTTTACTTTCCGTCCAAATCTGCGGCCTGGTCCCCAAAACTGGTGAGCCTTGTCCGAATGGCAGGGACAGCAGCCACTGTGAAGTTATCTAAAGAGAATTATGAAAGCAGTGGGACAGGCAACAGAATCAGATAGAGATGGCCTTGCATGTAGAAATACTCCTCAAAAGACAAGTAATGAAAGACTCGTGGTTTTTTTTAATTCTGTCAGAACAGCAAGCATATACAATATACAGCATACCTTAAATACCTGTTTCCTGATCAAATGAGAAAGTGCTCACGTTCTGAAAATCAAAAATTCATGCTGTTTGTCTTTCAAATTGTAGCCCTCTCCCTCTCTACAAATCTGATACATTATCTGTAAAAGTATTTAATTCTAACAAGTATTACTTTTCACACACATTTGTCAAATTCATTTTTACAAGTTGATGAGCTTAGCATCAGATTGATTTTTGCACATTCAATATTTTCAATACAAGTTTCCTTAGCTTGGAAAACTACTTTATCCTGCAAGCAGTTTCTCATATTTTGTCATCCAAATCAGCAGTTTCAAAACAAACTGAGTGCAGTTTCACAGTGGTCAGTTGACAGTTATTGGGAGAGGATGTTTTCACACAGTAAACAACAAGAGAAATGGGAAATTACAAGGCTGTTAATCATTCAATGAAGAGACCTGAAAATAAATACCTTCATGAGGAGATCACGATTCAACTGAAAGTTCATCTGCAGGAAAGTTCCAAGAATTGGGAGAGGGACGGGTCCTGGAGGAAATTTTCTCCGGGCTCGTTGCAATTTTAAAAACTGCATAATCAGAAGAAATACAACCAAACCTAAAAGAACTTGACTTATGGTCAGCATTTTAACTGCTGCTTTTATCGGCTTGTCTTTATTGAATACAGTCTGTGCAGACTGGCCACTTAACCAGGTTGTTCATGAGTTTAAAATTCATGCAACTATTTATTCCCGCCCTCATCCCTCCCTCCTCAATAACAACCACTCCTTTTCCATCCTACTTATTATATTTTCATGCTGAAGCATATTTAATAGATGTATACCCTTCTATTCTCACTTAGATTGTATTTATCAAATACAAATCACTGGATTTGTAGGACTGGAATCTTTATATTCCAGATTTCCTAGGCAAGGTAGGTATACACAACCACGTGCAAATCTTCCAGCTAGCTTTCTGAAACAGTTGTAGATGTGTGCGCTCCTATAAATTCTTCATGAATGCTTTTAGAAAAGCAATAGCCATATCTACAAATTAAGCATGCAATTATAAGTTAATAGTAAATCTTGGACTTTTAAAAATGTTTGGTATATATTTCATTTATACTTATATCCAGCAGAGTCATTGATTAAAGGCAGTGGCAAGTGTGATAAAAGCTAAAAGCCCACATTTGTCATAAAATGCATATGAGTGTCAAACGCTCAATATACACTACAAAACTTTTTAAGCTTTCAAATTTAAATCAAAACGTAAGTATATTAATATTTAATCTACTTTTTTCTAACTTGTTTGCAATAACTAACTTTTCTGAGAACTTCGCTTGTCTCTATCATTTTTCCACTTTCAATTCCAACATAAAAGTGGATGCTGTAAAGGATATTTTGACCAATTTTCAGAAAGCTTGCCAGGTGAATAAAATATATACACAGCAAGCAGGGAAATACATAAAGAACAAGTGCAGGGAAAAGCCATTAGGAATCCTGAGCTATGCCAAAAGCAAAGCACCTTCATCAAGTTTGAAAACCAGTCAGAACATGAATGTGCCCTGCCTGAAAACTCAATAATAAATGCAGGATGTAGCAAAGTGCTTTGTCAAGCCTCAACACATGCAAAAAGTATAAATATATTAGCAGGGGAGTTTACATGCCTTTAATCAGAACACAAACCCACACAAGGATTCTGGGGATGAAACATCGATAGCAGCAATAGTTTTGTTTTACAGCTCCCGACGGAAACACTATGCGTAAATGCTTCTCTCTGAAAGGAAAATACTAATAAAACCAATCAATTTTCATCCATCTTCTGAAAACCTGCGGAAAAGGCTTTTACATCAGCCTCCTTCTTTCAACTGCTCCCGTCTTTGGGGCAAAACTTGGTCATGAGATCTGTGGCACCAGATCCATGAGGAACAGCCTGGAGAGCACCACACCATGATTTCTAGTGAAATCAATTAGCTTCCAATCATGCCAGTTTGTTACTACTGAAACATCATTTATTAAGCTTATTAACTGAGAAAGGGCTATTTCTGCTCTTCTCCAAACATTCTGGTTGTTTACAGAGTAAGCAAAATTAATCTGAATAAGCCTCACAGCTTATTTTTCAAGGCGTTCAATTCTAATGTAGCTGCCCCTATCCTTCACAAGGAAAATAGGATGTAAGGGGCTCAGGACACATGTGGCCTCCATTCTTCCCTCTTCTCAGGTGCAAAAGACAGGACAGGTAAAGCTCTGAGCTGCTCCAGGGTTACCTACAGCAGCCAAGTCTCACCAGCTCCTCAGCATGGCACCTTGCCATCTCCCAGCCACATCCAGACCATGCAGACTCACTAAAAGACAAAGCCTGGATTAGGCAAAAGCCTTCAGACCGACCTTGGGGCAAAGCCTCCCAAGGCTGCCTCACCTGCAGCGCTGGCTTTAAAACATGGCTTTAAACCCCATTTTCCTGGTGATGTTTTCTTGCAGGAGGTAGATATTCCGTCTTTTTCAGACTTTGAGGCCCTCCATGAGGCTGAGGCTCTCCATGGCTCCAGGCATGTCCTCTTTCTCCAATCTAAAATGGAGGCTTGTAGCTGACGGCAGGGAGGGAGGAGCGGTCAGGAAAAATAAAAGGGCAGGCAACCTAGGCAGCGGAATGCAGGTCAGCATGCAGAGCTGCAGCAGTTCTGAAGGAAGGAGTGAGCACGAGATGGCACTGCCCAGCTCGTCTCCCCTTTGTTGTGCGGCCATGGCAGGGAGCGGCTCTGTTAAACACTGTGCACAGCCCTCCCTGGGAGGCTGCTGACAGCATTGCAAAAGCGGTTACACATGGAGCATGCCACCCACCTTCCCCTCGGGTCGTCTCCCAGGCTCCGGCACAGATGCTTTTTACTTTTGTTTTTTGGCAGCTTGCTCTGCCACAGCTGCCCTGCCACCCTCTGCTTCGTCCACCCAAGATGGCGGCTCCTGGCTCCTAAAATGGCTTCCTTGCATCCTGCCCTTCTGTGGGGAGGTGCAAGCTGGGACAGCCGCCCACACCATGGTAGCCAGTACGCTTGGGTTTTGCCGTCTTGTAGCAGATATTATAGATGTTGATAGATGTTAAAGAATTTAGTAGATATAACTTATGCATGGTTTTATAAAAATATTTCAAAAATATGTTAATATATCCTTTTATATTGCTAGAGCAGGCCAAAAAAATGTTTTAAATTATGGCAACCAGCTTTGATCAATATCAATCACAGAATCACAGAAGGGTTGAGGGTGGAAGAGATTCTTGGAGATCATCTGTTCCAACCACCCTCCTCAAGCAGGGTCCCCTAGAGCACTTGCCCAGGGCTGTGTCCAGGCAGCTTTCGAGTATCTCCGAAGATGGAGACTCCACAGAGCCCCTGGCAACCCACTCTAGCACTGTCATCCTCACAGTAAATAAGTTTTTCCTTATGTTCAGACAGAATTTCCTGTGTTTCAGTTTGTGCCCATTGCCTCTCATTGCTGAGCACCACTGAAAAGAGTCTGGCTCCATCCTCTTTGCACCTTCCCCTCAGATATTTATACACACTGATGAGATCTCCTCAAGCCTTCTCTTCTCCAGGCTGAGCAGTCCCAGTTTGTGTAGCCTTTCCTCATGTGAGAGATGCCTCGCACCTTAATGATCTTAATAGCCCTTATCTGGGGAGACATGGAGCTCCCTGCACCTTCCGCACATGGAAATGAAGCAGCTGCAATTCATATTGCTGTTATCTTATTATCTTAATGCATATAAAGTAAAGCTGCTGTGGAACTAACTACAGCTACTCTATATGCAGTTTAAGAAACTGCATAGAACAGAGCAAGAAAAAAGACTGCATATGCATATTTTGAGTTGTTAGAATCTCTTTGTTCTGTGTCCTTCTACAAACAGTACCATCTCCTGAAGGCAGAAAGAAGCCGCCTGCGTGATTCTTGTAGTAACTTCAGTTGGCTGCTGTCCTTCAGCAGGCACCCAAAAACACAGCCAGGAGAGAATGCTCCAAGGCAAACAAGATTATCATTTAGAATATTTTGTTCTTTAATTTGCTCTTGACCCTCAGAAAAGGCAAATGTGAGTGGAAATAGTGACATTTTAGCTTTTTTTTTTTCCCTCTCCTTCCTGAAGTGTGACCAGAGCTTCCTTTAGAGCTACAAAACATGCTCTGCATTGCAAGCATGTTCAGAGTGGAATTTCACACTTAGAAATGTTTGCATTTAATCTGTACGTGTAATTTTCCCTTTGGAGTATGAACAGACACTTACCACAGATGACTACAGTGTAACAATATGCAATTCTTGTATTAGGTGACACTGTAAGGACTACATTCCAGTTTACTTTGGAATATTTTGCAATTGTTGGAGATCCTTAAGGCTCAAATATTCAAGGCAAAATTAGAAGAATCTGAAAAGAAAAATAAAATAATTAATTCTTAAATTAAACAATAATTTTTCTAGAGACTGGGCTCAAAACTATGTTTTTAATCAACTTTTATTATCCCATCTAAGACAATGAGAGCTACCTTACTCCCTCTGCCATGAAACTGAATAGCATCTGGTGGAAGAGTAGTCAAGGGAGCGTGTGGCACTCAAGGACAAAAACAAGTAGCAGGAAAACTAGGATAGAGCAGACAATGTGGAAGGTTGCAAGGATCGTACAGACTGTAGAGATAACAGAACACTTGGGAGAGGTGAGCCAAAGTTGTGGGAGAAAGAGGAGGTTCTGGAGCAAACCAAGCTATTGCAGAGGTGAGGACAGAAGCATTAGCTGACCTTTGATAGATGCAAAACTGGTGCCAGCAGTGGTATCTGCCAGCTATACTTCAGGATTAAGTAATATTAACAATGATGCTAAAGGCAAGGATCTGCTGCTGTTACTGACTCTCTTCTTGATGTGCATCTGGACACATATGAGGTACCCTCTTGCCTACGTGGAGTTACTGAGCAGGGAACTTTTGCAGTTCCAGCATGGAGAGACTTCACACGAGTCTTCCAGCTCTGTGGATATGCTGCCATGAAGCCCACAGTTGAGAGGAGTGTTGCACCAACTCATCAAAGTAAACCTGCAGGGGAAAATACTAGCAACACAGGTTACATTTTGCATAAAGATTAGTGATTTCACACATCTTTACCTGTTAAACTGGGGTTCTTTAGATCTAAAGAGGTGCTGAAACAAATAGAGATTATAACGACTTTAATCCCATAGAAAGGTTAATCAGTGTATACAAATAACCCTTCGGATGTAGGCATACAGTATGCACTTTTTATCTCATACAGGAAAAAAACTATTCCCAATGCTGGCAAGAAATTGCTTGTTAAATGTTTGTAACAGAACTATGAAAAGTGAATAGCCACATTTGCAGGTATTTAGTGACCATGCTTATAAGGGGCTTCAAGAAGTCCTTAACAGTGCCAAATTGCTTATTGCTGGTGATTCGCTAATCTACACTGACTGATGTCAAATCAGCTAACTCTGAGAAAGATTTGATTAAGCACCTGAAAATAATAAAGTAAACTGAATAAATTATTGGAAGATTTGGGACAAACACCACCAGATAGGCCATCTGTCTGTCATGAAAAAAAACACATTATCGTGTTGCTGTTAACCACTGGGATCATAACAGGAACAATTAATCATCACTTTCTGTCCCCTTGCTGCTGTCATTTCTCTTGCAGTACACACCTCCTTCCCTGTCTTATGAAAGGTTCTCCACACCTTACCTGATGAAGACACCACTATATTTTCATCCCAAAGACTGAAATACCACCTATTTTAGCGGGTGAAACCTGAACTGTCTTGTCAGGAGGCAATGATAGAGTTGCACAGCAAGCTTGCATAAAGCTAAACTTGACTACTCTAAGGAAATGGACTTACTCAGATCTCTGCTTCAGTTTACAGTTCCTTTTATTTTTGGTACATGTATCTCCCCAAATGCAACTATAACTTATGAAAAAGAATGTACCAGTTTTTAATCCAGAGATTTCTAATGTATAGCCTTTGCTTTAAATTCTTTCTGTTTTAATCTCATTTCCAGTTAGCAATAATCAAACAATAATTAAGCAATAATTCCAGTTCAAATTGTTGCCTTTATGCTTTTATTTATTATGCTTTAGGAGAATTTTACCAGGACTTTCCAAGCAGAAAACAAGAATGAAAGATTAACTCTTCCTAGGTACAGGTCTTCAGAATGCAACTGTTTGAAAAGTATCTATCAGGGAAGAGACCAATATAAATGTTGTCCTAAGGAAAGGAAAAATCATAAGATATGCAAAATGAATTCACATGCATAAACATTCTTGCAGCACAAGTACTCCCTGAATCTGCGGGGCACCGTTGCCTACCGAGGAATGGCACGGAGCTGGTATGGAGGTGGCTTCATTGTGCCCCCAAAAACAAATTTTGTGTTGACTTCTTTCACTCCTTCTGGCAGGATGAACCTGAAGGCTTGTAACAAGGTGGAGATGATAATAAAGAGCTCCATCCTTGCCAGAAGCTCCCCCATGCATACTCGGTGTCCTGTAAAAATACAGAAAAGGGCAATCAGTTCAAGTTTTACATCTTTATATTTCACTTTCTAACTTCAGAAACACTATCTATTCTCAGTCAGCTAAGGATCTTTTGTTTACTTTCTGCAGACTTTGTCTTTTCCCCCCATAATTAACTTAATTTGTCATTTAATGATTCAGATCTTTAAAACAGTGGAATGTGACTATATACCTTTTTATAGATGCTTCCCCATCTATGCTGAGGAATGAATGAATCTTAAGTTACTTAGATTACTATCACATGAAATAAATTGTGCAATTACCTATTGAGAAGGGTAAGAAAGCTTCTCTGTTTACAAAATTTCCATCTTCATCCAGAAAGTGGCCTGGATTGAACTGTTGAGGTGTCTCCCATTTTTCGGGATCAGACAGAACAGAGTCAATATTGGCTACAATTGGAGTGTTCTGCAAAAAAGGAGCAGCTACGTCAATTCAGTCTTACAGTTCATATTCATCACATAAGCACATACTGCCAGAGAAACAGGCAATTTAAAGATTTAATTAAAGTCTCATCTTGCAAAATGACAACAAGGTTTAAAACATTTCATAAGAAGTTTAAGCTTTTGAGAATGTTATGATTTCTTCATTTTCTTTATTATTTGCTACCAATAAATTCAATAAAATAAGTGTCTAGGGCTTTACCTTTAAAACTTTTTGAAGTTTTAGAAATAAGACATTCAAATATAAAGCATCTTTGTACCTTTGGAATATGAAATCCCAGCAGCTCTGTGTCTTTCACACTCATTCTGGGAAGGGCAATTAATACAATATTACTGTATCGCTGGATCTCATGAATTACAGCATTTGTATAGGGTACCTTCTTTCTGTCTTCATAACATATTATATGGGAGGGACCCAGAACAGTGTCCAGCTCCTTCTGGACTTTCTCTAAGGAGAAATATTCATTTTTAAATATACAGTAGACAATCTATGAGCTCTGTATTCATACATTTATCCTATTACTTTTGATAATAACAACACCGTACAAAATGAAATTTTTGTTTTATAAAAATAAGAATCCCTTCAAATTTCAATACAGTTGACATAGATAAAATTTGCCATTGAATTTGTTTAAACATTGCATATCCAAGCAGATTTTAAAAGTAATAGTAGGAGACAAAGTCCTGTTATAAGAACAAGGTCCTTGGGCTCTTATTTCATACGCTGCTTTGGTTAATCTATAAAAAGGCTTTTATTTATTTATTTATTTATTTATGAAGCTTCTGGGAGCAAACCATAAAATAAAATATTAATCATGTACTAGGAGATCCTTTCTCCTTACTACTCCTACCACTCTCTTCTTGCCAGTCTTCTTGTGCATATGGTCCCCAGCTCACCTAAGACTCTCAAATGTGAAACCTTTGAAGTGATTTACATACCTTTTAATCTTTTGTTATCCAACATGCTCAGTTCTTCCTTTCCACTTATTTTTACCCTGCCAACTTATATATATCTTTTTTTCTGTAAATATCATTATTAAAAGCACACAGCTTCAACTACTCATCTCAGTCTTTCTTTTATATCTGTGTATATATATACATACATATAGTTATGTATGTATGAGATTTTAAGTTAATGTGTGTTTATTCTATGAAACACCTGCATTGACAGCAGCATTGACCTGCAAAGAAGCTGGAGCACATCAAAGAGAAGCAGTCATGGATCAAAGAGGATGGTCTATACTTTGACTAGTCACATAAAGACTCCGTTTTGTGCTCAGCAGAAGTCTAAACAGTATTATCAGTGTCACCTAAAATGATTAAGCTTCATGTTAAGAAAGATATATATCAAAAATATGATTCAATTCATCTGATTCATTAGTTACTAATTTCTGCCTCTGCTGTTCTTTGAACAAGCTCTACTAATATTTTAGCCTTTATGTTTTCTAAAAAGTAGCAGAATTGTTTAGGCACACTCACCTTGAATCTCTGGATAAACTACCATATAAAGAAATGCCCAACGCAAAGTGGTAGCTGTAGTTTCTGTACCTGCCAGAAAGAGGTCAAAAACAGTCTGAGTCAAGTTTGCTTCATCATATGTTGCATCAGCGTCTCCTTTAGTCTGCAGATATGAATGAAAAACATGAGATTAAGGCACAAAAAGAAGTGCATCACAAGAATATATACTGATTAAAACAGTAGAAAGAACTAGAAAATTAAGCTTTTTGAATAATATAACATCCTTATACACATTTTGTTCTTCAGCAGTGACAAAGCTAGTGAGCTTTTCTCCTTTCCTTTCTTGCTGTGAGTCCCAACATAATAGTCATTCCTACTTGTATCTTATCATATGCAGATCTGATACTGTCAATCCGCTAACATTATTATTTCTATTCCTGCCATAAAATCATTTCAAATTTTCTTTTTTAAATATCCAACTGTAAGCTTTTCTAGGGACAGATTGTATATTCCTTTTTTTTGGTTTTAGATACTATCATAATCATAGTGGCACTTAAAATCCCTAGTTGCTCAATGCAGCCAAAGATAAGTTGAAAGCAGAGATACTCACTTTGGCTATCTCATCCAAATAGAAATCAACAAAATCTCGATTTTCATCTGTTTTTCTATTTTCCTTGTGTCTTTCAATCTCTTTTGTTACTAAAGCATTCAGAAAACTTATGGCAGACTGGGTCTTCCTGCATGATCCTAGGAAAAGTGTTGCAAACCGGGGAAACATTTCATATACCTATAGAAGAGAGATTTAAGAGATGCTGTGCATTACTGAGATTAGCCAACTAAATCTGAATCCTAACATAGGCCTGTGGGTAGTGGAAAAATGAATGAAAGACTCTGATTACTACATCTTCACCCAGTGATCCATTAAAACCTTTCTTAATCCCATTTTTTTCCCAAAGCAGAATTTCCCTTAGTTTTATGCTACAGGTTTTCCAATATAATGTAAAAAGGATAAGTGAGATTGTGTATTAGGTTATAACTCCATGGTCCTCCTATTTAAATGGCAGCTAAAGTACAAATGTACATCTTCCCACAAAGGTATTCAGATTCCTTATTTGTTTCTTTTTTTGTCCCACTGCAAAATTTTACATACAGTTATCTGTCCACTCTCTAGGAAAATAAGTTAGAACAGGCAATTATTAAATGATTTTATGTCTCTATGGAAGCACTGTAGACAGTAGGATAGAGTTAAACACTAGACTATAATGCTTTGGTTGGCTGTAGACACACCATTAATATAGTTGTGAAGAACAAGCTCTACAAATATCTACTGAGAGTAATTCAGAAATAATTGATCCTTCATTTGCCTTGATTAGATGATAGCTTAACGATTATTTCACCTGCATCTTCTGAGAGAAAAATTAAAAGCATTTTGATCTTTTTACCAAAAGTATCAAATTAATCCTCAAATTCTGTAGGACCAGAATGCATTGGTATCTATTCTTGTTATAAAACCATCTAGAAAGTTGCCTTTTTCATTGTCTCTCTATATAAAAGACAGATACAAATAATAATTTTCCTTACAAAAAAAGAGATGCTGTTCGCAAATGCTGCTATATCATCAGTGGCTTCAACCAAGTGGTGAAAGTTTTCATCTTCTATAGAGAAGCGATGTCCAAAAACCATAGCACAAATCACATTACAGACAACATGAACAAGAGGCACAGTGGGATCCAGAGGTTTTGCTGTAAACACAATGAATAGCACTAATTGTTCCTGCTTGTCCCCCTGAACAGAAAGATAACATTTTATCAAATACTTGCTGCTTGGAAAATTGCAATTTACCAGGAAAAAAAAAAAAAGTAAAATTTAACTTTGGATACCTAAAAAAAAAAAAAAGACATTCAGAAGAGTGGAGACTGCTCATAGGAACAAAAATAGCAAAAGTAACAAAACCACTCAGACACTGTGACAAAAACACACAGATTTTATAACATCTTGGATCAATAGATCTCATGTTTGTGTATTCTGGATAGAAAAATGGTGATCTGAGACAGTGTATGAATGAACAACTGAATTTAAAAGGGACCTCCTATACCTGAAAAATTGAGAGTAGCTATAAACCTACTCTTCAGCAGTGCAAACTGCCTCTAATTAAAGAGGTTGCCACAAGCCTCATGAGGTCAATTTTTCCCACAGCTATTGACAGAGCAGAGCCATGGGATTGCAGAGCCTTGGCCAAGGCTTTTTATATTTTGTGCCTTGTTTTTCTTTTCTATAGAGGAATATGAGGTGTTAGTGTTTGCTGTTATCCAGATTCTGTGACCAGAAGTAATGTAGAACTGGCTAAGCGCTAACACTAACAGACAGGGAGCCTGGAGTCTCTGTTCTAAATTCATACACTCAGGATTCACACATAGCACTTGTGCAAGGAAGTGTCTCACACAGATCACAAAATACAGGCTCTTGACACTCAGCTCCACAGGTCCTTTTTTAACTCATTTTAAGTAACAAAATAATTTCAAAAGCTAAAGGTCACCCACTCCTAAGCTAAATCAGTCAGCACTGCTACACTCATTGCACAGATGGACTTGCAGAGGAAGTACAAGGATTATTAAAAAGCACATACCATCTGTTTTCTGGAAGTATTCCACCAGGTGACGGACCTCCTCTTGTAGTTGGTGCTCCTGACTCCTTTTCCCTACTCCCAGTTTCCTCATTGTTATGATTCCAAAGCGCCTCTGTTGCTTCCAGAGATGACCATTAGAGAACATAACACCTAGGATTATAATGAATCTATTATATGACACATTAATATTTACTAAATGCAAAATGACATATACAGAAAGAATTGTATCTTCATATAATGTCCCATTTTTGAAATATATTTTTCCCATTTTCCTCACTAGTTTCTGAGAGGTAAAATTATATGAATTGAAGCCAACTTCAGAAATCAGTTGAGCGGGTGTAAGTCCAGGGGCTGAAAAGCTCTGATCAGTGTTAGATACTCACTAGAAGTTTTGCTTGTTTTCCAAACTTACTTGCTAAGCTATATTAGGCATATTCCATTTTTCTATCATGATGTTGCTATTTTTGCTTAATTTGACATTTAAAAATGACTGAAACCTAAGGAAGATATAGATGTTCCTGTTTTGGAAGGTTAGGCAAAGAAAGTTCAGTGTTCAAGAAAATACAGGTGGGTGCTATGGTGCAGTCCCTCCTATATATGACCAATGTATCCATAGCAGCAACATATCCATATCCACTTATATATATATATATATAATGCAGTCCTGTAATATTCATCTTTCCCCTCCTTTCTAGTCATTTAGCTCCTGTACAGGAACTCTTACAATAGCTATGCTCTGCCATTACTGTTCAGATAGTACTCACCTAAAAGAGGTGTTTCATGAACTCACCAAACATACATATATATATAAATGTGTGTATATACATATTTACACTGCAAATTATGCATCTTGAGGTTCTAAATCATTTTCCAAAAACAGGCATAGATCACATAATTACCAGATAATTACCATTTCCTCCAGTCAACATCCTAAAGACCAGGTTTGTTGGCCTTCCAGCCACCTCTTCAGGATGGGCAGTCATACCCTCCTTCACCGCCTGGAAGCCTTGCAGGACAATGACAGGAAGGTCTGAAAGCCATAATGTGAAAATGTTGCCATGACTTTTGGCCATCTGCAGAACAGAGTAGCACCACAAAAACATGGGTGAGAACCTGCACATTTAAATCAAACATAGAGAACATTTTTTTTTTCCTTAGCAGATGCCCCAGGAATGCCTGACCTTGAAAAGAGAGTATGAAACCTATTTCTTAATATATCTCAAAGCCAGATTTCTATTTAAAAAGAGCAGGATTATTAAAGCGCAGGATGTTCCTAAAATTCCCTATATCAAATACAGCCAACATCTATATTGTTATTTATTGCATGTCTTACAAACATATAAGATGTCATCTGCAGCAAGTATGAATTGTAAAAAGACAGTGTTAGTACCTGACTTTTACATGAACCATCTATGTGTTCCCCTTTGTGGGGAAAGGGCAGGAAAAACCTCTAAATAGGTGGGTAAAGGAGGATTCTCCCTCTCCTTTCTAACTGAGTGATAGCTTTGTCTCCATTACACAGTGCATGCAGCCACTGCTAAGGCAGGTGGGCAGAATGGCCCTTTCCCTGGCTGCACAATCAGGAGCTGGAATAGTAAAAGCAAGAGAGTACAAGACTGAGGGATGTGCAAGGGTGTAGGGCAAAGTAGCAAGTCCGTGGGGCAGTCTGTTGGGAAAGGGGAAGAGTGGGGAGCTGTCACAACGTCCTAAGGACTGCAGGACCAGAGGAGTACAAAATTTTGCTGCCTGTGAACAAACAAGAGGGAGCAAATACAAATGTTGAGCAAAAATTTGTCGAGGGCTTGCAGATTTGGTATCTATCTAAGGTAGAATTTCACTTTCAGAGAAATGAATTCATGGTCATTGAATCTTGGAATAAGCAATACTTCTCTTCAAGTTTGGGAGATCAAAAGTAAAAGAAATCACAACAGATACTGTGCATGATTGTGTGTGGTGAGTCACATTAGCTCACTTTGCAATATGCAAGTCAGGAGAAGAGAATTGACAGAACAGGGAAGAACCAGAGGAAAAAGCAGGCTGAGATTGAGGAAGGAAAGTGAGATGCTATTTCTCACAGATTTAAATGTTTAATACCTAATATATATTTTAAGCATATAAAACATTAGGATAACATTTCTAGAAGTGCTCTGTTTACAAGAGCACTTTACAAGGACATAGAAAAGAGTTTATTTCCAGTTCAGGCCCATAATTGAATTAGTTCAGCTACTTAAAAGCTCAGCCAAGCTCAGCAAACTGACATGTCTCTTGAAAATCTGCTCAAATCATGTGTCATCAACAATTTTTTAAAGTGTCTTTTGAAAATATGTTCAGTAAGCATAAAAATATTATTTCTATACCAAAAGCACACATGCATTCACCACTATTTCTTGGGAAATCTAGAAGCTGACAATATGACAACAGTCAAAAAGCAAACATTTGAAATTCTCCACAATACAAAAGTCTCTCTTTTAAAATATATCTTTTTCCTATTCATAAAACAAAAGTACTAGCATCAGTATTATTTTATTTATGTGTACCTAAGGTTCCATTGACACATTTTATAATAAGTTGGCAAGTTTCAGACCAATAGGTTATTTCATGATCCCTATCAATTCTCATGCTCACACAATACAGAATAAATCCTTTCCTAGCATTCAGAAGACTGTGTTATCAAATTTGTATTCATTCTTCAGTCAACTTATGAGTCCATATAATACATACTGTCTGAGAATACATACTTTTCTAAGGAGCTCATGATGAATTCTGAAGTTCATCTGCAGCAGATTTCCGAAGAAAGGATATGGAATTGGACCAGGAGGAAGTCTTCTTCGTAGCCATTGCAGTTTCAAAAACTGCAGAAAGGCCAGGGACACAACAAAAAGTATGAGTGTCACACTTGCTGCTAACATTTTACTTCTGATGGATTCAGGAGACTACTTTGTGTCTGAAGAACTTCTGTTTGCGTAGAGGACAAATCCAGTTTATCTTACTTTGCTGGTACCTCCCAAAAAGAAAAAAAAAAAAAAAAAAGTTGTTTGAGCTTCTGTGTCACTCAGCCCTTTCCTTTGCATCACTTCCTTACGCTTTCTGATCCCAAAGAATGAAGCGTCAGCACTTATTTTTAAGCATATATGACATTAACCTATTACATTGCAGCTACAAATCTGGCAGGTGTGGCCTTTGAGGGGAGACAAAATGGAGGTTAATTATATGTCTCTATGTCCAGTGACCAAAATCCCTGCCCACGGTGCTGGCTTCATGAGGAGCCTCTTGCAAGAAGAGAGAAATCTGGAAAACTTTCCTGAGGGTTGGTTACATGCCTAAGCACTGCAGGCTGAGTGAAAAGTTGACGCACGTCATTCCTGTGCAAAGCCTGTATCAGCCATGCACTCTGCTCCTGCACTCACCTCACAGTATTGCTCCATTCCTGTGTTCTCTCCTATTCCTTTCAGATGGTTTAAATTTTAAGGTCTTCAGGAGATGGTCAGACCTTTTAACTTCACGTCTTGAGTATATGAAACAATACAAAAAAAATAGTCCTCAATCTGTCACTGGGTGAAAACTTGACAGTTATAATGGCACAACATGCAAGTGTCCACACTCTTTAGCCGCACATAGGTGGGGCTGCAAGACCTTCATGAACAGGAAGAAAGGGGTATTTCTTCACCCCCTCCAACTGCCTCCCAGCTAATTCCCACTGCATTGCCTGCAGCAGGAATAAAGATTACAACCTTTGCTAGCTTTTTCACAATCAATTTCGTTCTCATGCAGAAGCAATTCAGTTCAAGAGCCATGAACTTCGGAGACCATCCTCAGGTACAGCATATGCCTCTGGGAATAGGGTCATTTCAGATAACGCAGCTTTGGGGCTTCTTTGGCACTTGCTCAAGATCAGCACTAGCTTAGATGCAGTTTACGGGGCTTGGACGGCAGCACTTGAAAGCCCAAGAAGTCACCCAGATGGCTCAGCTCCTCGCATGCCAACCCTACAGACCTTTGATTTCAGAATTCTATAAGGACATTTTATTACTGTGCGTTTTTGATGTGCAGCAACTGAAATGAAGCAAGACCAAACACATCAGATTGTATGTGCCTGAGAAGGGCTGTAAATGTCTTCATCTCTCCCGAGGTTCAACCTGCCTTGCCCGCTGGCAGCAGCACCCAGCCCCCATGGTTCTCAGCAAGCCTTGCTGGGCGTTCAGCGTGTCCCCTCTAGGCACCCTTGACTTTTTCACACACCTTTGCCATATGTGGCAAGGTGTGATTGCACCTCACAAGTTGAGACATAAACTACTTGTCTTTGGAAAGGCATCTGCACCACTCTCCCATGCCATCAGGAAAAGAGGTTGAGGGGGATTTATTTTCTTTCCTCGTCATGGTCCTGGAGGAGGCATTAGCACCCTGTTTACACTGGGCCATAAGACAGCATCCTGCGGCCCCACTCCCACTGCTCCTGTATGGCATGTCCCAGCTGAAGCCCATCTGCAAGATGCCTCCAGAAACTGGGGATGGAACCAACTTTGGACCCAGTACCCTTCCTGTGAGCCTTCAGTGGCTGCTTAGTGCTGTGCAGGGTGTCCGTGCCTGGCTGTAGGACACGCATGGCTTGGGGGAAGTCACTGTAGCAGGTCATGCTGCTCTGCTTATATTCAGTATCTGAGCAAGGGTGAGTGGAGCCTGCTAACCCAAATGCCGAGCTTCAGGCTGTGCTCAGGTAGTGAGAGCAGCCACATTCACAGTCCCTCCACAGACCTGAGACGGAAGCGTTTGCTCCACCGGGATCCTCATGCGACTCCTCCTAAAGCTAGGCTTAGAAAAACAATATATTTGCCCAGGCTGAAATCATAACTCCTGCACAGAAGGGATGCTGAGACTGGCCATGGTGGGAAGTGAGCACAAAGATTCCCTGGAATACGTGCTGCCACCCTTTCCTTGAATTTTATACAGTTCTGGTCACTCACCCCATCTTGGTGACAGGAATAAGATGAGCAGTCTCCAAAAACAGTCCTCAGATCACTCCTCCTCTGGAGGACATTTTGGCAGGCAGATGTTGTCAGGAATTGCAGCGCATGAGATGGTCCTGCTAAGAACGGCAGGAATTCCATATGGAAAGGGCTACAACAGACCTATTTGCGAAAACAAACAACAACAACAACAAGATGAGAGATTGAGGTATAGATTAAATATCATGAAAACTGTCAAAAATACATGCTATTTTCAACTGCCTTCATTTTCCGTCTTGGCTTTAAGGATTCGCAATGATTAAGGCACTAATTAACAACTAACTAGGCTCAAGCCTCAAGGGTCATGTAGGAGTTGCTTACGGGATAAAAACAAAAATAGGATAAATACAATTTTTGAAATAGTTTTTAACATAGGCCAAAAAAAAATTCATCTCCTCATTTGTTCTGCAGAAGAAATGAGCAAACCTACTTGAAATTTTCTATAAGCAAAAAACAATTGGGTAAGAAAGATAGAAAAACACATTTCAGTTGTAATTTGGATTAAAGGTTTATGAAGCTAATAAAGTTAATACTGTTTACATATGACAACTCCTATCACAACTAAGGGCTCAAACACTAATCTGCACTATTCAAGCCGATACTCAGAATTTTGCTGACCTAGCTGTATTGGTTTGAGCTGTGAAAATGTTCATCTATCAATACAAATTAATAAATTAATTATTATTAATAAAACCTGTTTTGTAGCTAGAACCATGTTGACAGACAGATTTGTTTGATTTTGCCTTTTGGGCATGAGGTACCACTGTGTTGGCAGAAAGGCTCTACACTAAAGGACACTGCTCAAGAAGGTCCTCAGCCCAGACAAGGCTAAAGAGGCAGAAAGATTTACCTGCCAGCTCATAAAAATGGAATGAGACTGGAGTATTCATCTGCCTCTGACATGGGCCACAAATGTTACAGCCATTTATAAATATTATCAATAACTTTTGGAACACAAAAGATTTGAAGAGAGTTGCATCATCCCTCATTGCCAGATGCTCCTAATCAAACTGGATCCTCTCCCCTTTGTATCAAGTTCTTATTTTTCATACACTGATTTCTATTTTTTTTTATTGTTAAATGAGCTACATTTTCTTTACTTCATGACCATTTCTCAGCATTGCAAAGCACCTGAAAGAGCAGGCCAATTTCCAATTAGGAGAAGCATAACTATACAGACCTCGGTTTGTGACAAACAAGTATGAATTTTAGTGTAGAAAAATACCAGAATAACAATGATACAAAAAACTCAGTACTGTTTGGAATAGAAAATAGGAATGAGAGCACCCTTTCATGTTGCACTGGCAAAGACACTCGCCCAAACTAATTCTTACTGAAGGTTTTCACACTAAATAAAGTGCTACAGAGAAAAAGACTGAAAGGGCTGAAGATTTGGAAGTCCTTTTAAAAGCAGAGTTAAATAGACCAGTTTCCTTCTGAGTGATAACCCTCTTCTGGTGCCAGCTAGTTTCTTGCTTTGCCTACAGTGCTTCCTTTTGCCTACCAGAGCTACTATCGCATTTTGGAGATAAAATCTGACTACTGACAGCAGAAATAATGAGATCCAGAAGAGCAGTTTTTGTTTGTGGTCCTAGGCCTCAGTGAGTCCATAGATGACTTCAAAAATAGTGGAAAGATGACTAAGAAATACAAGTTCATGAGACTGTTTCACAATGTATATGAATAAAATTTGCTGAAGGACCTGTATCTTCACTGGAAATACTTTGACAGTCTACATCTGAACATCTGAAAAAAGGTTTAAAGCGATATAAATCCTGCATGCCTCACTGCATGTTCCCAGGTCTCCCTTCTTCTTCACTCTCTTCTAAGCCCTATATTCACACATGCTTGAGAAATGGGTATCAACAGAACAGACACCACGTAAACCTCTCACATACCTACTTTTGCAAGACTATTTTTACAGTTGTAGAAAAACTGAATCCTTGTTTTGCACCACCCTCTCCACTAGCAACAAAATCTGCACCAATTCAATACCATACAGCACCATGCAGATATACCTGAGCTATAGATGGACTAGAAAGCAGGAGAGCCCCATCAGCTCTATGTGCTTAAACCACTGAGCTTACGTATCCTCTTCTGCCAAGCCTTGCCTGGTAGCAGTGGCAAGAGCCATGTTTAAATATAAGGCAGTCATGACAAAATTAACTATGCGACTCCCAACAAAGAAGCCTAAGAAAAGACTGGTAAAACTTCAGGAACTGATCTCCCTTACAAACATGAATCACATTAACTGGCAACAAACCGGCAGAAGAGGGTTTGCTACTTCTGCTGGTAGCCCTGACTCCGAGTTTGAATTTTAAATCTTGCTGGTAACAAGGCCCATCTATCTCAAAGTGCGAGTGGTTTTTCTGGCACCTGCTCTTCACTAGGTGCACCTGCTCACGCTGCTTGGGCACCGCTCCTGTTTCTGCCAGCTGCATTAGCACAGCTCCTTCCTCAGCCTAAATACATGACTCTGAACACGAGCAGCTCCGCTAACAGCCTCCACTAGCTGAGAGGGTGTGTGTGACATGAGAGCGAGCCCTGATGATCACAGAAAGCTCTCAAGCACCTTGCTTTCCACATGCCTGTCAAAACTCTGCTCTTCCAAACTTGTTGTGCGTGTTCCTCTTTTGCAAGTGCCAATCATCATTTTGCAAGACTGAAAAAATTGTGCTTCTAGCCTTAACAGACATGCACCACTATAAATGCATCTTTCTCCACTCCTGATAGAGCTCCCTCTTTAATAGAAATGCTTCTCAGATAGTCTACAACAATATAGCCAAAACAAACATTTTCTGCCCAGCTCCCTGGTCCTTAACCATTTATGCCCCCTTTGATTCACCTGCATTGAGGCTCCCTGCCAGCCTGAGTCACCGGCCACACACTCAAGCTGCACTGATGCAGCTCAGTCCCCTTCCTTCCTTCCCCCCCATACTACCATTCCCACGTGGCTCTGGACTGTGTAGATGAACCAGCTGTTCCCTCCACAACTCTATTGCCCTGTATAAAACACACCAAAGGGCTCTAGAAACACACACAGACACCAGCTCTCAGAAACATATTTCTATATCCTGCTCAAGAACTACGAATACCTCCCACTTATTTTCAAGGCCTCGATTTTATATTCCTTCACCTCTGGTAAGATTTGTGTTGAGGCTCCAGTAAGATCAGACACTATAATTATTTTCTATCTTTATTTCATTTACAATACAAAGAAAAACATACAGAGATTTTCTAAACATGAAGTGAAGACAGTATTTTTCAGTGCCTATTTCTTTGACACATGACATGACAACGATAGATTCACACTGAATTTGTGCTAGAAATAAGGAACATAAAAGCTGCACAGAAGATCACCTCATTAGCAAACCTCTGGAAATGCCTCTCCCCAAATCTGTGATACGTTGCAGCCTAGCGAAGAACTGCACAGATCTTATATGGATGTGGTTTCATTGTGGCCCCGAAGACAAACTGTGTGTTGACTTCCTTAACTCCTTCTGGCAGGGTGAGCTTGAATGTTTGCAACAGATTGCAGAAGACGATGAAAAGCTCCATCCTGGCCAGCACCTCTCCCAGACACACACGGTGGCCTGCAGAGAGAGAAAGGCAAGAGCAGTCAGTCCCCACAGAGGGCTATAATGAACGCTTGTTCCTCACCTTTTCCAAAGAGCTTCAGGCAGCCTTGTCAGGAAACAAAGTCTTTGCCGGCTTGACATGTTCTCTCAGATTGAGCTGACCAAACAATTACTATGCAAGAATGTAATTATTCTTTGCAGAATCTAGACAGAATTACATAGAAAGATTCCAGAGATGCTTCTCAATAGTTTCCTACTTTACCTTGTGATACTATGAACTCACTTACAGTCTCTTGATGTTAAATAAGAGTAATAAGGAAGCATCTTTAGATTTCTTCCCTGCTTTCACTTTACGCAAGTACAACATAACTTTTCTTCACTAACGGTTTTGAAAAGTCGGGATAGAGAGGACAATTTACAGTTCACTGGATAACTTTCTACACGTTGTTTTCAGAGAAAACAAGAAAAAAATGTTTCCCAATTTATCAATTAACTTTGTGTCCAGGATATAACTTCTGGTTTGAGAAAAACAATGACTTTAAAGCTTAGTGGTTAGGCCATGCAGCTGGGATGTGAGAAATCAATGTTCAAATTCCTGTTCCGCCCAGCATAGACCAGCAACCTAAATCAGACACTTCCACATCCCAGCTGAGAGCTCTGACAACCAGGCTATTCATAACCCTGGCGTGATCCCCAATAGCTTTTGTTGAAGCTGCGTCATGCATGCACACAGTGAAAGAGTGACTATAGAAGCATCCCAGAAATGACATACCCATCTGTGATGTATTTCATCCAGGCTCAAATTCCTGCACCAATGACTACTGAAATTACTTATACAAAGTAAATCAGCTCCAGCAGAGCATCCTGCCACAGAACAGCCACTGCAGCATAGCTTGGCATATGCTAAGGACTCAGCTCCCCAAATTACTAGCAATTCTGGAGCCTTAGTCCTTTTACTTCTCTGCTTTTTCACAAAAATCTACACTAAAGCAATTACACAATTACTAAATAACTTCTAATCAAAATATTTTCATGGACTGGGAAAGCCACATGCTCCTAATTTTGGATTACGCTACATTCGGTCTTTTCTGCAATGAAAATAATACTGTGTTACACAATGTCTAACCCCCACAGATGGCTTTATCTGTCAAAGAACTTACCTGCTGAAAAGGCTAAAAAGGCTTCTCTGGCCACAAAATTTCCATTCTTGTCCAAGAAGTGACTGGGGTTAAACTCATGAGGGGTCTCCCAGTATTTAGGGTCGAAAAGAGCTGAGTCTAGGTTTGGCACAATGAGAGTACCCTGCAAGGAAGATTTTGGTGATTTAGTTCTGTCTCTTAGGGCTATGTAGGACTTTTGCAGAACACAGGTTTAATTGTTGTGAAATTGCACTTTTGGCAAGCACTTTCACTCACGTTGTATGAGAAACAGTCATGACCAGAGGACATGGGAGGGGAAAAGTACTATGTGTCAGTGCTGTCACCCAGACCTATGTCAGTCCTTAACTGGAGGGAAAAGGAGATGAGGGAAAACACAACTACAAGAAACTTTATTTTGCTAATGCCAAACGCTAGATTCTGGGTGCAGAGATTGCTGCCACCTTTGCCAGTCCTGAGACAGTGAAGGAGGACTGTTAAACTAGGGACAAGACGGGAGTGATACATTTAAATGGTTTATCTCCGTGTCCTAAGAAGTGGGATAGCATCACCATAAACTGTCTCTACCTCTGTGGAGGCACCCAGCCTATATGTGCCTCTTCAAAGGGAAAGCAGCAAACCCAGAACGATTGGCACATCTCTGAAAAACCTCAGAGTGAAAGTGGAAGTCTGAGGTGCTTAAACATTGGTGAGAAGAGGGGAAAATCAGGAATGAGTGCAATGGTTTAACTTTAACTTAAGTTAATAACTTAACTTTAGTTACTTTTGGAAGTGTGTTATTTCACTGGAATTAAAGCATCTTTGTAGTGATCTGCATAAACATGAACTCTTCTCCAAACTATAAGTGGAAAAAAAAAAAAGTCTCATATAGGAATGTATTTTGTATTAAGATTTGAAGTTATGTCCTACTAAGTCATCTTCAGTGAAACAGAAGGTTAGACATGTAGAGTCTGCAGTGTTTCCACAGCTGTAAGATGAATAATGATCACACTGGAGTGGGTGGGATAGCTGTACCTTTGGAATCTGATACCCCAACATAGTTGTATTCTTCACTGCTTGTCTAGGAATTGTGATTAAAACAATGCTACCATAGCGCATGATCTCATGAATCACAGCATTTGTATAAGGCAGATTCTTCCGATCTTCATAGCAGATTAGATGGGAGGGATCCAGCACAGCATCCAGCTCTTTCTGGACTTTTTCTAGGAAACAAACAAACAAAGTCCATTATAGATAGAAAAACATTGTGTTTTGCATGAAATGGAGACCTCACATTTGCTTTGTGGATTATAGAAGTTATAGAATATGTACAATATACTTATCACAGCTAAAAATAGAGATACAACTAGCTGTTATTTGACTATAATCCATTATTTCCTAGTTTATAGGTTCTATATTCAGATCACCTTTGCACAAGCCCACAACACATTCATTGAGCTTTATAGTAAAAGACAGGACAATGAGATGTAAATAAAACAATAAACCTATCAAGTTAACATTTTTAGTCAGTCAGTCTGAATACAAATTGGAAGCATATTAATCAGTATATTGCAAGAGATCCATTGCATCAAGCTCATACACATATGTAACGCTGACATTTGAAACAACATAACATTACTTAACTATCACCAAATGTTAATCTCTTTTGGCTGTTCTGTATGCTTCAATAAGTAGAACAGTTTACACAATCTCAGAAGAGTCAGGGTCAGATCTTATGTCTAAAAAAATAAACTAATAGCTTAAGAAGCTGTGTTTGTTTTTTTTTAAATTTGATTAAAATTTGAAATTTGTGTGTTTGTGCACAGGGCTCTCTTCTAGCATTGTAGCATGAAAAGAAGCATTTAGAGCGTAGCTCTAATCTTGACTGTAGTCTTCACAATTATGGTGCAGAGTCAAAATGAAAACATCATTGTGGATTTGTGAAGATATCACAGCTGAGAAGGTAGAGTTTCTTAACTGGGTATCTTTTTCATACCACTAAAACTATGTGATTAAAGCATATACTTTGCTTTGCAGTTCATCACCTCTGAAAGCCTTGTATCAACTGTTTGAAAATAGTGTGCGACTATGCCCTCTGTCTCAAATTTTCTAAATTATCTGTCTCCCAGCTAACATCTCTTCCTCCTCTATCTAACCATCCTATACTTTAGAATGAATATATTTATTATACAGAATTATAATTGATGCCTCAATCAAGGAGCACAAATCATATATTCTTATTACACATCTTGGATACTAAAAAAATTTCATTAGCTCCATCTCCTATTTCACTTTGAGTGCTTTCAGCCAGATTGCATCTTGCTTTATACACACATTGTACTGAAACACTCTGACAATAATCAAGAAGACGAAACACAGTATCAGAAGTTGAGCATCTCTGAAATTATTTAAGAATTGTTGTCTGGAATTCTAGCTTCTTAAAAACAAAGCTTGAAACTGTACTAACAGATGGTTGTTCTACTTGCAACTTATCCGTGTTTGTATCTGCACCTCACCTTGGATGTCAGGATAAACCACCATAAAGAGCAGGGCCCATCTTAGACTGGTGGCAGTGGTCTCTGACCCTGCCAAAAAGAGGTCAAAAACAGACTGCACCATGTTGTCTTCATCAAATGTAGAACTGGGGACATTTTCATTCTACAGGTGCCAATCAAAAAAAAAATAAAAAATAAGAGCACAGAAGGTACATAGGCATAATATCATCTATTCACTGAGACACACAGTGATCACTAGACTCACGGCACAGATTACTCACTTTCACCATCTGATCCAGATAAAAGTCAATGAAATCTTGTGGCTCATCTTTTATGCCTCTTTCTCTGTGGCTTTCTATCTCTTTCCTTATGAAGGAATGGACAAAATCACAGTAAGATGATGCTTTTAGGTGGGGTCCTGGGAGGTACTTCAAAAGCCAGGGAAAAATTTCGCATAGCTGTGGAGCAGGAATTCAACACAGGCACTGTCAGTCACACGGCACGAGTAAAGCCGTTACAGAGCTACAACATGGGTATTTTTCATGCTGAATTGCTATTGCTTAATTTCTCTAAGAATACTATAGTGTCAAAGAGAAATATCATGTTGAGGATAGGATCATGCACTAAAAATTATAAATTAAAGACGATGTGATTTCCACTCTTGAAAGGTATGTTTATGGCATATTCTGCTTGTATTTGCCCTGTCTGTTCTTTCACCAACAAAAGGATCAAGACTACTTGATACATCAATTTAATGCATGCCATCCGGACACATTCAAGCCTTCCCCCTATCCCAAACTCAGACTATTTCCCTTAAAGATTAAATGCTAATATATAGTACTAGCTTGGAATGCATGCACAAAAAAGCAAACTCTGGTACTTTGACACAAAGAACACCACTTGCCACCTTAATAACGAGAGATTCCATTATAAAAAAGTTCATCTTAAGCATGTTGCCTTTGCTATGAAATCTTGATAAAGAGTATTAACGTAACATTCAAATGGAGGAAGATTCAAAGTACTCCTCATCCAATTTATATTCATAGTCAAAATTTCTGTTTGCATTTACTACTTAAAAGTAAAGAAATAAAACATAGAATTTGCTCACAACGTAAAGGTAACTATTCCCAAAAGCTACTATATAATTGTATGCTTCAATCAGCTCGTGGAAGGTTTTATCTTCTAGGGAGAATCGATGTCCAAAAACCACAGCACAGATCACATTAGAGACAGCATGAACAATCGGGTAGGAAGGGTCAACAGCTTTTCCTAAAAGCAAAGAGAAACACTCATTCATCAGTAAAATACTTAGGTCATCCCTATTTTGCAAGCAAGGCCACAACGGCATTTCATAATACATGTCTCCTATAAATTGTTTTACCAAAATACCCAAAATGCAACAAGGCAACACTGGATAAACTTTATTCAGAAATGAAGTCCTCAAAGTCTTTAACTCCCAGCCTTGCTTTTCTTTTTCTTCATCTTGATCTTGGTGCTGATAACAAAATACAGGCTGTTGAGATCTAACTGTCCATACAGGTTCTACTGCAGTCTAAGCAATCCAGTTTATGCTCCAAAGCCATTTTTTTTTCTGGAGCAAGAGTCTTCTGTCACCCTCAGACTGTACAACATGAGAAAAGAAAAGAATATAATTCACAAGCACTTTGCAAATGACTTACCATTTGTGTCCCTAAAGAATTTAACTAGATAATGAGCTTCTGTTTGTATTCCACGTTCCATTCCTTTATTCCCCATTCCCAGCTTTCGGAGAGTCCCAATTCCAAAACGTCTCTGATTTTTCCAGATGAGCCCATTTGAGAGAAGGATACCTTTAGCCATCAAGAATCAATTTTACGTTATGTTAATATTCATATAATAGTAAAAATATATATACTAAGAATCTTACTTTCGTCATGCTCTCAAGTGTGAGAAGTGGGGAGCCACATTAGGTACTGCTTTATTTTTACCACTCCTGCAAAAAACCTTCCCAACTTGTGAGATTTTATCACTGTTACCAAAATTGGAAAAAGCTATCCTTTAATGTCAAGATTTGCTATTACAGGGCACTACAGAGCCATCCAGATAGGACAGCAGTGTGACATCAAGATTTAAATGATATATATATTTTTAAAGCACGTGCAACTTTCCATAATCTTCCCACAGATATGAACATCTTACCCTTTCCATTTGCCATTCGCTTTAAGACATAAGACTCTAGTCGTCCAGAAACATCTTCTGAGTGAGTGGTCAGACCGTCCTTCACAGCCTGGAATCCATGCAGTACCACAAAAGGTTTGTGACCCAGCCACACCGTGCTGATGTTGCCATACATTTTTGCCAGCTGCAGATTTTATCAATGCCAAAAAAATATGCATGGAGACAAATCAACCCAGTTGCTTACATAATGAGCTGCTTTGCTCCAGTATGACATTACTCAGGGATTTGGGAATGGAAAAGGGTGTGTGGCTTTGTTTTGTGATGGCAGCATTTACCACAGCAGGGTCCCTGGGATCTACCCTTCCACAGCAGTATGAATGATAACAGAAATAAATAATAAGTGGAGGCTATGTTCACTTTTTCTGTAGAAGCAGATCATAGATCAAAGCAGACACACTTTCCGTTTTTAAAGCTTGGTTTGAGTTGTTTCGGTGATATTAACAATGAGGAAAATGCCTCTGACTGTTTACAGATCTGTAGTAGGTGACACATGAAACTTCAACACACCTACCCCTTCTAAGCTCCGTTTTCTAATTCTCCTTTCGTTACCTCATTAAAAAAGTGGAACTTCTTGGAATTGCCTATTTCCAGCATCTATCTCCTCCTAGTACTGCAGATTCCAATATTCAATGACAGGACCTCTTCCCCTCTCATATGAAAATATTGTCATTTCAGGAATCTGAACAGAGATCCCACATCTTGTCTAGTGTTGGACACTGTTCTCAGGCAACCAGCCTGTAAGCATCCAGCAGGGACAAAGACTCCATCTTTACACAGAGGAGCTGCACATCTCTCTACTCCCAGAGTGATGAAGTACCCAGAGAAGTTTGGCATCAAGATCTTAAGGGCTGACTTTCCAACGCCAGTGTTTTCCAGCCACAGCCTGGTACCCCTTAGCATGCAAGTTGCATTTAGCATCTACAGAGAGATTGGGACTTTGAAGACGACATCAACATATTGGATTCTTTTGTGAAGTTCAGAAAACAATGAGCAAAGGTTTTGGCTACATATAGGATACAATTTAATTTGCCCCCGCTGTGGCAGCAAGAGGCACACATTTTTCATATCTTCTGAATTCTAGACACTCCTTGTTTAAGGAGGAGTCTTCTCTCAAAACACTTTTCTCTTTTCTCGCAAAACAAAAATCCTGTCTTAAAAAAAAAAAAAAGCCCTCCATTCTCTCACTTTTCTCTCAAAGCAAAAATCTTGTCTTTAAAATCTGTATTTTTAAAGGCAAAATTACTGTCCTCAGTTCTAACTTGCATGCAGTTAGAACTAACAGTTCTAACATTAGCTTTCACATGAATTAGACGTTTTGTAGATTCTACTTAAACTTTTTTAAGCACCTAATTTGACTTCCATGATCCATCTTAACTCCAGGTGAAGTTCTCCCTATTATTATATTATCAACAGCCATCAGTAGGAATATCAATAGCTCCTTAGTTCATATCTGTAAATGCTTACCTTACTCAGACTTTCATGATCAGCTCTAAACTTTATCCACCACAGGCTTCCAATGATGGGAAATGGGGTCGGTCCAGGAGGAAATCGACGACTTTTCCACTGTAGGCTCAGGAACTGCACACCCAGAAGAAACAAAAGCAGGGATAGGAGAATTATACTTATTGTTGGCATTTCAACGCCCCTACAACTACTCTATTGCTGAGAAAACTATTATGGATCTACCAGTAAAACTGACTCTATATTGTTCTACTTAACACTCCCAAAGAGAACCCTGTCACATTTAGTCTTTCTTTCTTTGCTATGAGGCTTATTGACTGCAGAACACGCGGAGTGTTCCTCCTGTTCTTGGGTGTCTTTAATACATCACTGTGCTGCAATATGTTAATAGCTGGAGGATGCAGTAGAGGCTCACAGGCAGGAACCTTATTTAACCTCCTCAAGAAAACAATGAAACACCCATTGGACAATCGGTGTGAAGGAGCATGTCCCTCAAAGCTCTAACTACATGCAAGCCCAGAAGAAGTCACAGATACAAAGCTGCAGCTGTTATTCAGGTACTGGTTACAAAGACAAGGACTGGAGAACTCACCAGGCAGTGCTCTCAGAGGCAGAGATGCAAGGAGGTAGTTGGTAGCCTTCTATTAAGAGTGGCTGGAATTGCAGATTTGGGAATCAGGATCTCTTCAGTTTCTATGGTAAATAATACAGATGCAATGCAACTGCGAATAAAACAGTGAAGAATCAAATATAGCTAATACTATCAAGAAAAACAAAGCATGACAACAGATCCTGTGTGGAAAGAAATACACAGTCACACCAAGTTCATCACATCCCAAGAAACACCTCAGTTTTCTTGACTTGACTGCATAGAATCAAAATCTTCTTCCACCCACCAACAGACTGGCTGCATACTTAATCTTTGCTTTTCTTGGCAGCCTCTGGTCTATATAGTGGAGCTCACCCACAACTGCCTGCAAGCACCGTCCAACCTAAAGACGCCAGCTGAGTGTCCCTCTGGGATTCCTGCACCCCCACACAAACTCTGCAGGGGATGCTTGGGCATAAGAGACTGAGAAGGGTTACCTCAGAGACAGCATCACTTCAGAAAGATAAGGAACCAGTGATCAGTATGTTCCAAACATCCTTTTCTTCTTTCCTGCATCCCCCGCAGTCGCCCATTATGACTCATCTAAGACTGGAGTGAGCCCCAGCTTGGTAAGCAAACTAAAGAAACAACAGAAGTGTTTGTGGGCAAGACTGCAATAATTCACAGAAATGCAAATTCGTTTTGAACTTTCCTCCAGTTCTAACTAGCACAAACTTTTTACATCATGAACCCCCTACCTGCCTACAACTGCAAACACAAGTCACACATGTTTTCCCTACGGCCTAGGCACACAAACCTTCCCAGTAGCAAACAAACAAGCAGGATGTAGATGGAGGCAGGAGAAAGGGATAATCTGCTGCTCAAGAGGAAATTATATCCACATGGTGGCTACATACAGGATGACACTGGAGTTATGAGGAGCATGGACTAGGCTTTAGGCAAAAAGGGTGAAATCTTCCAGTTATGGAGTAGCCAAGGGGACTGTTTATTTTCATATGCTCTCCCAGCTGCTCAACTCTGTCCCATTACTGCTGCTATGCAAAGGCATTTTCCCCAAATATCCCCCACAAGAGGTTTCAGATGTGGCTCCAGGTGAGACATTCTCACATCCTAGAACATCATGCTGGGTCAGAGAACCTCACTCTTGCTTGACCAAGAAACCCCTTGCATTATATTTCCTCAGTTTGCAGCCATCTTCTGAACTCAGGGGAGAATTCTGTAACCTACAGGCCACTTAAAAGAGCACAGCGCAGGGACAGGCAGGTTAAGAAAGCGATTTTAGACTAGATGTTGTTAGATCACAGAAGCTGCCTTTTTAAAACACAGATTGCAGCAGCTTGCTAGCCAGCAGTACCAAAGTAGCTGGGCCCTAACACACACTCCACAGTAGCTGCAGCTGTTTAGAGCAGCATATTCTCAGCATGGCTATTCGGGAGCTGCTCAGATGCGAGGAGGAGCAAGTTCCACATCTTTCTTAGAGAACACTGGAATTCCTCAAGTGTTTTGCATTGTGCTTTCTCATGTGTTCTGCAGTGTTTGCAACAACTCCGAGCGAGAAAGTGCTTTTACGTATTCTCATTTTACAGGTAGGAAATGCTGGCTGGGGAAAGGAAGGATGGCATCACCAGAGAGCCTTCTAGCACACGTGTGGGGATGATGGGCTGAAAGCAGCAGTTTACCTTGTGTCCCTGGCTCCAGCTGCAGCAAGGGTCCTGACAAACTGATCACACTGAACACCTCTGCCAAGACAAGGGACTTTGCTTTGGTCTGCCTAAGTTCTGCTAAAGGCAGTAGATTATCTCAAATATACAGAGAACATGGGCCAAGGCTCTCCAGCAGTCTCCAAGTATGGAAGTATGCTTGTTTGCAAGCATAGCCTGACAGTTCTGCTGGCTACTTTTTACATAATGTCTGAAGCAGAATGGTTCCTTCAGCCAACATTTTCAAATTCCCTATTGGAACTAGGCCTCTTGACTACTACAAGGCTTTACACATTACAGTTTCGGTCTTTTCTCAGTAGCAGGATTCCCGTTTAGCCAGAATTAATGCCAGAGTCTGAAATTCTTTGCTTTATTTTTAATCCTCAGCATTTGAAGGAGCACATATGAAGACCCTACACCCACAAGAAACTACATACAGGAGCAGTTTTCAGAAGATTTCCTAAGTGCGATTACTGGAACAGGCAGTTCTGAGGTCAGCACCAAACTGCCTAGCGAAGAAAAGCACAGACCTTGTAGGGATGGAGCTGCATTCTGCTCCCCAAAATATATTGTGTGTTAGCTTCTTTCACTCCATCAGGCAGGGTGAACCTGAATGCCTGCAACAGGCTGCAGAAGACGATGAAGAGCTCCATTCTTGCCAACTGCTCACCCAAACATATACGGAGCCCTGCAGAAAGCAGATGAAGAGAGTAATCATTGATCTGAAATCTGCTCTCATCTACTGTCTACTGTGAACTTCCTAGGAGGATTGCTTTGCATCAAGAGCAAAGATATCCCTGCCAGCAGTCATTCCCTCCCAGGATTCACCATTCACATTATCTCAAACCATCCCTGCAACTCTGCTTGCATAATCTGTACCTGTTACTTAGCTGGCAGAAAGAAAATATTACACGTTTTGAAACATGCTTTCGCATTTTGTTCCATTGCCCATGTCCTTCAGGAGCATTTAAGTGATTATGTGTATACCTGTTGAGAAGGGTAAGAAGGCTTCTCTGCAGAAAAAATTTCCTTCTTCATCCAGAAAGTGACCAGGGTCAAATTCAAAAGGTTTCTCCCAGTACTCAGGATCAGTCAGAACAGAGTATATGTTTGCAATAACCATGCTACCCTGCAAGAAAGGAGAGTTTGTACTAGGCTGTATCTTAGCCTCTCTCTCTCTTTCCAAGCAAAGTCATGCACAGAAAGAGCCAGACAAAATCTGGGTGTAATTTATTGTGCCAAGTAAGCTATACACCATTGCTGCTTTTGTTTGAATTATTTCTGTGCACAAACACAGGCTTTCAATCTCAGTGATTTACTCCTCATGTCCCTGCTATAAGGACAGTGACCACGGAGAACTGATCTGCTTCACTGCCTGCCACAGCAGAGCATTCTGGCTTCAGGGAACCACCTACACTCATCTTTCCTCATGTGCTTGATTTTAAGCTTGAAATCCCAACAATCCTGGTAGTTCAGTATTTCCAATCCTGGAATTTCAGTAGGCATTACTCTCCTGAACGCATATTCCTTCATGTAGCAGGAGATGACAGGGAAATTAAAGAAATAAAAAAAGTTGCTACATGGAGCCTGGAGTTCATGTTGCTGCCTAACAGGCTATACCTCTTCAGTGGAAGAAACAGCTATCGGCATGGGGAGAGAAGATGGGGGACACGTATGATGGCAAATGACAAAAGAGTGTCACACAGGAACCCTTGTACCTTCGGAACTCGATAGCCCAGTAGTGTTGTGTCCCTCACTGCTTCTCTGGGCAATCCAATTAAAATGATGCTACGAAAGCGCATGATCTCGTGAACCACAGCATGGGTGTAGGGCAGCTTCTTCCGATCCTCGTACCAGATTGACTGGGACGAGCCCAGCACAGCGTCCAGTTCCTGCTGCACCTTCTCTGAGGAGAAACACAAACTTTGTAGAGGAGAGAACTCTGCATCCTGTAAGCTTTGTGCTCATCTCCAAATGAATTCTGACTGTTCACAGTATTCCAAACAACAATTCCAACAATTAAATACAAGGCATAAATATAAGCCTAGCTCATGACTATTAAATGTTGACAATTACAATTCCTAGGCAGTCTTCTCTATGATTTTTTTTTCTGAGAACAATTCAGTCACACAACCAGCTAATGTTTCCCACCTTTATTGACTGAGAAATAGCAGCATCTCAGATGACCTGCTGTAAAACAAAAATTACCTTAGCAGAAGAGTAATTCCTGAAATTTTTTGAGGGAGAATATTTTCACCTGTGCACTCCTGATAACTCTAATTAGCACATGTCTCTGTTTTCTGCAGTTTCCCTTTTAAAGTGGAATCATCTAAGGTAATAGAACTAGGTTTGTAAAAGTGGAACAGTAATGGATAATCCGTGTGTGATTTCTTTAATATCTATGGAAGCTTGTGGACAGGAACGTGCACACTTTATGCAGTACTATCAAAGGTGAAGAAACAGTCTCTAGCCCTTCCTATTCCTTTCCCCTCATTCTGTATTCACTCCTTTCTAAATCCTATAAGAGCCTTTACTAATGTGTGTATTTCTGGCTGCAGTGACTGGCAAGCACCAGAATGCATGCCATCTTAAGGAAGAGGGTACAGTCAGTTCTTCTACTGGAAACCTATCTGAGAAGGTCTCTTCATGTCCCCAGCTTACCTTGGACGTCAGGATAGGCTACCATACAGAGCAGAGCCCAGCGCAGAGTGGTGGCAGTGGTCTCTGTGCCACCCAGGAAGAGGTCAAAAACAGACTGCACCATATTGTCTTCATCGTATTTATACGTCGCATTGTTTTTAGCCTACAACAAGGAATAAGATGTTAAAGGATAGGAGATGGACCTGTATAACCATGAGCATGACTACATCCAGGATACTGGTGCATCTCTGGGTACTATTCCCAAACCAAACAACATAATATTACAATCTGAAATAGAGTTGCTGGAATAACAGGAAGAGATAAGCCTGCATTTTTTAAGTCATGCAGGAAGTTTCCCCCTGTCCTCCAATAAGGACTTTTTTCTCTGAACTGCAGAAAGGCAGCTGAGGTACTGCACCTTCAGCTCCTTACCATGCATGGTTTTTCCACAGCCTTCCTGTTAGGTCTCAGGCAGAAACCATAGCAAAACAGGAGGCTTTTCTCTTCCTTGGCCAGTCTGCCCACCTAGCTTCTCCACCAAAGGCTTTCTCCCTTGTATGTTATATTTTCTTGTTAAGACAGACTGGTCCATTTTTGGACTCATAGCATTGTCATCTCTCCTGTCTATCATTATCACCATTACTGTGTATAACTTGACTCCAGCAGGCTCTCCAGAAGAGTTAAGACTGCAGAGTCAGTGGGAATGGGAAGTAGCAATTCCCTAAAGTAGCTGGTATTTGGCACTCCTTTGCTGCAAAGTGTTGCAACAAACTCATAGTCAGCAACACAAAACACATTAAATAATTCTATATAGTAAACATTAGCTTCTTAGTTAAGTTTAAAGCTTTGCATTTGAAACCAAAGAGAAGAGGAAGCAGTTTCCACTTCTGTTTGCAGAATCCATTTGCTCAAGGTGATATGGAAGGATATTCCCAGGAATACAAAGAGGGTAAACGCTGAGAGGTAGGATCAAGCACACCTATCGTCACACACCTAGCATACACTCACTTTAGCAATCTGAGACAGGTAGTAATCAATGAAATCTTCTGGGTCATCTATTTTGTCTCTCTCCTTGTGGATTCTGATCTCTTTTCTTATGAAAGCACGGAAAAAATCACAGAGAACAAACACCTTTTGTTGAGGCCCTGGAAGGTGTCGCATAAGCCATGGGAAAATGTCATAGAGCTGCAGGGCGGAGATGGGAAAGAGATTGCAAATTGTTTGTCATACACATTTGGGCTGATCATTCACCTACAGACACTAAGGAGCTGAGTGATGAGTTGATTACTGCGTGATCCACTCTTGTAAACTTCAGTATCCAAGAACAATGCGGGAGACCTGAAACATATGACTTCGGATCTAAAAGGTATTCATCACTTTAATTATCTTGTTTGTAGAGGATACCTCTGGATAATAGAGATACTATTCCAGCCCAAATATCACTGACACTAGAGTTGCTACAACAACTGCAGAAATAAGGATTTTGAGGCATTGGCAGAAAAAAGCACTCTTCTTCCTGTTGCGTGGCAAAATTCTGTTTTCTTTCCAAAGGAGCTGAAGCATGCAGAAATCAACAACACAACGCACAAGAACTTTAAAATAGGCCTGAACACCTGACAAAGTAGGTACAACATCTTATATTGATTTTGTTGCTTCTGTGTATGTGTGCACATATTATAGCTTAGGGATATAAGGAGATCAGACTGTGAAGAAATTGCTCACATATCTTCCAGACTGAAAACCAGCATTCGTGACATGGAACGAGATTGCCTGCTCTCCATTTCACAGCCACCCAGAGCGAAGAAGAAAAGCTGAAGATGAACATACTCTCCCCGTGGCAAAAAGGCAGGGGAAGGGAAGTGTTATTTACATATCTATCCTGAGAGAGCCAACATGCTCAAGCTAAACTGAGTACTGCCACACTGGCAGTACTGGCAGTACTGCCACTCAGTACTGGCAGCCATGAGGACAGGGCAGTGGTTTTCTGAGCCAGCCTACAAACTCCCCTCCACTACTGGCAGGGCTGCCTACTGCCAGTTCTCAATATTTGCTCCCTTTCTCTCTCGCCTCTCCCAATTAATCTCCTCCCAATTAAGAGGATAAGCCAGAGTATCAGTGATGTCATCACAGCAGCACATTGAGGCACCCTTTTCTCCAGAGGGGACACTGAGATACATATTTCCTCCAGAGGGGACATTGGGGTACGCATTTCCTCCAGAGGCTGAGAGCCTCCTGCCCTTTCACTGCTGACCTGGGGAACAGGGCAGGATCTGCACAACCAAACACAGCCTTTGCCAAAATAAAAATTAAAAATAAAATTGCCTTATTCTATCACTGATCTCCGTCTTGGAGAGATAGTTATTACTGTTGCAATATCCTAGCAGAACACACCATAAATCAGAAGATATATAACAGATATATAACAGATTCTTCCCTGATTAAAATCAGCTAAAGCTAGACCAGCTACTACAGGAATAGAGTGGTAAGAATGGTCAGTTTCTTGTCTGGATTGGTATGAATTCTTCCATTACCATTCCTCTATTTAAGGAATAAAAAATAGAAAGTCTGCTCACTATCTGAGAAGTGCTATTTGCAAAATCCATCAAAAAATGAAGTGCTTTGGCCAACTTCTGAAAAGTTTCATCCTCTAGGGAGAAGCGATGTCCGAAAACCACAGTGCAGATCACATTAAAGACAGCAAGAACAACGGGATAAGCAGGGTCCACAGCTTTTCCTGCAAACACAGCAATTAGCATTCATCATTACTATTCCATGTGCTCCCTTTTAGGGAGGCAGGTCCCAACAGCCAAGTACAACAAATGCTCCCCATGTGTTTGGGTTTTAGGAAGAAGTACCCCCACAAGCTGACACAAGTGACAATAAAGATCAAACAGATGCTCACAAAGAACTAAAAGAGACTGAAGCCTCAAGTCACACAGATGAGCATAGCATGAGCATGAGAATAAAAAGCTCTTTGTACCTTACATACCATCTGTGCTCTGAAAGAACTCTATCAGGTGACGTGCCTCCACTTGTATGCCACGCTCCATCTCTTTATTTCCCATTCCTAGCTTCCGTAGGGTTGCAATCCCAAAACGTCTCTCATGTTTCCAGATGACACCATTTGTGAAAATAATACCTATAGCCATCCAGTTATATCAGTTACATCTCACACTAATATTTATAAATAGAATTATAAATAGTAAGAATAGAAGATTTGCTGACATTACGTTTGATAGCTGAGAAACATAAAGCATGACATTAGATCTCTGCATCCCTCCTAAATGTGTCCTTGCCAGAACAGAAATTACATAGTTTGAGATTCTCTCAGTTCAGAAGGATTCGTGTTGACTCCTGGTAGGAATCTGCTACACTGGATGAGCACAACAGGCCCAAAGAACCACGTTTAGATGTAGGACAGGAAAGTTGCTTCTTTTCCAGTACTGACATTTAAGCAAGAGTGAAACTGCACAGAGAGCTTAAATAGTGACACTGCTCAGTTGGTTCACCTTCCCTAGCACGGCAGAGGAGCAGTGTATGAGAAAGTGAAGGCATGTGAAGACAAGACCACCCAGTTCTTGTTTTAGAGGACATGAAAGAGTAAGAAATGCCCACATGCCTGGGGAAAAGCCATTACAAATAAAACCTTCCTTCCCATTTCTTTTTATTGTCATATCACCAAGCATTTCCTTCTGAAAGGGAAGGGAAGGCAGCAGCTGTCACAGAAGGAGAGAGAATTTCTTCCATCACCCTCCAACTTTCCTCCTCCCTTCTCAAAATGCACTCTCTGTGGAGCAACAGATCTTACCCTTTCCATTTGCCATTCGCTGAAAGGAAGGGGTCTCCAGCCGCCCAGCAACATCATCTGCATGAGTAGTGAGACCATCCTTCACAGCTTGGAATCCATGAAGCATCACTACAGGTTTGTGTCCCAACCACACAGTGTAGATGTTGCCATAGGTTTTTGCGAGCTGTAAGTTGGATCAGTCTCCCCAAAATACCAATGGGAGAAAAACCAATACAATTAGAGTCAGAAGAAACTGCTTTTGAAAAAGTAAGAAAAAGGTTATTTGGGGATTCAAGAATAAACCAGGGCCATATTGTCACGGTTTGCTCGTAAGCACCTATCTTGGTCACCAGATTCCATAGAGCTAAAACAATTTTCATTACAAGAATCATGGAAATGACACAGGATTACAGCCAAAGAAGGGGGTTTTTTATCTTTATTCTTTGAGCTGTCACAAGTAAGCAAGAAATCACAAGTAAGCAAGAAATCACAAGTAAGCAAGAAATCACAAGTAAGCAAGAAATCACAAGTCTTCCTCCTCAACCAGCATTTCCTAGAGATTAGAACGAAGACAGCTATTTCTCTTGAGGCCAGCTTCATCTGCTAAAGCAAACATTTGATCCTTCCTCTTGTTTCCTCACAAAAGAGCCTGGACTTGAAAATTTACATTGCAGAACTTACTGCAAGAAGAATAACGCATCTGCTACTGTGGACATAAACTTTGCTTTTTGGCCTTCCTTCTCATTTGTCCTTTGGAGTAGCAGGGAGGGGAGGCACTTACTGCATTCTGGAACTCCCCTATAGCAAGATTCATAGCTCAGCAATGGCGAAGCGAGAAGCAAACTTGCCCACCACAAGCAGATACAAGACACATACAGCAGGTATCAAAAGTAGCACTTGCCCTGGCAAATCCCAAAGAGCCTTTCACACTGGAGTTGAAGAAATTCAAAAGAATGGCAAATATAGCAATGTCAGTTGTGGGTATCAGGTGGGAGATTCTTACAGATGCAAAAGAAAAATATTTACACAGGAAGTCTTAACTAAGCCTCCTTATAATCTTCACCTTTCCACCATAAAAGCAACTGACAAGAGGCAAAGACAGAACCCCTCAACACACAAGGTACAATGGAAACTTCCCCCTTAGCTCAACAGACTTTGTGTAGCCCCTCTCTCTCTCTCCATGCATCTCAGTTCTCACAATCTAGCTGCAGCCAAGTTTTTTAAGTAGATTGGATTGTAGGTCTTATATTCCCAGAAGCTGAAACATCCAAGCAAAAACTAAATTCTCATGTAAATAAAAGGATAGAACGAAGCTGATCCATATAACACAGCACATAAACACACAAGGTAGAAACCAGGATAAATGTGTCTGTTGCAGGAAACTTCAAAAATATCAAACCACTATGGACTAGACTCAAGCTATTTGAAAGCTTGTACTTTAATATCCCTAAGAGATTGACATCCCCTGCCTATAGCTAATGAGGGTTTTCAGATTTACAAAAGTGTTTTTCAGAGGTGTTTCTATGCCTCTAACTGTGGTAGTACTTATCACACCCAGTAATTGCCTGGAAGCACATACCTTGTCAAGGATATTGCGATCAATCTTTAAAGATACCTGCAAGAAATTTCCAATGAAGGGAATTGGCACTGGTCCAGGAGGAAGTGGCTTGCGTGCCCACTGCAACTTCAGAAACTGCACTGTAAGAAGACAAAACACAAAGATGATGAGAACTTCACTCAGGGTCACCATTTTCCTCCAATTTTAGGAAACTCCTGTGTCCAAAGAGTGATCACACTCTATCCTGTTCTACTTGTTCTATCCTAAGAGAATTTTCCTATATTTGGTTTCTGCATCTATTGCGCCTTCTCATCCTCATCACCTCTGATGCAAAAAGACTAGGATTGTTAACCTCTGGAGTTTCCTTAAGTAGATTACTGTGCTGCAATATGCTAATAACTCAGTCCTTCATTAATATGCATAAAATGAATCAGTATGCATATTTTTATTCAGGTTAACTGGTATCACAAACTGAAGAGATTTAGATTTATTTGTGAAAATATCATACAGACAGCTCAACCACAGGGCTTGGCATGGGTGCTCTTCGGCAGTGGCATGTATCCATATGTTCAGTTCAGACTCTGCATCTGACAGGACAGTGAGTGCATTGCAATTTCTGATTAGTTCTTTAAGTCCAGTTGCTTCAGTTTTGCACTTTTTCCTCTAGTGGATTTTCATGCTTCTGTTTTGCACTTTTTCCTCTAGGTTATGAATTTCTCAGAATAGCCTAACTCTTATTTTGGACAGGTAAAACCAATGTAGAGGATCCTGATCAAACTGGAAGTAGGCAAAGGTCTACGGCTGAAAAATGGGAGATACTGTAAAATGTGAAGTTAATATGATACTTTTAAAATTAATTCTTTGCCTGCTAGGTATAGGGAGATGCATTTCTGCTTATTTTGTTGAGTTTATTTTATATATATATACATATATATATATACACATATACATATGTATATGTGTGTATATATATATGTATATATATATATATAAAACTTCACTCACAAATTCTGGTTTTAAATAACCAGTATTATTACTATGATTTCACAGTGACAAACATTTATTGTGGCTTTGCGCAATGTTGGAGTTCTTGCAAAATAACTATGTATGCAATAATTGTTTTGCATACAGAAGTATTTCCTGGAAAAATAGGTGTTGCTGGAGATTTACACATAACAGCATTGCTATATCTCCCTCAGGCTACAAGAAGCTGACAGAGAAGGATAAAAATAAACAAACAAATGAAATAAATGAATAAATCTCAGTAAATATTGCAAGTAATAACAGTGTTTTAAAGTTAATCCCAACAGGATAAAGTACTTACAGGCTTTCGGCAACCAACCAGCTGATCAAAAGGATCACTGCAAAACAGACTTGATCTGGGAAAGTTTTGTTCCTATTAACAGGTAAAGAAAATATTTCAGAAAACTAACAGGAAACTTTAGTACAAGATCATATCATGCAAAGAATAACATCATAAGCAATAAGGTAAAGTTCTGAATAAAAGAAAAAACACCTTCAGCACCAGTTCATTTTTAACAATAGCACACTGTAGCACTCCTTGTTGAGCTTTAAAACATTTATAGAGAAATAACTTAAACCCTGAAGCTACTAACACATCTTTCAGCCCAGTATTTCAACTCTGACTGATATATTGCTTTGCATGAGGCAAAGTGGACAAAATTCTTCAGCCCTGGAAAACAAAGGTTCTACTTTGTTGTGTACTCTGAGGCAATTTCATACTAAAAGAAATCTTTAGAGGCTTTAGGAATGCACTTTTATTTCAGAGACTTACATTGGTCCCATCAGCTTTAGCCACCTCGGTCTTGAATTAGAATTCAGCACAGCTAGACCCAAGTTCTTTCTGCATTATGTGTTGTGGATTTATCCATATCATACCTGCTTGCTCCTTCTGTCCTCCAAGGGCTATGCTTTTCTCAGTCATTTTCCAGTTCTGTCTGTTCTGTTTTTAGCCAGAGTCACTATGGTTTTTCCTGGCTCCTGAAATCTCACCCATTCTCATAAAACCGTTGTAAAGGTGACAAATGTTATTGATGGTTTTGGCACAGCTTCATGCAAGACTACAGTTAGCTCAGGGTGATATTCCATCGTATTTGGTTAAGTTGAAACCAGTCATCTTACCTAAGCAGTCTTTAGCCTGCTATATCCTCATTCTGTCTAGCTTTTTTGTCATCATTTTTTGCGTTTATCCTCAGATCATAATCACTCATTTAGGCAAACAGTGGAGAAGAAATTTTAACTGAAAAGCTTCATAACTGGATATCAGTTTTCACTGTAGTATGACCAAAAGTTTCATTCTGATACTGCAAGAGCTGAAGCAAACACAAAAACAGCCACATTTTATCCTCTTTCCTCTCAGCATCCCCCCCATCTCCCTGCTCCAAACCAGCTGGAGAGTTTAGCTTTACTACTACTTTCCCTGGAGGGGATGAGAAAAACTGCATTTGTGACAGAAGATCCCAGTAAACTGTTTTCTGGCATCAGCTTCAATTACCCATTAACCATTCCCCATGACCAGAGAATCTGTTGTTCATCTTCAATTACAAATTAGGTCTTTCACGAGACGCCCCCAGGCAGGAAGGAATATGCTTGTATTACCTTCCTCTGCTTTTATGATCTGTGGGGTACAGGCTACAGATGGTCATTCCTTTATGAAGCTTATAAACTTATGAAATTATTCCCTTTTCCAAACTAAATGGTCTCTTTCTAAAGAGATCTGGTTCTTCTCCAAATATCTCTGGAAGAGAATTGCTGGCCTGGCCTTACTGGATACCATAGGTACATATGGTGGACAGTACCTACATCCCTTATCTTTTAAGTTTTCAAACTGATCACTGTTGAATCCAGTTGGAGAGTATCTGTGTTCAAAGAACAAAGGGCTCATTTAAACAATGGGTCACAACTAAATCAACTGTAAATATACTTCTAAAGCTAATCACTTACTTTGCATCCTCGGAACCTGGATGTCCCCTTTCTTAAACAAAGTCTGAATGCTACTATAACACAAATTCTGCAAATAGGCAACCTGCAGATACTGCAGCTTTGAGGCTGGAATATTAATAGCAAACATGTCTCAAATAATAGCATTTTTTACAACACTGCTAGCAGCAAACAGTCTTGGAAATGACATTATCTTCCATGCTGTGCACTCCTCTTACACGCTACCAAGCTGCAAGTCTTGGTCAAGGAGTCCAGCTGTTACCTAAGACCTAGACTAAGACAGCAGAGCTGCACAACCTCTGCTCAATTATACTGAGAAGATTAAGTGCAAGAAGGTAACATTAGCTGAAATGCTTCAGAGTAAGCAAAAACAAACAGAAATGTAATTGCTGAGTTTGTAATAGCTAGCAGCTCAAGGACTGATGAGAAAAAGTACTGGCAAGATAAGAGTAAAACCTCAAAAGCAGAGATTTGGAAATCAGCAGTTCCGTAAAGCTGAGAACAAGATAGATCCAAAGAGGAGCTTTTATTTCCCAAACTGATGCCTATTTGGTGAGCAGAGACTGATGAAGTGTCTCAATAGTGGAGGTAAGGATGTTAATGCCTAGCCCAGGAACATTTAATCATAGCTAGCCATTATATTAGCCAACAGATAATTCCTTTGTGGTTTTAAATTGTGTATATTCTGCTTGCAGAGTCTGTCTGCATGGTAAAAGATGCCTGCACAAAAGTGATCCAGTGAGGGTAGGTTACAATGCAGCTGTTTATAAAAAGGGGAAAGTAAATCACTAGGATTATGAATTTGTTTCAGTTTCAGAAGGTTTGAAAGAGCATATTTGCAAGAAGGTTGTTTGAAATGAATATAGGCTTTCATTTTTTTTCCATTTTCTTTAACATTGAAAGGAAGAAAAGGAACACTATATTCAAAAATTTCATATTTTCCTCCAAGATGTTAATTTCCTGGTTTCTACTCTGCAGTTATTGAGAATTTCTGCAGCTATTGCTCACCATGTTATATTCAATTACCAAACTAAAGACAGGAGGGGAGAAAGACAACATCAAAGATAACATCTTCACAAAACAAGTCTCAGAAAAATAATATCCTTTCAATTGCTCCTAGACAAGTTCCCTTGAAAGTCCATACTCTGTGTTTTTCAGCTATAAAGGATATATACAAACACTGGCTTCTCTGAATGCAGACCTCTGTGAGCTGCTGTTTGGAGGGCACTGTCACACAGCAGAAAATGGATTGCATCTTTTTCAGTCCTGAGCAATCAGAAACTCTTCAGCATGTCAGTCTGGATTTCTTCCTGAATGAGAATGGCATGAACAGTGTTACCTTTTCTCCATTCTCAAAGAGTAAAGCATTTCTTAACTACCATTTTAGAATCCAGGGTTACCACACCCCTTTCAAGAAAAAAAAATATGCCAAGAAAACCTCTAATGCCCAGAACATCTTATCTCGAATGTTCCGTTCTGTTCATGATTCTAGAATTTCAAATGCAGCAGAAAAAAATAAAATAAAATAAAATAAAAAATGTTGAGGCTGACTCAGAAAATAGGAAATGCCATAAGGAAGGCTGTCTGCACATGACTGGAAGGCCACTAGACCTCTCTAGCTCCCACTTCATCATGATATGCAGTGCCCAAGAGCATGAATAAGGCTTGCCTTACTTCAGTACAGACAACACTGCATTCCAAAACTAACAGAAAACAAAAATACAAGGAATGGCTTCCACAGTCCATTTCCTCCCTAGTATATGCACTCCAGCTTTCACTAACCTTGTTCTCAAAGCATGCTCACAACACACAGGAGCTTACAGGGAAGTAAAATCATGTTTTTCTATAGGAATTCAGTTTTGCTTATTCTAGTATCTTCAGATGGGCAGCTCCTTTCCATGCAAATTTTGCTTGCTCATCTGGCAAATATTATTGCCAGAGCTCACCAGTAAAGATAACAGAGATGCTAAGTCCAGTTAGATATTGTCAGGTGAAAAAATTTACTTTTGTAATGAATGTGCCAATCTCACAGCTCTTTTGAAAAGGGAACTTCAAGGATGACAAGGCCCAGAGAGATGAAACAAGTTCCTCACATTTATAGACAAGCTATGAACAGATCTGCAAACTCATTTTGAATCTCTCAAGGCCCATTGCCCCATGTGTGACCTCAAAGTCTCATGATTATTCAGGTCCCAACAATACACTTTAGAGTAGGAGGCAAAACCAAATAATGTGACTGGTATGCTGTGTGGTTTATTTACAATATACACATGTGAAGTTTTCTTTCTCTGAACACAATAGAAAGAAAGAACGGGAATTTTCTTTGTTCACACATTCAATCTTTTTTTTTTCCTTTACACTCTTTCCGTGCTCTAAGCAACACTCAACTTCTTCCCTTAGTGCTTGTCTGAACATCCTGTGCCTTAATTATTCCCTTCCCACAAGGAATTCTGACTCCACTGACCCAAGTTGTGAAGCTCTGAAATTTTACTGGTGGCAGAGTTGAGAAATCTAAACATCTAAGTGAGCGTCTCCACTGAAGGAAACCCTGCAGGGGAGCTTAACCCTCATCTGCTCTGTTTAGCTTGTCAGCAAGGTGGGCAGCAGATTTGCACTACCTTGTGAGCAATTTATGCACAGCCTGGAACCATTCAGTGTTTTCTATGTTTTCTAATATACACTGGGGCTGTATTTGCAACCTGCACCAAAAAAACACCCCAAACTCTGTTTTTTAAAATAGGGCAGATGACACGCTCTCGGCAGAGGCCCACCCCCAACCTTTGGCATTCTTGCACCCCACACTCACATGTTTCTGGTGATGCTGTTCTTTCCCTACTCCCTGCTGTCATTGCTCTTGCTTCCCACTCCAAAAGCCTGAAATCTCCATTACAAAAGTAAACTCCCTTATCTGTTCTGATTTAATACCTCTACCACCTTTATTGGTGAGCTCTTGTAATATAGTATTTACTAGATGAAAGCGAGCATGATTTGCGTGGAGAGGAGCTGCTCACACATACTACAGATATTAGTATAATTTATTTCCCCTAAAAGGGTTTGTCTGCTTTTTGCTTCCTTGTAAACTTCAGCCTAAACTTTTGTGAGATAACGTGACCTCACCCAGCTCAGCACGCTTGCAGCTCGCACCCATCCCATCACTAAGAGCACACACTGCTCAGTGTGAAAAAGCCAGACCAGACTTAGCCCAGGCCAGATCTACCCTTCAGAAAGGTGCAGAAGGGCAGCCAGCAGGCAGAGGGATCACATCACTTTGCAAATAGCAGCACTCTAAAGCGCAGGATACACCATAACACTGTGACACAAAGTACACAGGGAAAAATAAAAGTGGGTCAGGCCAGGAATAGAGTATGCTGCATGCTGATGAAAGCTTTATGTCATATTAACAAAGTAATCATGCAAATAAGAGTTATAACCTAAAAATTTAATCCAAACAGAGTAAAATACTGGACCTAAGCATGAAAGACATAGTATTAGATCTGCTATTGATGTCCATGCTCCAAGCAAGATGGCAATACACACTACAGCAATGATCAGAGGGGCTGCAAGGGCAAGAAATGTCACAGTAATTGCAGAATTCAACTATACCATGCAAACTGGCAAACCCCACACTGTGCCACGATGCTGAGACTCTATTTTTGGAGATTGTCAAAGACTGCTTTGAGAAACATAGGAAGCAAATGCATGCTACCTACTACAGAGAACTGGCAAAAGAAAAAAGCAGGTTAACGTGGTTACACACTCTCCAGTGGGTTTCCCACTCCTTGTGCAAGTGGAACAAAGCTTTTATTCCTTGCTGAGGCTTTCTGCAAAGGGCTCAATGTTCAAACTCAAAAGATTAAGAGTTTTCCAAGACCAGTGACCTGCTCTCTCTGTTTTCACCTCTAGCTTGCCAGAGTTTGAGCCCTTCCATATGTTTCAACTAGATGTGAGTCACTTTCTTTTAAAAAACACCATCTTATTCTGTTAATTGCAGTGATCAAGTCTATCAAGAACGAAAGTCTATAAGGGTAATTGAAACTTCAGCTCACAGGATTCAGCATGTCTGCTCAGAGAATTTGTGAAAGAAAGTTAAAACAGACAAATTATAAATTGTAAAAAATCCATTAATCTCTCATACTGACTTAAAAACATAAGATAACATTACCAGGCTCTTGATCAATTTAAAAAAATATTTACTGTTTGTACTACTTTGAAAAAAAAATAATAAGGTGAAGAAGATTTGAGGCTCGGAGAGACTAAATCCATCTAAATCCATCATCTTGTCCCAAAACTCTGTAACTGTGCCATTACTGTTTGTTTTCTGGTGAGGTAGATTCACAGATTTTTCAAGAGAAACCGCCACAGTCCACAAATTGCATAAAGAAGTCAGTGAAAAGCAGCTAAAAAAATTAGACCTCTTTCTAAAGTAAATTTATACATGCACACACACGTATATATATCTACCTACATACATGATTGATGCATTTTTTCACCTCCAAAATTTGCGTAATAAAATTTGAATTTTAGCATTTAGAAAGCAGCATACAATTAATTGGACAGAGCAATAATCTTTCCATTGCAATTAGCTTAATATTATAACTTTAACTTGTAAAATATAACAAAAGGGGAAGTACATATCTTCCTATATTTTGTTTAATAAGACGTTAAACTAGCCTTATGCTGCAGATATTCCATTGTTTATCATTTCAGAGTGCAAACTAGCAGAGTATTGTGCAGATGCTTCTTCTTCTTCTATAAAAGAAGCCACATAATAACTGCAGTGCTTTAGACAGGTCATAAATAATGCATCAATAGTATTTTAATGTTGTTTAACTGCTGGGAACTACAAGAAGTTTTGACCCCTATGCAAGACACCCGATATCTCAGGATAACTGTTTAGATGTCTAATTACTATTTAGACCCTGTATCAACACTAAAAGGAACAGAACGTTGAGTAAAGAGAGATCACCAAAGAGAGTAGGTGTGGCTTGGCTAACTGCAAGGGGTCACGTATTTCTAAGATTTCCAAAGACTTCAGCTGGGGAAATTGTAAACTGCATCATAGAGAGACTGACTGAAAGCAAGTGCTACAGCAGGCAAATATTCTGTAGACAGCAGTAGAGGTGGCTTATCTATACGACTCCAGATTTCCAGAGAAAATCATACGCAGAAAGAAGACTAACAAGACACGAAAGCTTTGAGAAGATGTTGGGGATTGGTGAAGTTTTTATAGTTCTGGTAGCATCTCTTCTGATTTTGCAATTCCTAAAGTTGCAATGGATGCGTAGCCAGTTTCCTCCAGGACCAGTTCCCCTCCCTGTCTTTGGAAACCTGTGGCTCCTGAACTTCAAACTTCAACGAGAAAATCTTGCTGAGGTATTTATTTATTTCTGCAACTGAAAATTAATTTATATGTATTTTAAATTATATATTGCATACAAATAGACTAAAATTAGAAAATAATTTTATCATCCACAGGTTTAATTAGCAGCCAATTTTCAAAGAATATATAAGTTCTTCCACTGGCAAAAAATAGTTCCAATTAAAAAAGCTTTTTTGTAATTGCTTTATTCATCATTTTCTCTTTTGGATACATAACATCTTTATATATTATTGTCACAAGCTCTAAATATCAGCAGCACGACAATCGATTGCCAGTTTTATTCTCTGTTACATTTTGTGTTTGTATCACATCTTGTAAACCATCTCTGGGAGAACTAACACTGATGTCACTGGAAGTTCTCCAGGCTGGGAGCAGTCTGATCTCTGTTAGATACCCTAAACTCGCTCCCTTTGGCTTATTCATACAAAATTTTGCAATACCTCAATACTTACTGAAATGGAGCAGGAAAAAAAAAAAAAAAAGTGGCTCCTGCTTGGAATACAGTATTATCACTTTATAAGCCAATTTAGACTTTTACAAAGATAAGGAACTTGCTTCAAACTCCATTTTAAGGGTAAATATGAACATGATTTGAGGAAAGATAAGAGAAAAACCACTGAGAAGTTGTACATGCAAAAATATTTCTTTGCTTTCTTCAGAAAGAGTCAAGAAAACACAGTAATTTTAGTTAAAACAAACGAAAAAATAGCCCTGGAATTTTGCCTTTGTTCATTTGTTCTTTGATTCTGAGCTGACAGAGAGAATGTTTGTGGTATGTTCACAAAGATGTTCTTTTGAGAGTTCTTCGTGTTTTTTCCATAATATGAGATGTAACTATCTTCTGCACCCAAAGCATGCAATAACAGAAGGGTAAGTTTTGATGAAATCCTGAATTCAGTTTGTTGGTGGCAAACAGGTTTTGTTACAATTTCAGAAAACTCTAAAAAGCAATTTTAATATATGTATATGTGCCTATTTATATTTGTTAATGCACTATTATTATCTCCCCAGTTAACCAACATCTATGGAAATATCTACACAGTGTGGCTAGGACAGTCACCTGTGGTTGTACTGAACGGATACAAAGCGGTCAAAGATGGCCTAGTCACGCATTCAGAAGAGCTTTCTGGTCGACCTCTCACTCCTTTCTATGCAGATATGATGGGTGAAAAAGGTACAAGACATTGAAGTCCTAAAAAATAAGGATGACATTGTAAAGAAGAAATATGCTTTCCCCATACATGAGCATACAGAATTTACTGCCACACAGTTACTAACTGGGCAAACAGGCTGCATGCAGAGCTAATATACTAAGAAAGTGAAAACCAAAAGTTGGCCTCTTATATAGCAGATTGTTGGCTTCTTTCCTGGTGGATTCAAGGAACCCCCAGAAGAGAAGCCCTTCAGTTGCATCAGTTCTAAAACAGTTCTCACTCAGTTTTCAGAGTCACACTTATAAGCGACTCTGTCGTCAGTCACAAAAAATCCTATTAGAAAACAAAAGCAATATCTGAAATAATTCTACTCTGTTTTTTTACTGAAATAGATCTTAATTTCAATTTCATTTTGTTTCCTGCAGTGAAAGGATTTCCCTTCCCAGCAATGAAATAAATCTTTCTGTTTACTTCAGGCATTTTTCTGACAAGTGGACACACCTGGAAGCAACAAAGACGCTTTGGCATGACAATTATAAGAAGCCTGGGACTTGGTAAGAACAACTTGGAGCATCAAATACAAATGGAGGCCTGTCACCTCGTGAACAACTTTGCAAACACAAAAGGTAAATCCATTAAAAGAAAAAAACTTGGAGCTTTTTCTGAAATAAGTGGATTCTGGGAGTGAAATTCTCAGCACGCGTTTTATGAGCAATACAGATACAATTTTACGCTTTCACTGGCTTCTTAATTGCATTCTTGGAAAAAAAACAAAAAATGTTTTGTCTGCAGAGTTGGTAATATAAAATTGTTTTTAAAATAAGGAGAATGAAAAAATGTTTATTATCAACACAGTCTTGAGGACAGCTGGTAGCAATTCCTACCAATGAGGGAATTTTGAAACAACCTTTGTTTTTCTCCATAAAAACACAATTTGTGACCTGCAAAGTTGCGACCTCCTAGTTCTAGCGTAGCAGAGCTTTAGGATTTGGCAAAGGAAGAACCCCGACAAGTAATTTATTTTCAGTCTTCTAACTTTTTTTTTGAGATCTAGACGAAATAGAAACCAACAAGATTTTAGTATGAGGCCAAAGTAAATCAACTAAATATAAATATCCTGAACAGCCAAATCCCTCATCCACATCATGTTCCATACTGACAGAAAAATGCATAAAAGTTGCCTGAAGTCTCTCTCTGCCAAGAGGGAAATCGCCATCTACCCTTGTCTTTGATTAATTCACCTGTTCTTTTCCTGAATGATTCCAAAACAGTGTGGCACCATGCTGGATGGAATATCTCTGCTTCATAATAATCACAGATATATACTCCAGCTATATTTTAAAAGTTTTAATTACACTTTATTATGGGCTGGGAAAAAAATATTAAAAAACCTTCATGTCATAAAATCACTAATATCTTAGGACTCACTGTGAATTAGATTTCTCGAATCGCTCTATTACACACACTCCCTTATAAAATTGCAAAAATTTCCTTCATACTCTGTATCATGCATTTAGTTTATTTGGAATATACCAATTTCATTCGCTTTCTCTTTACCCTTACTTTTTCAATTCAGCTATTCTCCTCTCTTGCCTATACATTTCAGCTAGCTTCCAAGATTATTCCTACTGTCTACAGACCTAAATGTTATTATGTTAATACAGATTTTTATACATTTTACCTATCTAAATGGAAGGTAGGAATTTATAAAGTGGAAAAAATTAAATTTAAATGTGAAGAATATTTTAGAAATATGAATATAAGCATACACTTATATATCTACATAACTCTTCATGTTAACAACTGCTGCTTTTACCCTTTTTCATAGGAGCTGTTTTCCACTCTAATATAAGTATCACACAAGTTCTCTCCTTGCAGTCTGTGAAAAGATTACAGTTGAAAGCTCAGCTAAACAAACCTGAATATCTGCCTTCAGATTTAAGAACATATGTTCCAACCCACTGTTAGTGCTTTCACACAACACAGACTGCAGGTCAGATGGTAAAAGAGACCTAACACCTAAAACCAAATTATTCACTGAATCTTACAAGAGTTAAAAGCAGATTTTTCTCTACGCTTACAATCTTTCCCCTTAATTCTTACTAAACTAGAGTTCACTTGTGCAAAATTTCCCTAGGAGTGTGATCTTCTATTCTCTGAACTTCTGTCACTGTTCATGTGAAAAAAATCTTTGTCTTCTTTTGTTTTCCCCACTTTGCTCTATTCAGAGATATTCACTATTACTTGCTATATTCACAGGCAATCCTTTTGACCCCCATACTTTCATTGTCCACGCTGTTGCAAATGTAATCTGTGCTGTTGTTTTTGGTCATCGCTTCTCCAGTGAGGATGAATCTTTCAGCAAGCTTATCAAAGCCGTCCATTTTGTGATCTATTTTCAAGCTACTATCTGGGGAAGGGTAAGAATTTAATTTTCTTATTCTTATTCCTTTAAAGTAAATTACTGCGTCATAAGTAAAATGAATGGATTAAATGCCAGCAAGCATTATTCCCCAGACCTTTCCACACCATTGCTCTGCAAAATACTGTGCAGTAGTAAATTAATATCTACCTTGTAGATCTCATGACTTCCTCATAGTCCTCCTCTATGCCACGAGTCCACAAGTCCTAAAATTCAAGTTCTAAATCATTATTGTTTTTAGCAGAGATCCAAAATACACAATGAATTTCAATTCAGGAACCATTTGCAGTGTAGTGTGCACATAAAATTCTTAAGTCCTCAATTAAAGCAAATTTTCATAATTTTCATTTAGACATCAGAAGTTGTTAATAAGAACTACACTTTCCAAATCCTATCCTTTAGAGGAGGTATCTTATTTCTCAGGCACTTTATGATACCAAGACCTGAGTTAATCTGAACTCCCCTAAGACACAGACAACATGACAGGAGAATACTCTAAAAGTTCTTTAAAGCCTAATTACTGCTCAGGTTGTGCTGACATGGGATGTTGGCATTTTTAGCTGTAACGGGTTCTCCAAAACTTCCCTATAAAGGTAATTTTTGCTCTGTTTTTAAGGCAAGGTTGGGAAAGCCTCCTGCTGGTAAGCCAGATTCGGCCCGCAATTGCTCTAATTCACCCATTTTTTGCATTAGATATGCATCAGAAAAGGCAAAACGTAATCATTCCCCTGCTCATCTGTGACCTGGCATCCACTCACCACATGGTGTAGACACTTCAGTTGTGATGGGGAAGTCATGTGTGAACAGATCCTCATCACAGGCATAAATTAAATAAAGGCCTTGGCAACAGTCCTAGACACTGAAGCCCATTCATAGAACATACACAATACAAACACGTGGAGGGAAGATAAATAAATAACAAAAATCTTTTCCTTAACCACATACTTGCCAGTCTCTCTTAGAGGAAACCCTTCTAAGACTGGGATGTCAGATCAGCTTCTGTACAACTATTTAGTCTCCAACTTCTCTGTTGAGGATAAAAAGTTCATTAAATGGATATTGACTCTTTCATAAAGTCTAATTACACATTAAACTACTCAATGTTATCAATAGGTCATTAATAAACCTCAAAAGTTTTCCTGAAGACAAGTTTACTTACAGGGCAACCTAAAGATTTCACAAATTGCATTAGAAATTTATGATAATTTATAGTTAGAAGGTTCCTCTAAAGGTCATCAAGTCCAACAACCTGCTTTAGGCTGTTGAACCAAGTAGATCAGGTTGCTCAGCAACTTCTTTAATCAAGTTTTGAACATCTCTGTGACTGGAGGTTCCACACAGCCTCTCTGGGCAACGTGCTTCAGTATACAACCACTCTCATGGTTAAATAAACAGACAAATAAAAGTCTTTATGTCTACTTAGAAGTTCCCATGCTCCAACTTACATCTGATGCCTCTCATCCTAATGAAGAGCCTGTGCATTGCAATGATCCTGCACAGTTATCAGGAAATCAGAACTGGTTTCTCAACTTAAGAGAGCTCCTGTTCTTTTCTTTCTGTTCAAAATCCCAGATGTATGATGCTTTTCCATGGCTTATGCAGTATTTCCCAGGACCTCATCAGGAAGTGTTCGCATACAGTCATTTCATGCACAACTTAGTTATGGATGAGGTCCGGATTCATGAGAGACACAACACAGGTGATCCACGGGATCTCATTGACTTCTACCTGGCTCAAATAGCAAAAGTAAGTATTTATTTATCACACTAACCCTTCCTTGGCCTTAATGGCTACTAAAAATAGTTTTTCTCCAAATATTACTATAGAATTTTTACTTGGGTATTTAATTTGTTACAGACAGAAGACTGTTCATTCTTTTCATCAGGTAATACCATTTTCACATGATCATATCTAAAATGATCCATTTCTTGTGAATTTTCCCTACAGACCAAAGATGACCCTACCTCTACTTTTAACACTGACAACATGGTTCAAACTGTGGTTGATCTTTTGCTGGGAGGGACAGAAACAACGAGTACCACCCTTCTCTGGGCACTGCTCTATATGGTGAAATTCCCAGAAATACAAGGTGAGCGAAAAGCATTTTTAGAGAGGACTGCATTCAACATTACACTAAAATGATGTTCATTATGATGCAAGTAATAGTTCACTCATTTAGAAATACATCAAAATCAATTATTAATAATGAAAAATATAAATGGGGATATGTCAGTAATTGAAATCTAAGAAATTAAAGTTTAATCAATGAAAGAAACATGAATTTTCCCCACCGGCTCTGTAAGAGAACACCAAGATAAAGGCAGAATAGCAAAGACATAATTTCATATATAACTAAGATTCTTCCCAAACTTCAAAGTAGAGAAGCTTTAAAAAGGCATCTAGTCTGATATGAATTTATAAAGAGAAATGGTGCTTGTCATTTCAAAGTTGAATGTGTTTTGGAAACACATTCATCAAGTGGAATGTGTCTTAAGCACAAGATCATCCTGTGCTCTGGGTACATGCCCTTTCTTAAACAGAAACCAACACAGCAGTCAAACCACATGCCAAGGCATTTCATGGCAACACAAGGTCTTTTTTTTCCCCATTCATGGATTGCATCCAGAAATCTGCTGTGAAAAAAGTAAAATATTTTCATTCCTCTGAATGAAATTGCACTTTCATTTCATTTCATGCAGAAAGGGTTCATAGAGAGATAGAAGCTGTTCTGGAACCCTCCCAACTAATCAGCTACGAAGACCGCAAAAAGCTGCCGTATACGAACACTGTCATTCACGAAACCTTGCGCTACAGCAACATCACTTCCATTGGGGTCCCTCGACAGTGTGTGAGAAACACAACTTTGCTGGGCTTTCCCATCAAAAAGGTACAGAGGGCATATTCACGGTTCTTATGGCTTTCACTTATTAATATTTAGTATTTATATCACAGTAACATCTGTAATTCTTAATGTGGCTTTGGAAGCATGTGGCAGCACATCACAGACAGGAAATAAAGCCGACTGCCCTGAAGGAGGGATAAGTCTATGTAATGACAGGCAGAAGAAAGCTTGGGAGAAGGCTAGCAGCACAAGTAGCAAGCAGAGAAACTGAAGTCTCCTATCCCAGTATCGAGGTAGAGTTAATGTCTGGGAATTACCTTTCACCAGACAGGTAATACACTAGTTTCTTATGCCTGTAAATCCAGGCATAAAATGAAAAGGCAAAACAGAATCCAAACACTGGGCTCTAGATGCAGGATAGTACATTATCCACTACAGAGAAGGAAAGGCCTTCTCTGTGGGATTGAATCCTCATTCAATCACACACGGAAAACTGAATCTCTGCTTCTTTTCAAAGGGTACACTCATACTGCCCAATCTGCACTCCGTCGTGTATGACTCTGAGCACTGGGAGACCCCTTGGAAATTCAATCCAGATCATTTCCTTGATTTGGATGGCAACTTTGTGAATAAAGAAGCATTCTTACCTTTTTCAGCAGGTAATGGCCCAACATTTTAAACTTGTTCACAGTGTCTTGGAGGAAGAACTAAAAATTAATCAATCTGTTTCTAAACTTCTCAGTTCTGCAACTTAAGAAATACACCTTTAAATCTTTGTGTCAAACACACTTTTATAAAGTCAGGTTGTCTGCTGCAAGGGCTGTACATATTATCTTCCATTTTCTGTTCGTATATGTTCAGAGGACCTACATGGCTAGGAGACATTCAATAAGAAATACCAAACTTGCAATGCAAAGATACAAAGAAAAGCAGAACAAAACATAGTCCAGAAAATATTCTCATCAGCCTCTTCAGTAATCAGATTATAAGGAAATATAATACAACACAGGAAGCTGGCATTATATCCTCAAAAAATAAATATAAAAAAATAAGCAATAAAACACTGTTTTCATGAAACACTGTTTCTCATGTTACAGTGAAAGATAACACCATTGTTCATTAATTGAAGATAAAAAAGAAGCAATTACTAAACAGCGTACAAAATCAGTTTAAACAGTGAATCCAATTTTCAAAACCAATGCCCAAATTGCCTGTAAATCCTAAACATATATTTGCAAAATAATTTCGCATCTTACCTCATTTGCTCACCAAATGTCTGCCCAAGAGTTTACATGAAGACAACTAATTTAAGTTACCATTTTAACCAGGGCATAGGAAGTTTCTCTTTTACTTGCTTTGTTGGTAGTTCTGTTTATAATAATCTGCCAATGCTGAAATACACCGTGAAAACAATTTACCAAAATGAGTCACCGAGTCTATACACTGCTTCATACACAGCTAGGTTTCATTCCCATACTGCAAATATCCTCTCCTGGACAGAGAATCTTCTGCTATATGGACCAAATCCAGCAGTTATTACTTTCTAACAACATTGCAATAAGCCCAATTACATCTTTCTATTTATCTTCAGAACTGTGTCCACAGTGTTCCAGCTCTTTCCCCTCAGCTCCCACAAACAAGTTTCTATTATATATGAAGAAAAAAATGGATGTTGGCATCATCAAGGATACAGTTTCCTCGATGAAATAAAAGTAAATATTCCTTCCCAAAAGCATCTTCTCTCTTTATGTGAAAGAAAAATAAGCTTAAATAAACAGAATTAATGGAACTCAATGTATTTTTTTTCTCAAGTTCTTTTTCAAAAATTAGCTTTAATACAATTAACTTCCTTTCTCTATTTTCTACAGGGCACCGTGTATGTTTGGGGGAACAGATGGCACGGGTTGAACTGTTCATCTTCTTTACCAACCTGCTTCGGGCATTCACATTCCAGATCCCCGAGGGAGTAAAAGATATCAATTTGGAATACATTTTGGGTGCAATACTGCAACCACATCCATATAAACTCTGCGCTATTCCACGCTAGTCTGTAACATTCTACAAAGCAAAAGCACTTCTGCCAGTCATTATAGATATGATTAAAAAAAAAAAAAAAAAACACTATCTCATTTGAATTTAGGTAGTTCCACATAGCAAATGAATATGAATATATTTAGGAAGTCTGACTTTGTACGTGTAAGCTTTTTGCAATTAAAATAAATGTACTTGCTAAAGCTCATATAATCACGTCTTAGGTGTATAAAAGTACACAACAATATGTTAGGAAAAAAGGCATTTATATACTTAGAGTAGCAAAAGACTACATTAAAACAGTAGAACAGTAGAACTTGCAGCAAAGATGCAAAAATTAAAATTTTATTTCAGCAGGCTGTTAGTCACTCTACTGTGTCCATGAAAGTTCTTTTTTCCAAAGTTTTCTTGCCTTTTTTTTTGCAAAAGTTACCAATGTACATGCCCTCATTTTTACTCCTTTTCCCTACCACTCTGTGGTAACTTTATGTAACGGGACAAACTCCAGCACACTCACAAGCGTTTGCAAAATAGGGCCAATTATAATGACAGTTCTTTTGGAAAGCCTTTCAACTACTATGTCAGTATCTGTTCCCTGTTTTACCGGCTCTTTTAAATCCAGGTGCTTTTCTTAGGTTTCCTTCTTTTACAAGGCTATCTTCTACTGAGAAACACTATTGTTTCAATGATTTACTATTGGAAAATAACCTCCCCAGAGGATGTTATTGGCATCAATAAGAAACGCCAATATTGGTTAAAATAAGCACCAGACGGTCTTTGCACATCAGGGATTCGGCACTCCTGATCTTTCCTTTTGTTGCCTCATCCTTCCACAACAGATGTGCAAAGATCTGACCTTTTGAGATTCAGTTGCAAGGTGCTTTCACTTGTCAAAGTTCAAGGGGACCAAGAGCGAATTATGCTGGGATGTAACTTAAAGTGAAAGTAAAATAACAGTATGTTAGAGAGGAGAATCAAGTCTTCTATTTCCAGTGTTCATCTCCTGTTTGGTAAGAACACCAGGGCTCTAACACATTGCAAAGTTTACTATTACGAAACAAAGACATAATTGGCAGTTTTCACATTTTTAATAAGACACATTTTAAAAGTTTGCGATATTACTTCATTTTTATTGAGGAAAATATAACATCTAAAAAACCCTCCTTGAGTAAGAAATACTAACAGAAATTGAGAAAAAAAAATCTCTTAAATTTTGATTTTCTTACAGTGAGGGAAATCTTGCCTAAAACACCATTCTTAGAGGTTTATAAAAGCAGTTCTGCATCACAGTTCATAAACAAAAGTTTTCAAGTCTTACATTTTTCCTTTGTGGTGGCTCATTAAAGAAAAACTCACCAAAAATCTTCCTTCCCAACCTACCAGTTGCATGGTTAGCAAAAGGTCCATGATAAAGTGCTCAGCAGCATGACTGGCAGTGTAGATTATCCCCTTGAACTTTCTCTACTCCAGTGTATTTTGATGGTTCTTGAGGTATATCCTGCGGTAAAAAAAGGGACTCCAGTTTCTTTCCTCTATGTTCCTGAAGCTACTCTGCAAGTTCAATTATTTCTTTCCCAAATATTATTTCATTATGCACATCCATTTTTGTGTTCTTCTTCCAAAAAGTCATAGCATGGATTAAAACATGCACATATTCTCCACTTGTATTTGTGACGAACTGAGGTACCTTATGAAGACCTGCTGTACAATGCTGGTTCTAAAAAGTACAGAAAGAACAAATATTCAAAGTGCATATGATTATGGAGGTTTTGCTTTCTTTATAAAACAGAGATATCACTGTAGGCCTGACAGTTGGTACCAGTGAAAAACTGGATTAAATTTTTCTTCTTGTAACTCCATTTAAAATTGAAACAGCAAGAGATGAGGTGTTCCTCAGCTTCCCAATGCTTCCCAAAATTATGTGAGAACTGCAAGTTACTTTTTCATCACAGTTGTAATGGAGACCTGCAAGAAAATGAACAGGAAGAGAAAAAAAAAAAACACACAACTATTACATGAGCTAAGTCTTATTTAGATGTCAAGAAAGAAGAGAATTTCATAAAGAATTAAAGCAAAACAGAGAGAAGACAGACTTGGGAATTAAGGCCAATAACATCACTCAAAGACTTCCTGTCATACAACTTCAAAAAAAAAAAAAAAATCACTTCAGTAGTGAGAAACCTATAGGGAAATCCACTGACATCCAGTTCTGCTCTGATGCCCAAGATTAGCCCATCTTCTCAGTAAGACAGACTATCTAACCCTTCAGAGGTTAACTCTCTGAAAGCCTTAAATGGTTTATACTCCAGCCAATAGAAAAGCCCTTCTATTAAGGAATCAACAAGATTTGTCACTTGCCATTTCTATATTCATCCAAAAAATCACGGATTGTTTTTTCCCTTGATTTCAGCAGTTACCATTTTCTCTAATCTAGCTACTTTTATGGACCAGTATAAGAACATATCTCTGCATATATCTTTCCTTCTGTACTAATGGCCTCGCAATGTTTTGTTTCCAAAACAACAACAATAAAGGATTCATTACATGCTTTAGCTGCTAAATACTAAAAACAACAGGCACCAGGAGAAAAGTACATACAGGTCCTGGCCAGTTTCTGTGAAGCACACAAAATCCATAATGTTTGTGTGGTTTTAAGAACAAAATGTAATGACTGGTCAACATGACCTAGAACAGGAAAATTAGTAAGCCAATTCTAATCTTGAGTGAGGAGAATTTATCCTAGGATTCTGTTTTGTTTTGGCCAAAGCCTCAAAGGGTCAAGTACCTAGATGGTCCTGATGCCACATAACTAGAAAGACCATGCTTTGATCCAACAACTAAATCAGATATCTTTGAACAGTTGTTAAAATAATCCATTCAAAGCTCTTCTTTTCACCAAGTAAAAATGCCATAAATGTCAACAAGTCAGAACTTGCATTCAACCCTTTAAGGAACACATATCTATGCATATCTAAAAGAGCCAAATGTCATCATCAACATCTTAAATAGGTTAACTGTATGTAAACAGTTCACACATGAATGAAGATGATAATTACCAAGATAATTTGTGGGCAGACTTGTGAAGAAAACTCTGTAAGATATGAGACTGGTATGTTTCAAATTAGTCTTTGGTCTGCTCTTTCCCTTTTCTTTTGAGTCTTTACAACATTTTAGTATCATTGGATTTTCTAAATACCAAAATCTAGGAGTTCCAATCAATATCAGAGTCAATCAGATGGAAGAACACAGTATATAACTAAAACAAGCAGATTTGTGGTGACACAACGAATGCATCAAACACAAATGCATTTTTGCACAAATACAAATTTTAAGTACTATATCATGTACTCATCACTAATTATCCTACTTCTCACAGACATTACAGCAGAAGGAAGGGCTGAGGAAGGACTTGAAGGAGAAAATAATGACTTGAGAAAATAGCCATTGAGAAGCTTCCACATATTTTAGTGCGAGAAGATAAAGTCTGTTAGTTGCTAACAACTGCTACTCTGCTGCTTGAGAAATAAAGAAAAACAAAGATTAACTGTTTTACTGATTACCAGTGTGCAAGAAGTAATTGAGAACACTAAAAGTCCCATCTGCTAGTGTACGACTCTCAATACTAGCTAATATGTAAGCTTTGATCATGTTTCTGCATCACCTTTAAAGTAACTGAACAAATGACAAGGTAACACTCACTTCTTGCAATACTTGTCCGAGCGTCTCCCGGCTCTGAATGCGTTTCCTGTCAAAATCCAAAACCACATTTATTTCTACTCAAGGTATCAGGAGATTTTGCAAACATCAATCACTTTATCCCATTTTAAAAAGAGGAAAATGTTAAGCTAGGTTTTGCTCTACAACCTTACCCACAAGGAATGTTAGAGAACCTACCACCTCCAATTCATACCTATTATTATTCACATGAGGAGAAACTACCTGGAATAAGGCTTACAACTTATTATAGTTTCTCAGAAACAATCCCATTTATTAAACAATAGTAATATTTTGACATAAATCCTAATATCTGGATATAGCTGATATTTTGTTACTTCAGTGCCATCTTTTCCAGCAATAGGCATCTGTTACTCAGCAACTGATACAAGATTAACAAATACTTCTTATTTAGTTATGCTAATTTAGTTTGCTACAGTCAAAGCTGTAAATGGCGCGTGTGAATGAAATGTTAATACAAAGGCTAAAAAGAGTTTTACAACAAACAAAAACATTACTACAGTTACTGTACCCCAACATTCCACAATACAAGCACTTGACAATATTATAAATGCAAACAAAAGGCAACCTATTTTTACCTGTCTATCTTGATTGCTATGATTACTGTAAAACTGCCTTCTGTATTTGGCAGGTAGGTAGAAGGTATAACAACGTAATTTCCTGCAGGAAGTCTGCAAAGTTGGCTTACTTCCTGTGAATAGCAGTGAGGTACACAGCTAACCAGTGGTTCTAAGTGTATAAAAGAGGAAGTATGGGGTTTCCAGTTTCTGTTAGGTACCTGCAAAAGAAAGAACAAAAAAAAAATGCACATCTTTTAAACTATTTTGGATCTCACAAGGTTAAGGTGTTATTTTCCACATCTATTCCACTCCAAATGTTCACCCTTACATACAAAACTATAGGAAACAAGAATGGGGTTGGGAGGGAGGCCTTCAAGAAATCTAGTTCATGCTCCCTATCATAAGGCAGTAGTAAATAAAGTAAATTCATTCCTAACATGTTTGTATACAGTTTATACAGCACACTACACATATAGCACTAAAGCTTTATTTCAAATGTTTAACTTCATTCTTTCTTGCTGCACCCTAATGCCCTCATCCTCCACCTCCATGCATCAGGTGAACAAACTAGGCCCTTGCTCTTCCCAGTTGCATTTCCTGTACTAAAAATCTTTACTATATTTCTCTTCAGTCTCCTATTAAAAAGTTGCATTTGGCAGAACAGTCACCTAACCTGATGTCTCTAACTCTGTTTATACACTTAAGGAGATGTGCACATACTCAGAACCTGCACTTGTCAACACCAGATCATACTTGCTTTTTCAGATCATCTCTTCAACCTAACAAAGTCTTTTTGAATTCTGATTCTATAGGTTCAACATTGCTTGTCAATAGAAAAGCAAATAATTAATGAGTTGATGAAGAGTTGATATTAATTTTTTTATAAGAATTACCAAGAAGTTTGGTCCCCTGCCAATAAGACGCTAAGAATACTTTGTGCTTGTCAAAAATTGAAAAAAAAAAAAAATCAAAACCTCTTAAAAAAAAAAAATCATCTGCACAGTTTTATTCAAGTTCAGTTTTATTAGCTAAAGCATTAAAAGTCATCCTAAAAGCCATCTCCAAGAGTTAATCATTTCGGAACTAATTCAGGATTTTGGAAGGATTCAATGGAATCAGATTACAACTAATATTTTTTTTTCATATCCATTGCTTCACACGATCAGCCTACATTTTTCTTAGAAACAGCATTTTTCTTAACCAGAGCAAAAGGCAGTGAACTGACAAGCTTACCTTTATATTTGACAAATGAGCAAATTAACCACAAGTCTCACCTGAAAAATATGAAAACCTATTGGCCGACACTTGCTATCTTGACAGTGCTGACGGAGGGTAACTTTCACACTGCTTTTTCCTGATCCTGCAGGAATGGAGAGGGGAAAGCAGGGATTGATATGGAAGGAGGGAAAGTTCCTGCTACCTCCTGCACTGAGACCATTTTTCCAGCATCCCTGCAGCTGCACTGTCTCCCATTCACCTGCTGGGAATTCTTCACAGAAGGTAGCATCAGTGGGTGGTGGTTTTATCTCACTATCAAATGTAAAAGAGAAAAAAGAACTAAATGTACAAAATGCAACTTAAATCCACAGATCTAGGCACTGAGTTCACAGAAATTGAACTAGTATTGCGTAAGCTTAAATAAAAACAATTCAATTCCTGCAGAAGGAGCATAAAACTCAGAGTCCTTAGATAATTTGCAGAACTCCAAAAGAACAACGTAGCACACATGAACTCTGGCATAAAGCCACATACATTTTTGTACAATTATGCAATAATACAGTTTACACATCAGTACTTTTGTGTTGTGCTTCATGGTTGAAAGTGACACAATTGAGAGATTCTTGAGTACATATCAGCAAATCTAGAGTAAGAACTGCATTTTTTTTATATATATTCACTATATATTTAACCAGAGAAGACTATCATTTTGCTTGCTGACTTCATCACTGTTTGTAACATTATCCTACATTTTGCTCTTAGTTCAGTGTTGCTTCTCACAACCATAGAAACTATTTTGTGTCAGTTCTGCAGTGTTTGAAACCACGCTTCAGCATAACTTCAGGCATTTCATCCATTCTTATCTCCTATTTGGCAGAGAAATACTTTTGCTGAGAACATGTTAGAAACTTTCTGATGCTGTAAGGATTGCCCGTTCTAAACACATATCAATGCTGGCAAGTCTGGTTTAGTCTTGGAAGACTGTTATACTTAACCACTATTGCAAAATTTACTCCATCACCTAAAGTGCAAATGATGCAATTTATCCAAAACTATATTTTGCTGACAAAGTCCACATCCAGAACCCATTCAGTAAAATCAGCATCACAGCTTTGCAGACCTTTATATAGTTTAAATCTTGATTTCAAATCCCGCAGAGTAAATGATTAATGTATGTTTTGTAGTATGACTTGCCAGCTCCTGTCAAAGAAATACGATGTGGTAGTGCATTACCAGCATATCAACAAATTCTCACATCTTTTGAAGTTGTTGCCAACATTGCATTTTGCCTCTGTGTATGGCTTACCTGCTGCAAGCTGCCACTAGATAACCTCAGATTCTTTCAGTTTTATTGGAAGAAGGTATAACTTTGCTAATTCCACACAAATACTCATCACTACATCTTCTTAAGTATTCCCTTCAAGACTATGGTCATCAACAAATTGACTTAAATATATTGAGATAGCTCTGTAGTTTGCTACGGTCAAAAAAATAGAACCAATCAGGAGCTATTTGGCTGACACTGCTCACTTCTCCTGTTGGATTAGCAAGCACTGTTATACACAAAGTCTGCCCTGAGTCCAGTAAAAAAAAGCCTGTTCTGTGTTACAAGATATATGAATAGACTGGAAAGGACACAATATGCAGTGATCCTTTCAAGCATGTTATCATAATGCTGGTAAACTTCCTCAGGCCTTCACAATTAGGAATTTCAGCCGTATGTCAGTGTTGAATGCATTAATTCAAATTCCAGTCCTTACACAACTAAAGACAACAGCATAAAGGTCAGTGCTATTTTCCATGCCTCTCCTGCAAAGAAGAGCTGAGAATATTATGTCATCCATGTCCACTGCCGACGTTCCACATGCATTTGAAGCTGTGCTGCTCACTGCCAATGTTGTGTGTCAGGCATATTTTGTTAGCATATGCACCAAGTTTTTTTCCAGCCTACATGATAATATACTTACTGTTTTTCTTTTCTGTCACTGATTATAGCAATAATAGCATATTTTGAGTCCTGTGGTACATCTTAATTTTTCCAGACATTAAAACAGAACTTCAACACATTGAGACATGCACTCTGAAGAAAGTTACACAGTACCTTTAGGAAACGTGCTTTCTCAAAATACTACACGGTGACTACTAGAGTCAAAATGCAACTTATCTGACTGCTTCCAGTTCCCTGAGGTACTCTCAGGTATTTAACAAAGGATCATAGCAGCTTCATGCTAGAGATAGCAACTACTTGCCTGTATTCCAAGACAAAACAATGCTGCTGTCTAGTACTCTGCACAACTTTCAAATTATTCTGAACTTTAACATATAGTGCCAAAAGTCACGTTCAGGCCCAGAGTTTTATGAAATTTTCCATTTCTCTCAAAACCTACCTGAGTGAGATCCTTCCTGTTGAAAATACACGAAGCAAGAAATGCCCTACTTCATCCTTTAGAAAAGTGCTGGGAACAACAAGGTAATACCCAGGGGAAAGGTCGCAGCACACGTGCACTTCTCTGTCATAGGAATGGCAGATGGTACCTACAACTGGAGGAGCAGAGAGGGTCTTTGGAAGGTTAAATCGCTTCTTCTCCACCTAGAATAGATGCATAATGATGCATGGTGTTTTAGGAAAAGTTACAAGGTTTAATAAAATTGAACATAATTAAGTATTGTTCAGACACGCACACTTATACAAGAAGGAACAAGAAAGGAACAGAGCATCAGAAAACAAGCTGAACATCAGAGACAACAGAAAAATTTAACAACCAGAAGAAGGAAATCAGGAATTGTCATCAAATAGTTAGCCTGAAATGTCATACACTAATTCAGAACAGTTCTGCTACTTGGCACTCAAATATGAGAACAAAGTACCAGTACACTATTAGGTTGTACAGACAGTAACTGCTTTATGAGATAAACAGGATCACTCTAGCATAAATCAGAGATGCAAAATATCTGAACAATTGAATCTTATCACTGCCATAGAAAAAGGATTTAGTCAGATATTTGAGTACAAACTTCTACTTGCTAAGAGAAAAATGTCATTTTCAAATTACCTTCCAGACATGCAGACCCACTGCCTGATAATTCTTTCTTTGCATGCCTTCAGCCAAAGAGAGATTCTTCTCTGCTAAGTTAGTCAGATTTTGAATTCTTCCAGCCCAGTCAGGACTGTATTTCCTGTGTTTTTGCAGCAGAGCAATGCACACCTCACTCTTCTCACAGACTCTCAGCCAGAATTTAGGATTGGTAGGGAAGCTGCTGTTGTTTCGGCAACCCCCTGCAGACTGACCTCTCACCCAGGATCCAAAAAGATTCTGAGAGTGGAACAGCACTTTCTCTAACAGAAGAGAATAATAAATAAATAAATAAACAAATAAATAAATAAATAAATAAAATCAACCCCTGGAAATGATTTAATTTCGTATAAGAGAATTTTGGTAGATTCCCCAGCACAGAAAAACAAACACTGTGAAAACCCTGACACTTTCTCCAAATAGATATTCATGACCAAGATTTGAGAGGTCCCAGAGACAAAGACAGAAAAGGCCTACTGGTCAGGAACAGAGGGAGAGACGGGGAAAGAGTAATTATTGTCTTGTTACAGGAATTCAAATCAGTCTTTCCCCTTGAAATAAGATAATTTGTACAAAAACAGATCTTTCTGTATACCATACCTGTATAGAGACTCTGAAGTTGTCCTTCCTCATTGATTGGAAAGCCCATGGTAATCTCATCAAATTCTCTAAAAAATTCTTCCTCATCAACCCAGAACTCTCCCTCTTGGATCTGAGAGAGCAATTCTGAGGTGACTACTGGATCCAGTTGGCTCCATCCTTGACCACTGCACATAGTAAGACAGATTCCAAAGTTAGTTCTTTTGTCCATAAAGTTCTGTAACCGTCTTCTATCAACTATTCCATGTAGCACAACAATGAAACCAGGTTTCTGCATTTTATTATCAAGCACTTGCATACAATACTTCCTGCATGCACAGTGCTAGCGAGTGAGATGGACAATAGAAAGTACAAATCACAAAAACCAGAAACTGCACTTTACTAAGGCTGGATTCTAAAGCTGCTGGATGAAACAAAATCCTCTTGCAACTGTTTGGCAAGTCACTCTTTGGCAATCAAGCTACTACAAGAGGCTTGTAGTTAAAAAAAAAAAAAAAAAAAAAAAACCCTCAACCAAACCAAAATACATTAAAGAACTTCACAAAACAAATGTTTTAAATAAACCAACAGGGCCTGTCCCTTCATTCTCAATATTTTAATCTGTTTGTCTACTCAATACAGTTCTGCATTTCCTTTAAAACACCTGTTTTACACCAACTCTGCACCAAATCCAGCTTCTCCTGCTCATATTAATCTGCAGCTTGAGAACACACAAGTATTCTTCCTACTGTTACATTTGTGTCATACATACACCCTTATTTACATTTGGCAACTCTGTAACAAGTCATATGATAAGATCCAAGTGAGCACTTTTAAGTCATAGCCTTAGACCAACTGCAGAGCAAAAGACAAAAAACAACCCCCCAAAATGGGAGACAGAAGAACACTAACATACTAAGCCTGTAACTTTACCTCTAAAAATGGCATGATGCTTTGAGATACAAAAGCTAGTCAATATTTGAACTAATAGATGAAAATGGCCTTACAACCTTACACCCTTTGGCCTTACATCCAAAGAATTGCAGGAATTGCAGAATTCTCAAAAAACAAGCAAACAGAAAGAAAAACAAGCAAACAAAAAAACCCCTTATAAACTGAAGTCTCTTCATTACAGTATATGAGCAACATTCACCTTCGCAATATGTAGATATGCTTTTTGCCTCAAAAAACTCTTTCACAAATAAAACTACTCACCCCTCACACCAGGGACCCTTCCAGCACCGCCTCCCCCAAGGATTTCGTATCCGTAGTAGGAAGATCTCCTTGCCTGACACTTTAGAAAGATTCAAGATGTCTATCACAATAAAGGCATGAAATTCTCCTAGTTCCCTTGCCCCTAAATAGAAAAACAATACAATATCAGAAGGCAGACTAAAGTACTTAATATTTTCCAGCAAAGGACATTGAACTATTTTGTGAAAGTGATTTTGAGCTAAAATGATTAAATCAGTATAAAAACAGCATTAGAAACAAGCAGCTCATTTTATTTGTGACTATATAGAAAAAAAAACACTTTATTTTACTTGTTGATTCAAACTTCTACAAATCCCTTTTTTTTTTTTCCTTCACCATATATTTGCACCATAAGACAGCAGAATCAACACTACACTACCACTGGCAGCCTGGCACTGCTAAATTGAGAATTTAGCTTAAAAATGTCGAGATTTTTACTATTACCTTCTCTGGAATTGAGGACCGAGCAGCTTATTACACACTGTTCCTTCAGGTTCATTAATCTCCTAAACACTGTCTTCTCCAAAACCATACCAGTCCTCTCCTTCTCCATGTTTCTTCCAGGGTCTTTCAGGGTCCATCTTTCAGCAATACCTCCAGTCAAATCAACTAAAGCATCTGCCACCTGTCCTGCCCATAAGTGTTCATAAGATCCATGCAGCCTTGGAAAAAAAAAAGGGGGGGGGAGGGGAAAAGAAAAAAGAAAAAAAAAAAAAAAGGGTGTTTTTTTTTGTGAATAGCACAACGAAATAAAGGTAGGTGTATATTTTCAGTACTGCTCTATACTCCAATAATGACTGTACCCTACCTCATCCCATATCAGACAGATCAGAAACTGCTCACAACTCTAGTTACCTGTACCTTATAATCTGTGTAATATATCATCCTTCATATATAATTGCATTTTATATAAGTGACAGTTCTTCCTCTTCTTAAAGCAATCTTTATTCACTGTGCAACAAACAACCAAACTTCTATTTCCTTCCAAAAGACTATTCTGTCTGATGCGGTCGTTGCAAAACCGAACAAAATACATCAGAGAAGCATCACTAAAATAGAATGAGAAGATTCTACAGAAAACAAGCAAATAAAGAATATTACTTTTCAAGCTTACAATACAGAAAAGTTTTAACGTGCTATACCTGCTTTACAGCTTAGGCTCACCATAACTACAGCTGAAGAAATTACTTCATAATTAAAGTCTTTTTCTGCCCTCTGCTGGCAATCACAAACTTTCTTTCGAGTCCTTCTGGACCCCTGGTGCCTATCTTACCAGCAAGCTTTGACTTCAAATTGTTTTGTCTGCCTGAACTAACTACAGCATTTTGCTAGTTTCACAAAATACTCAGTGGCTACATTGTCAAACATGTTAATAACATAGCTCTTTTTTTCCCCTCAAAACTTATGTTTCCTTCTTCTGTCAAAAATAAATAAATGAAAAAGCTAAATAAGCAAAAGCAGCAGTGAAATACCCACAACCAGAGCTTTTATTAGCATGAACAGGCATAACGTTGTTTTCAGCTAATATATTTCATGCTGGCTGACTGTTTTGCACTCAGCTCTCAGTTATCCTCAAATATTGCATTAGTAAAATCTTTGATTTTCATAAATTAGATGACAAATGGATACTGTTTGAATCCACGAGGTAATAAATAGTTTCACTTATTACTTTTCACCCCAGTTCTCTCTGTAAGAGTATTTTACTCTGTAGGCAGTTAGAAAAACATCATACAGATTTACAGTTTAAAGAGAGGACTCTAAATACTCCAACATGGAAAAACTGGCAACCGTTGCACTTATGCAAATTATATGCAAATTAAATACCCCCCAAAGACTTAGGTAAAATAAGCGGGGGCAAGATAAGGTATTCTACCTCCTCCTACCTCCCCCAGTAACACTGTTCACCTACTTTGCATAAGCTTTTTCCAATAGTGGAAGCCAAAACAAATCTTCCGTCTGACACTGGGAAAAGCAGAGTTTACCACCCAGGCAAGGCAAGCGATCGTCAATGGTTACTTCCACCCAGTGGCCAAACCGCCAGATCCGACAAGTGAAACAGCCTTGATAGGATTCATCTGTCCAGCTGGGCTGACCCGGAGGGATTACCTGCAGAGAAAGATGCCAAGGTTAATGCAAATAGTGATTTTTTTTTTTGAAGGAAGTCAACACTTTAAAATGTACTAAATGTTTTGAACAGATCATAGGAAAAAGATACCACAACAGAAGCAGTAAAAGCTGAACATAAGAAAATCTAGATTCAAATGGATGCTACAGATTCAAGAAGAACATGCAAATATAATCCTGATGAAGAAAACTTCTGAAATGCAAAACAAGAAACTTCTCTTTACCTTATTTAGTAGGTATTTACTCTTTTGCAACGCTATACAGGCACACAGGAACCAACAGTCTCCCAAAATCCCTTGTTTCACTTGCACATCCTGTGGCTTGTCTGAAAATAACCGAGGAGTAGAACAGATTTCCTAAAACGAGAAAAAGCGGGGGCCTTAAAGCTGAATCCTGCAGGACACTATAAGAAAGGCTGTTTCAGGGAACAGGAAAGCTCCAGAGACTCTTCACAAAAGAGGGGAGCTTTTACCCCTAGAACATTTCTCCTTTAGGCACCGGCTAAGACAACAATAACAAAATTATTGCTTTACTGCTATTTAGCAGTTTCTTTATGAGAGGTGAGTCTAGTTCCCTGAGACTTTAGTACACAGATACCACTATCAAGAGCAACCTCAACAGAGAAGCCGGTAAGTAAAACACAACATAATTAATCGGCTTCTTGTTAAGAGATTTTGACAGTGACAAAATTGAGGTCATTCACATACCATTGCATACCACAAGCTAAAAAAAAAATTCAAAATTCCCATAAGAGAACAGTTTCTAGGACGTGTGAAAAAATAGATTACTTGATTAGATAATTACTTAATATAAACTTAAACTAAAACTTGAAATAGATTACTTAATCTACTTGAAAGATGATTTCAAATGCAAAGTCCTGAAGCATATACACCTGCAAATACCACAAGAGATGAAGATTAACTGATCGGTCCTCAACAGTGGTCAAGGTGTAAGGTAGAAAAGCAGAAAGTTACACCCCAAGCTCTGTGAAATTATATTTGTTAATTCCATTTGGCCAAATAAAAAAGCTTGAAAAAAAAAATCTCTTAGAAGTTCAATTGTGAGATCGACACCAAGACCTGAAAAATTAGCTTGTTTTTATCTTCAGTAGTTCTGTCATTTATTGTTCCATCAATCAATACACGTCTGCCAGTGGCTCCATAACTGTTCTACAATTCTTCTAACAACCTTTAAAATTCAACTATCTGCTTTCAAGGCAGTTATGCAATACACAGAAAAAGTAGGGAGTTGCATAATACTCTTTTAAGTTTTTATGTACATAATTTCATTATGAAATGCATTTCTCATAAAACATCTGAATTGTTATTATAGTCCTAGGATTCAAAAGTTCCACATCAAAATTTAAAATGAACTTACAAGCAAGTACACAGTCTTAAATGTAACTTACATTGTTAACACTGATGTGCACTGCTTTTATCATCTTCACATTTCAAAATAAAAAACAGTCAAAAGCAATGATTTAATACTACCCACCATGTGCTACCTTTAGGTCCAGATCTGCTAAACATCTCAGGTTTTCATATTTTAAAACTTACCTGTGGTCTCAACCATGAGATCTCGCCTCTGAATTGTGCAAGTGGGGTACAATAGTTAAAATACACAGAGGCATCACTGGCTGGAAACGTGGGGTCTGTGTAGAGATCTCTTTTCACAATTAATTGCTTTTTCTCTCCCAGCATTTTCAATACAATCCCAAGCACCCCTGCTGGCTATTTCCAAGGCTTCATATTTTCGAGCTCCAACCTACAACATGAACGTGTGTTAATCAGGAATTGCAACGGAGAAACAAATAAACAAGGGGGAAAGGTTTACAGGAGACAGAAAGCCCCTCACTTCTTGCAGATGGAGCCTTGAACCACGCCATTGCCCGCTTCTTTCAGCATCAGAGGCTACCCTTGAAATCCCCCGCTCTGCTAGAAAAGAAAAGGGTCTCAGGGGCTCCAGGGGTGGCTCGCGGGGACCTTCCCTCTGCAGCGCCCGAGGCACCCGGTGACCGACTGTGACTTGACACGCAGGAGCCGCTCAGGGCCCTCCCCACCGCGGCCCCCCCTCCACCGCACCGCGCTCCCAGCGGCACCCGCCCCGCTCGCCGGCCCCTCGAGGCCGCCCGAGCCCTCCTCACCGCGGGGCCCGCCCCGCCGCCATGCCCGGGGCCGCCGTTACCGCAGCAACCCCGCGCGCCTCCGCCCGGCCCGCAGGTAACGGACCGCGTCTGCAGCCAATGAGGAGGCGGCGCGCCGGCACGTGCTGCCCCGCGGCCAATCCGCGGCCGCCACACCCTGCGGACCGAGAGAACGACAAGTCCCAGCGCGCTCCGCGGCGGGCGCGGCCGCAGGGGCCTCGCACGGGCCCTGCGGGGCTGGGCGGTGCTGCTGCCGCCCTGACCGCAGCACGCAGAAAAGAGGCCTCCGAGGGTGCAGGTTTTGTCTCCAAACAAGCCTACAACAATATTTAAACGTAGAGGTTAAAGAGGGTCATCCAGTCCTGGGCTGGTTTGAGGCAGCGGGTTGACAAGGTTCTGGGGTAGGAAGGGGCAACCACCAGCCCCCAGGGTATTTCATACTCGGGGATAACCAGGAAGGACAGGGAAGGTCACTGGAGAAGATCAATGTCCACCTGAACCTCTCCTGTGCTCGGAGGGGGAAAAAAAAATCCAGACAAATATCTGTGATTCTCCAGGATACCCGCAGGGCCCACAGCTGTAGAAACTCTCAGTCTTCACTACTGCAAATGATTTCCAAATATAATGGTATAAATCTGAAAGCTTATCACAAAGTAGAAGTCAAAGCACAGAGCTGACAAAGGAAATAGGGCGACTCCCATCTTTTGATAAATACCACTATTAAAAAAAAAAAAAAAAAAAAGGAAAATAAAAATAGCATTTCCACAAAAAAGTGAGACATCAATAAAGGAAAGAAATACAGGAATTCGTCTCCTCCAGACCTGCCTTCACTAACCCCCCCACTAGCCCTGAGCACTCAGGTGGGTCAGGCCAAAGGGCTGTGTCACCCCATTCCTGTGTACAGACGTTCTTTTAAGAGATCTACAGAGCGAGTTGTGCTCTCCTGCATTCATTTCTTAAAGAAGTGACTCAATTTCCTCTCTTAAGCTTCAGCCCTAATAGGGTGGAAGCAAGCAGGTAACCAACAGATCATCCACTAGCTGTCCAACAACAGCAACCGAGGTAGAAACACACTCTTTGCTCCTCATATATGCCAATTTTACAGACACGGGGCTTCCCCCACTGCCTTCAGCAAGTCTCATCAACAAACAAGACTTCCCACATTTGAGTTTTGACCTCCGGGGAGCAAAGGGAACATTGTTGTCAGTAAGAATAAGGACCCTTCTGTCTAGTGCTCAGGCAATAGCGTTGCAGCTGCATGGGCTGTGCTGGCACAGGACAGGTCTCTGCTGGGGGAGGGAAAGGAAAAATAAAAATAAAAAAGAGCTCTGTCTCAGAAACAGCAAGGCCAACATCTGTGCGACTTCACCCTTGCTGCTTTCTTCTGGAAACTGCAATCACAGAGCACATTTGTAAAAAATCCATTACAAGGTAGACTACAGGAAGCAGTGTGAACGCTGCGCTCTAACACTGTAAATATAGTAGATGCTGCCTGGAACTGTGAACTAGTTAAACATCTACATGTATTTATCTGTGATTCTGTGAGAAGAAGGAAGGGGATGGAAGCTTCTTGGTCTCTAAGATATTAAATATACTTTACTTACACTGCAAAGCTGGCAACAGGCAGTGATATTTATCTGTTATGCAAGCAGTGTTTTGTTTCTACTAACCCCAAAGCTCTTCAGAACAAAGGCCGCAGAGAATCTTCTCTGTTGCCCTCCTGGCCATACTGCTGGATTTATCTATTCCTGAAGATAGAAACACAAGCATATTTACAGAGCAAGTCCAGAAGGGGATACGTTAAGACAAAATGACACTTGCCTTTATGTCTGTTTCTCAACACACTTCAAGTAGGTTGAGTAGGCTTCATATTTCCATGTAAAAGAGAACAGATACCAAGAGGCTGATCCAGTTTCTGTGGAAATTGAAACAGCTGAAAGGAATTCCATGTGGTTAAGTAACAAGCTAATTTCAACGTGAAGACCATCCTTTGTTAGATGTGTATTTGATGATATTTTCATGATTATCTTACACAGTCTTTAGGTTTCATCCACCTTGGTCATTTGTCTCCAAGTGCAGATGGTTCCAGGAGAGGGAGACAAGTAGAAAGTGATGTGAGCAATGCTGTTTACACACATTCTCACCTATGTCTTCTAAAAAGGAAGATTAATTTGGCTTATAGATGAGGCCTCTTCCTAGGATTCCCTCCCTACCACCCAGGCAAATTCTGACACATAGACGGTCCTTAAATTATACAGGGGAGCTCTTCCAATCCTTTAGATCCCAATAGCAAGACTGGGTAGGCACAAAGTCTCTGGCGCATTCCTAGTCCTTGCAATACCCATAGGCTGACAGTGGCCCATGCTGGGTCAGAGGGATAGCACAGAATCTCACTGTGTGGCTTAAGGGAGATGTTAGAGGGGAGACTGGAGTTTTATGCTAAGTGTGGAAGAAGTCCCTGACAGTCTTCAGACAACCCAAAGCAGCTTGGTAATACAGCACACTCTTCAGCTAGTGGGAGGTCTCACCCTTCTTCTAAAAATGGTGGGGGTGGCTCAGCCTGAGGAGGTCACCCACTGCTAGACAAAAACTTCCACCACTACCTCAGACACACCATGAGGCAGAACACAACTCCAGGCTTCCATGCTGCTTACAACAATGCCCAAGAATAACATGATGAAAGATATTAAAACAATGCAAGAAGCTGATGCTTCCACAGGTCGTATGCAGCATGTCAACCATTTATGACTTGGACTCATTAATCCCTGTACCACTTTTAGCCAAATCACAGAGGCACGAAGAATACTTCAGTTTCCCATCTTTAGATATCACCTCTCACTCTTCCTTAAGCCCCAGCACTTCACTAAGTATGCTTTTGCAATGGGGTCCAATACTCTGAAAACTTATTTATGTCATTTCTCAAATTTTGAAGACAGACTTCTTTTTACTATAACAAAACATTGTCTTTGTGGAGCACAAAGCGTGCCATGTTCATCACACTCCGAGCTCTCTGGACAACAGAGGTAAAAGACATGAGTTTTCAAGTGCAAAAGATGCATGCAAATGGTGAAGCATTTCCATTGAATGGTGGTCAGTATTCACGCAGGGACAATAATTTAACTCAACTAGCTAGTCTTTCTCTGTAGACAATGAAAAGAGACACACCTCCAGAGTATGGAATAAATTCTCTCTACAGCCCTCGGGTAACAGGGAAAAGGTTACCATGTCAATATACAACGTCTTCTAACCGGTACCCAAGTTACAACTGTAATTATTGAAAGAACAAGATTCATCCAACAACATTAATAAAAATCTCTTTTTAACTTGGTGCAGAATATACAGACAGCAGCATTCGAGGTAATTTTTGAGAAACAGTAGGCAATTCTGGCAATTCCACTTCAAAATGATGCTGAAACATTGTGTTCCACATGAGAACTAAAGCGGTACATGAAGTGTGGAAAATATACCTTGCAGCAAGAGACTAAACAACTCCATTTGTTTTCTCTGAGAATCAAGAGGTACTTGCACAGGAAATAGGTTTCTATCAGTAAACAGTTCCTGTATTTGTCAAACAAGGCAGTAGCTTCAAGACCTGGAAGCTGAAACTAGACAAATTCAAACTAGAAATCAGGTAGACATTTTCAGAAGGGCATATAATGAACTAGAACAATTTATACAGGGCTTCAGCAAATTCAGTGTCTTCAAAATAGAAAAATAATTCTGTATTCAGATGCTAGCAGTTTCATAAGATCTCACCATGTAATTTCACTGTGGCTTATTTTATACAGAAAATAGTGACTTTAAGCTTTTACTAATCTATGATTGAAAGTGTGAAGTGTCTTGGATACGTAAGTGTTCCTTGTATTGAGGTATTTTAACTTTGAACAAACACAAGCAGAGGAAGCAGAGAGAAGTGTGCCTGACCTAAGTGAACAGCACCGTAGGTAATCACAGAAGGTCTCCTGGTATCCAAAATAGGCAATGGTCAAGGTCACTGTAGTGAGAATGTGACAAAACCTTGGTTAAACCCTGTTTGAGATGCCTGCTAGAATTGCACTTGGTTAATAGAGAGTGCACAGTTAGGATTTCATAATAAAACCATGGCAGCATAATTACTGATATAAGCTTGACAGAGTAATGCGTGCAGCTAACAGGAATTATACTTAATATATCATCCAACATGATTATGAAATGCTAAAAAGATAAGTTAGTGATATTCCATTTTATTAAAGCTTTCAGAGCTTTTCCACAAGTGATATTTCTAGATCCCATATCACCCTGTTGAAGGCCACAATGAAATAAGGTAAACAATAGCTTTGATTTTCAGAAAAGGGAAGATAACCGTACCTCTTGCCATCTACTTAAATAAAACTGATTTGCCGAATTTACTTTAACATATCAGGAAGAAAAAAAAAAAAACAGCAAAGATAGGGCCCATAAACAGTTTCCATTTAATCTCAATCTAATTTTCCAGTCAAAGTCTATGATAGATCATGATAGAAACTAGCCTGAAGCATTAATTTATTCTGTATCAGCAAGATGAAGGCTTCTCTCCACAAACACGCTTCCAATTATTTATGTCTTCAAAATAAAAATGCACTCCTTGTTCACAAGGAGAGCGAACGTACCTGAAGAAGCACAGAATATTTTCAACAAATCTTACTCTGCTTCTGTGTTTTAGAGAACAAATCTTATGAAAATAGCTATCTGATGGGATCTCAGAGATGAGAACAGAAACACTAAAAATCTTGCATTTTTTAATCAGAAAATGGTCTGTTAGGTTCAGCCAACATTTCCCTGTTCTGATGCATGTGTATGCAAACATAAAGCTGATCTGATGCATTTCAGACAGTTGTAATACAACAAATAATTTTTACTTTTGATTATTTTGCTTTGCCCCCTCTCCAAGTGTTTGCTGCGCAGCTTTTAAGCAGCTTCCAAACCCCTTATGTGCTCACTCCAGAAAAGAACAAAACAAAGACAAGGTACCAAGTTAGCTCTTCCACGTGCCTCTAGCGGGGACACTGAAAAACGGCCAAAAGGGCTAAACTTGCCACAAAGCTTAGTTTAATTTGACAATCATCATAAGGCATCCGTGTAAATTAAAAATTCCCACCAGGGTGCCATACATTCTCCCACAAAATAAAACATGATAAAATGGAGGGCTGTGATTCCAAATGATGCTAGTGGTTACTGGTCTTGGCCAGGCTGCCGCTGCTGGCAGTGGGGTCTAGGAGACCGATAGTGGCAACTCAGGAAGTGGAAAGTCAGTTTGCACAAATCTCTTTCAACAAAGCAACAAATAAAAGGGAAAGAGATTTGTACAGAAAACATCATTCTCCACCCTCTCTAGGAAAACTAAACAGAACAAAAAAGATTATTCCATTCAAGGCGTATAGGGCAGAGCTTGGAAATCTCAAGCCCAGCAACGCAGGGGGCCCATTTTGAAACCTAATGAAGCACTAAAGAGGCCTGAGTTTATTATTGCTTTATCCCAGTTCATCCCAGGCTAAGGCTATAGTGAAATCCAAATTAATTTAAAGCCAGAAAATGCAGATCCAGTAACAGCACCTAAGTCCCCATCCACACATGGGTGTAAACAGATTTTTTGGTGAAAAAAAAATCTCCCAAATTTCCCCTCTCTTGCTGTGCTATATAGATCCTCATAGCAGTGCTAAGGTTTCCCAAAAAGGATGCAACAGATTCTCTCATGTGTCCTTCAGCTGTGCCTGTTCCAAAGGTCTGCCCTTTTATTTAAAATATCGTGGTCATGTATCAGCCCAGAGACCATTACTGGGAGCTCACCAAGAGGCACACAAATGGCCCACGTTTTAAAGAAGGTGGCACGGAGTACATCACTTGTACTGTGCAATTCCCCCGGGCAGCACCAGTAACCCCAACTCGGCCCGTAGCACTTGTAGGCCAGATGGCACAGGCAGGAGAATCTCTCCATGCCCTGGGCCTGGCTAGTGATCAGGAGCTGGGCAAGGGAATTGGCATCTTCCACGTCCGTGAGTCACAGAACAGACTCAGGGAAAGTGGGGCTTAAAAGTTTCACATCAAGAAAGAGGGTGCTTCCCTCAGACTATCATATGACTAAGAGGACTGAGCGACAGTTATTCAGGCAATTGTTATTCAAGGCAATAAAATTTTAGCATGGATATCTCCATGGTTGTCTTCCAGGCCCGGCACATGCTAAGGCTCTTATAAAAATTAAACAAAAGGTCCTGTTAATTCTTCCAAAAGGACAGAATGGAAAATCCACAGTGCATCTGAAGAACGCACATGCTACAAATCCTTAGACGCCAACAAAGGTTGCAGCTAGACTTGTCAAAACAGTTAAAAAGATTTAGGCATTCAGTCATTACCAGACTTGATGGCATTTGGGCACCTAATTTTTAAACTTTTTCTGAAAATTTGAGCTTAAATGTTTCATTATTGCTTGTCACAATGAGTGCAAATGAGGGTAGAGTTAATTATGAAGGATTTCAAATCCTTTATAAGATTTCCCTGCTCTTCATATATATATGAATATATATATACACACATCTATATATTCATGTATATAGATATGTATATACATAAAACATTATTATTTATTCATCTGGGGAAAAAACCCAGGCATTATTTAAAATTAGTTACTCAATTATTTAAGCATTAGTCCCCTACCTCCCAAATCACAACACTTCTGTCACAGTAAGGAGCATAACATGAAAACATTTTCCTGCCACTTAAAATTCCTGAGTCGCTCCTTTGCAGAACCCTGCCCCAAATATCAGGATAATGGCAGATACATATACACTCCCCAGCAACACAGACACAGCAAGCAGGATGTGCCTCAGTGGCCTCAAACAAAGGAAACTCAGAGAAATCATCCAGAAGAGCCTCAGGAATGAGAACTATCAATTTTCCCTGCAGAAACAACTGCCCCGGAGTCCCTGCTCTGTATAAACTGAATCAAAATACCCATCCCACAGCTGAAGGAGATCTCTGAAGCCTGGCAGTGTCACATGCTGTGTACTTGAAGGCACATTTGTTTTGTGTTTTGGGAAAAGAAATCCAGTTACACCAATACACTGCAGCTGCAGGGCTGAGGGAAAGAGGTGACACACTGTATCCTTCCTGTGTTCCTGTCCCCATTTTCAAGCTTCATGGCTGGCATGAGCTGGTGATCTAAGCAGACACATTAACATCCCTGAGTGAAATGGCACCATTAGTGGCCTCTGAGACTTTGTCCTCAAGCACCATTGCTGGTGTGTCTGTAGTGACTGCTGTAGTGTCTATGGCAGGAAGTGGATTCAAGCCCTGGGATAAGATCTGCTGGATGGTTTTCCGCAAATTGGGGTGCAGCTGGTTTTGGGTCTGGTAAAAAATTTCTAAGGCAAAAGACTTCAGGGTGCCAGTGCAAAGGTCCTCATAAAGTGGAATTGTGTACATCCGAGACATCTGCAAAAAAGGAAAACTGGATAATACCACTTCAGCGAAAGGCAAGAGATTCAGCCATTCTACAACTACTCAGACAGCCTTAAATAACTTCAGGTTGGAGACTAATGTCACCTTTCTCACAACGTGGACAAGTCTGTTCTAAATAAATTTAATACAATGATTTTTACAAATGATAATAAAAAGCACTTGTTCTCTAAGAGACTGAGCTATTTCCACAAATAACAATTGCTAAAAAGCCCAGGGAGAACAAGCCACAGCAAATGCCTGCATTAACCTTTTGCTCCTGCACAACAAAACAACTATTGAATTTGATGAGCCCTCGCCTTGCCTGACGTGTAAATATTCACAGAAAAAAAAAAAATCACGTGATTCAGTACTGTGAAAAATTCCGCTCTAGAAAGCCAGGGCTGCTACAAAGCAACACAAAAAAATAGGCACTGGGCAGAGCTGGGACGAGGGTATTGAGTTAGGCTAGAAAAGCAGAGATTAATGGTAGGCAATTCAAATGACATCTGCCCATTCCTCCCCACCCGCTAGCAGGTGAGCCACGCTCGGCCCTCTCGCAACACACCTGGTCTACACTTGGCCAGGAAGCAGAAGTTCCAAGGTCTTTCACGTCGCATGTCTCATGCACATGTCTCATGCACTGAGAGGTGCAGTGATTTTAATCCAGCAGTTAGTACCTGGTTTTCCAAGAAGCAACGGACTTTGTAAAGGTCTGGATAATAGTCATTTCGGACTACAATCTGCAGCCAGCGGATACGGATCTCTGCATTCATGGAGTCCAGCTGAGAGGAGTAGCATTCCGAAAGCTTTTTTATCACCGCTGAAGAGAGCAGATACACAGAGAACACATTACTGCGACATATTTTGTCATGTTTGAGAGTTATTAGACAATGAATGAATGATAAAGCAACTTGGGGTGGTTTTCTTTTTTTTTTTTTTTTTGTGATAGTTGAAGAAAATAAAGAATTCGAGTCTTTAACCCAGAAATACTTTTCTACCACTCTGATAAATACCTACCGTGTGGCAGTGGTGACCCATCCAGCAATCTGTCCAAGAAGAGCACAGTTTGAAATGTCCTCCACTTAGTGAGGTCAGCACTGCTGGCAGCAGCAGCAGAATCCAGCGGCTCGGTGGTCCAGAGTTTGAAGAGATTCTCCACTGGTCTGGTCAGACTGGATCCCTGAGATAAATCTGGCTCAGCTAAAGGAGGTCCTGTAGCATTGAGCCAACGTTCAAACTCCAGGCCTGGAATAAGGAGCACCAAAATGTGTCAAGCAGCAGTCTCCACAGATGGCTGGGCAGTCTCAGGGTTCAGAACTGCTTCTAGCACAGTTTTATAGAGAGATTCTAATGATATCAAAACAGATCAACCTATAGTTACAGTGTCACACCAGAAGGAGGATTCTGAGCCAGCCCCAATCATTCTTGGCAGATTCATCAGGGTAGTCTATACACCTGGGGAAGTACCAGCAAAACCTCTGCCAAATTTAACCATGACATTATCTAGTTCTTGCAGATAAGTTATTGATAGTGATAAGTTCTTGAGAAACAAGTCTGCAATTCAAAAAAAAAAAAAAAAAAAAAAGAAAAAATTTGCTTCATAATAAAAGGAGGTGAAAGGGCTGATTAAATCCCATCTACCCCAAACAGCAAAAATATAAGCAATTTTTAGATTCATTTATATCACCTGGAACTAAAAACTTTCTTGATGAGTGACAGAACCAGAGCCTGTTTTCCAACAGAGCTGTCCCTCCTTAACTATCTATGAGGGAGTCCTCAGTGATTTCCTACCCTTCAAAACCCTTTTAGTTTCACACCATCTCCCCTAAACTCCTCTCTTGCATCCCCTGAATAGCAGCCAAGCAGAATTAGCACAGACTGTGGTTCTCTCATTAGCCAACTGGCAGGCCAAAGAAAACACAGCAGTGCTGAGCTCACGCTGCAGCCTTCGCCACAGTAGGAGCATTAATCCACGTGTCTCTGCAGGCAGCTTCCACAGAGCTTGCAGAAACTTAGCAGAGCTGCATGTCCTCCACTGCCAATTTGATTTAAACTGACCAAATGGGTTTGATGCCGATTTGCAAGGGCAGACACATGGTGTAATCACAGCAGTCTCGCTTCTTTAAGAAAAGAGGCTAATAATCATCTAGTAGCCTACAGACCTTTGCAAATCCACCCACAAACAGAGGTTATAAGGAGAGGACAGCAAGAGAGAAATCATCGTGGAAGAGAGTTTACATGGATAAAGGATCGTGGGAACTTGACAGTTTTCAAAGCATTTTTCTTGTAATAAAAATGCACTGAATTTTCAGTGCAAGTTCCCATTGTCATCTCCCATTGTAATAATGATGATTTTCACTTGAACATGTGTAAATGCCATATACACTGATCACTCTGCAGAGTGGAAGACAATCAGAACATTAACCAAGGGATACTCAGATGATTAAACTGATTTTAACGTAAATATCTGGCTTCTGACAAAGGGTTTTGTTTGCTTCAGACTTAGAATTTGCTCACACGTTCTAAGCCAAGAACTAAATTTATTGTCTAGAGTTTCTACAGTTTCAGCAGTTAGCTAGGAAGTTTCCTCTCTACCTGCTTTGCTCTCAACACATTGCTCTTTCAGCTCTGGAAAATAATTCAGGAAGGAATCCAGAAGATCTTGAGCCACAACACTGGTAAATTTGTATTTCTCAATGTAGGCCTGAAAAAGCACAGGTGACAAAGTATGGTTAGAAGAAAGCTTTCAGTTGATGGAGATCCATTGCACATAATAATAATAATTTAAAAAGGGACAGAAGAATATTAAGAGGCATTTGAAGGGCAGGTGAGAGTTTAAAATCAAGAAAATGTCCCCCCCCCGCCCCCGACTGTAAGATGAGGAAAGAACCATAACAGAAAAAAGCTAAGGTAGCTGCAAAGATACTGAGAGCCGAGTAGAGATTTTTTTTTTTTCTGATCCAGATCAAGGACACACTAGCATACCTAGGGCAGGAAGGGTTTTATTGCACTTGTGGAAGTCAAGAGCACAACTTGCTACCATATTATTCACAGAGACTATGGATTAAAGTGATACTGATGAAACTATGCAGACGAGAAAGACAGAACAGGGGATGGATGGAAAAAGGAGAAGAAAAAAAAATGCATGCAGCAAAAAGCAATGAGTTGTGTCACTTTTCAAAAAGAAATCAATAGGTGACAATTTTCAAAAGAATTTTGCAAATGTGCTCCAAGATAAGGAAAGTAAGAAATGATGCCTTTTGCAGGGAGTTGGTTTTCCATTCACACTGGCTTAAAAAGCAAATGCTGATAATTTTTAGTATTGAATAAAGTCACATAATTCCAGTTATAACTAATCTGGGATGAAGCAGATTTTTAATTATTTGGAACACAGAAATAGAGAGAAAAAATATTATTTTCTGTGTACTTGGCAACCTCATAAGCTCAGAATCTGAGATGTAAGAAGAGCATGGGTGCAAGCACTGAGAGAATCACCCCAGCATGGCAGAGGGGCCACACTATTCTTCCATCTCAGACATCCTTGTATTTTCCTTTAACATTAATCACCATGACATTTAGCCACAGTGACAAAACCTAAAACCAAATCAATTCAAAATCTCAAGAGAGCACATTTTAGGTGTTGTAGGTACATATTCATACTAACTCTTAGGAAGGAGTCAAAGTGCCTTGGGTCTCCACAGAGCTGAGACAGGTAGTAAACAAAGCAGTAGCCTTTCTCATAGGTGAAGAGGTTCATTAGATTACTAGGATTTACACCTGAAAGGAGAAAGCGACAGCATTACAAAACACTTAAATGAGGACACTAGTTTCTAACTCTTCTACATGTGTCAACTATGAGCTAAAGGGTTCATAGTTGAGGTACAGTGACTTAAAAGCAAAACAAGTCTGTTACCAGTACATTTAATTTACTACTCAGTGTCATCTGAGAAGCAGTCCAAGCATACAACTGAAAAAAGTCAATGTCTGTAGGATAAATATTAATTCCCTTGTTCCCTAGTGGAATGAGCCACTTCAAATTCCTGGTATAGTTTTAGTGTCTCCTCATTTTAAAACAAAACCTCTTTTTTCAGACCCAAACTTGAAAACATCTGATAAACTACTACAGAAGTTTTTCACCCTTTGTTTCTGCCCAAGGAGTCTGCACATTCTATTTTTAAATAGAATATTCATATAGATGAGTTAGCAAAATTTGAGGAAAATTTCACCCTAACTTCAGAAGCTGAAAATCAGAACATTCAGCTCATTGAAAGCAAGTTCCTTTATTTACCTATAGACTGTTTTACAAGCTAATTTCTTTTACAAATGGTATGTAAAAATTAGCCTTTTTCGGTCCATATCCCACACCGGTTTGGTCCATATTCCAGCATCTGTATATGGTGTATATAGAAATTCTATGTACAGTAGCTCCAGTAATACCTGGCTCCAGTTTAACCTGAAGCTTGCTGACAGGGTTGTCTTCTCCAAGGAGCTTCATCTGTCTGTGGAGAGCATCAAGGCGGAATGCAGTCTCCAAGCACGTGAAGGCAGCTCCTATCCCAGAAGGAAATAGGTTAGTTCTGGAAAAATGACTCCTGAATTACTACATGTACAAAATACTGACTACTGAAAAAAGTGAAAGACAATAGCAAGAGAGAATCACAAATCTAATGGCAAGGAAACGGACTGTAAAAATTCCTTGTCAGGGATACTATGAGAATGTTACCTCTTGGGTGCAAACAGAAAGGATTTAGGCTTAGCAAGTCTATTAAAGATCCTTCACATATTTCTGAAGCTTTCACTAGCATCTTGGCCATATTGAATCATATAGTTTTCACTATCCACTCATCAGGATTTCATTAGTAGTTGCAGCTGAGCTGGCTACTCTTCCTCCAAGTGCTCATGGTCCATGCTGCTAAAAGTGTTTCTACTCTCAAGTCAAAACTAGCTGTACTACACTGGAAAGTCAAGAGACCTCTTGCAGATGTAGAAAAGTTTGGGAAATGGATTAAGTTTTAGAAAATGCCTAACATCCAGGACCATTAACACAGCTTTCTTTGCTAAGTCTTAAATTTCACTGATAGTGCTAGTTACATAGGTATGATCTCAGAGTCTCACTGAACACAGAAGTTGAAAAGAGAATCAGAATGAAGAACCAGGATATGTCTGTAAGATGGAAGAATCTCTATGGAGAAGAAAGGGGCAGATCTGCCTCTTGGGAGGAAGCAAGAGCCAAGACTTTAGGGCAACTACTTCAAGCTAGAAATAGGGAGGAGGATTAGGCAGGATCCAGAGCTATGGTGGTCACTAGACTCCTATTTCTGTAAACAATGCCATTGTACAGATGCCTTTCTAAATAGCAGCAGAAGACACTCAAGAAATGACTTCAGAAAGGGTAAGATTTAGATTTGGAAATAAAACAGATTGCAGAAAAAAAGAGTTACATAAAGAATGACACAGGAAGTAACAGTTCTCAGCTTCCTGAACAATTGCTTTTTCAAACAACCAGTTTCAAATTTCAAGAGAACAGGCCCAAATCAGCAATGATCATATCCTATGCCAGACAGAAGCTAAGATGGGATAGATGATGCGAGAATATGCGCCCAAAGATATTTTTTGACCTACTCATATCATTGTCATGTGTAACATAACATGACTTAATAGAAGAGAGTCCTAAACATTGGGAATTACTCAACATACAACATCTTTCAAAGACTATACTTTCTAATGCTATGTAATACTTTCTAATTCTATGTAAATACTCATAGCAATTTGTTCCCTACAAGTTCAGTATCATTATATCTCATCTCCAAAAACAATATACATGAATAAACAAAGACATCCTTCTAAACATTCCTGCTGCCAAGATTTTCAGGAAGATGAAATAAAATAAGATCATTTAAGAAAACATGTAGCAATACATATGGCACAGACTTCTAGGAAAAAAGTCAGTATCGAGTAGCAAAATGTACATTCCTATTAATCACTTCAAGAAAAGTCCCATTAAACTGAAAGGCAATAAGAATGATTTATATATTCTAAAGACACTACCACCCACTGACCTGTAAATTCACTGATATAAGGTGTAAAAGTTTGGGTTCTACAAAAGAGTTAGCTAGGCAGGCATGTACATTTTATTTGATACCATCATTCTTTCCAACAGCAGCTAACCACTAGCTAACCATTATTAGAAAGATACTTGTTCAGAGGATAGTTATTTCACAATGTAACTATAATAAGATTTCTTACGTCTATCTCTGAAGCATCCCCTACTCACCTTGGTCTGACAGATGAACCCCTGCCAGGTGTCTGTAATTCCAAAACTGCTGCAAAGCTTCTTATAATATCATACACATTTCAAATAAACCCTCTATTACATATCAAGTGCTGAATCCACCCAAAGCCAAACTTCATATCCTATGTATCCAAAATGATCAGTGCAAAGTCTAGGGCCATGCATATTCCAGAACAACAAAGCAAAGCAGCTTCATACAGACTCTTCCAGCTCCCAAGGCAAGTATTTGATCCAATCAACTCTCAGTTATGATTAGACACATCATAAGGAAAACACTTCTGCAGCTATACCATAGGTCTCGGTGGTGATCCGGCGCTGGGCATACGTGGCTAGCCCCTCACTCAGCCACATCTCTTCCCAAGTAGCATTGGTGACCGCATTTCCAAACCAGCTGTGCGCAACTTCATGAATGACATCAATTATTAGAAATTCATCGCTCTCCAGAATGGAAGAGATTATGAAGGTCAGGCATGGGTTTTCCATGGCAACGATAGGGAAGGATGGAGGAAGAAAAACAATGTCATATCTAAAATATGAGAGAGAGAGAGAGAAAGAGAGAGAGAGAGAGAGAGAGAGAGGGAGGGAGAGAGACAGAGAGAAAAAGAGGAAGAGAGGAGATAGGTAAATTACAGCTATTTCAAAAGACATGCACAGAAACATTTCTTATCGTGAGGGAAAGCTCTTCTGACAGTCTTTGTGAGTCCAGAATTAAACCTTCTAGGCCAATGGGCCTAATTCTTCTGGTCAGTGGATCACAGATTTTATTTTGATAGCCAAGGAACTGCACAGCTTTCGACATAAGATTAGACATTCTTTTCATGTGCAGCAGGTCCAACAGTCACCAGAAGCATCAGGCTCCCTTCATAGAGGCAAACTGATCAAAATTTGTGTGTCCAATAGCCAGAACTACTAAGTTTACTCTACATGTATTGCTCACATACATACACAGATTCTTGTCCCATCCCTGAAGGCTCCCAGCAAAAAGAGAAGCCGGGAGGCTGTAGAGTGGTTGAACTGCCCCAGGAGAACACCACCCACTTCCATGATCCCTTCTGCCAAGGGGAGGGCCAAGACTCCAGAGTTTGTTTCTGACTACTACATTGTCACCCATGAGATGCTGGCTTTCCCGCTATTACCAACATAGGGAGAAAGCACCGTCATTTCTTAGATTGCTTTACTTTGTCCCCAGTACACATCCCTGGGAGACTTAAACTCACCTTCCCCATATATAAGGCCCATAAAGACTCTCTGCAGCGCTCAACCAACGCTCTACCATGCCGGAAAGCTTGCTGATGGCTGTCGGCAGCAGGCAGGGCTCTGCCCACACTCTGCTCCTGTCAGGAAACAAGAAACATCACGTGATACTTCCATAAATCAAATTCTCTCTCAAACAGAATAACCTGTCTTCTTGCCAAACTTCTGTGTATGACAATATTGCTAAGGGGCTTCACCTCAATCATCCTTCTTTAGGCTAACGCTCTGTGGATGCATGGCAAAAGATGATCAATGATTCAAAGATCATTTGATTCACCTGAAGGCAATAAAGCACATAGCTGTAATGACTAAGGTGGACAATAAGATATATCTATGAAAGAGGAATCTCTTTCATCTTACAGTGCAATATTGTAATTTTTCTTTACATCTAAACAAAGTTTAAGCTCTCCAAAGGTTCACAGCTCCTGGTCCTGTCTGTTCCTTTACCAATGACTCAAAGTATCCCAAATGGCCCCACAGCAACCCACAGAGACCTGAAAAGCAGAATCAACTGGCTGTAAATCTTACCTTGGGCCTATGTCTGCATGTATAAGATCTCCTGCCACCAGGGCCACTAGGTAGGCAGGAACTGGATATTCCATGTAAAACTGGTATACACCTTCCTCTTCTAAGTAGGTACTTTGAGTAGCACTCATCAACACCTGGATGCCTGCTGGAGCCTGAAGAAACAAAAATCATACACACCAACTCACCAGATGATCACAGCTGAGGTGCGATACCATCGACCTCTCTTTTTTAATGTAAATCCTTTTAGGAATGGATTAACAAAAATCATTTCGATAATATATAAAACATAAGGCTTCTGTGGTTTTTGTACCACAAACTATCCCCCATGAAAATGGACCAGCCAAATATACTACTGCTCAGTTGTGTGGGAACTCATAACATTATTTTATCTACCCAAAATACAACATTATTTGATGTTGCTTTCATAAACATGTTTTTTGTTCTCTCAAGAACTGTTTAAATATATAATTTAAACAATTATTTAAAATTTGAATATTGTCATCAGTAACCACTACTGAAAGTGACCAACCCAATTCTCTCTCTTTCATATTATCTATTTCAGGGTTATTCTTTCAGTGTGGGGTTCCGAGAATGCAAGACCCAAGTGTAATAGGCAATACCGTCACTTTTATGACACTACTGTGCTTTTGTCTGGAGAACCAGACTATGAAATCTAAAAATCCTGTAATTTATATTGTATTAGTTATGGTATATAGTTATATTTTATATAATATATACATACACAACATGCTTCCATAAAGTAAGGGCAGTAAAGCGCCTGATTAACCACTTATATCACTTCACCTACCTTAACAGTAGCTGAGTAGGTGCATTTCACTGCTGGTGTGTCAAAGCAGGGGAAGAAGGAGCGGTTACACACCGAGTGGCCCTGCGTGAAGACGAACGGCTTGGCATTGCCGTACGTCAGCTCTGGATCCAGCCACCAAATCTGTTGGCACAGAGGTGAGGGAAAGGCACAAAATGAAAAGGGATGCACTGAAATTAAGGGGGCTGTTAGGGAGGACAGATTCTCCATCTGCTTCGCTAACCATTAGTTCCTCACATACATACGTAGCACAGGGCACTTTTTCACTTCTGAGAAGCCACCTTCCTGCTCCTGCTTCTCCACCATGATGCTCAGGGTGGTTTTGCACTGTCTGAACACTGGGTGATGCTGCACAACACAGCATCTTCCAGGCCCCTATTTCCATTATATTGATTTGCTTGATTAACAGGAGCTCCCTAAGAGCTCTTAATAAAAGCTCCCTTCTGAGACTGAGTACCCTGAATAGCTCCATGTCATTATTCAACATGAACAGGAATACGGGGGTAAGGTAGTACAAGCTGAAAAAAAAGAGAGGCCGAACAGCGTACACAACATTATCTGTGACCCTGAGAGTGCCCTTCTGGCTGAAGCACCGAATATTTTGCCACTATGCAAAAGAGGCAGCATATGCAAGAAACATCTGGTCAGGGACACTGGAAGCCTCTTTCTAAAGAAGGAATAAGGAGATGGTGGGTGGTCACACACACACAAAAAAAAAAAAAAAAAAAGGCAAACAAACCCAGACACTGAGCTTGTCTCTATTTTTGGTATCAAACAGCAAATAAATAATCATTTGGAACTTCAGCAAATCATTAGAAGAGATTAAGAATAATACGAAGTGCAGCTTTTTTTGTGTATTTTTCTATTTCAAATGTGGTATTTGTGCTTTTACTTACTCCCTGCCCCCAGCTTTGAAGGGCAGGAACAATTGTAAATAAGGATTTTCTTATAATCCTGCAACTCTGGAGATGAACTTCTATAGAAAATATCAACTATTATGAAGCTTCCCATAAAGCTGGAACCGCTAGAAATCCTTGGAACAGTCAAGCAGAAGGAATAAAGCTGTTGAGTCTGCTAAATTCTTAGATCAAAGTAGCCAATAAATCTAAATTTAAGGAACAGCAGTTAGCACAGACACTAGTTCAGTTCTGATTCACAAGAGAAAGCTATGAAATACTTGGAAAGAGAAGCCTGGGTACTCGGCCTCCTCCTGGTTTAATGGCATGGTACTGTTTTGTCTCCTACTATTCAGTTAACCCCTGCGTGTTCCAAATACCAGAGGCTTCTCTCTCCCCCTCTGTCCTACAAGGTTATTCCAGTCAGGTTATTCTTCCCCTGCCTTTAGATCCTTCTCAGATGCCACCGTGAGCCTCTCCCAAGTCACCTGCTCCAGCAGAAACTTTGGGGATCAGTAAAAGCTTTGGAAAGGAAAGCTACTTTCGTCAGCTTTCCATTCTTTGTATAGAAGCTCACATTTCTGCTGGGAAATGGCTATTTGGGAGTGAGAGGCACCAACATAATTTAAAACGCTTATCTAAAACTCACAGCATCGTTCTCAATGTGGAATTTGTTTTAAAACTACTCTTTCTGTTTCAATGCTGCAGACCAGAAACTGGCCCCTTTCAAAGGATCCCATCTCCTGACAGATGTTACCTCACTTGCATGCGAGAGCAGGGACTGTCACTCTTCAAATCCATGTGCTGTATTTCAGCACGTCACTGGCCAAACCCCGGCATTGCAGCTGACCTCCCACTCCATGGATACCTGCGCTTCATGGCAAGGAGCATTCCCTCTACAGTATGATATTGTGGACATTTGGGGACAGATCTGTCATTAAAATCACCTGCTTGAAACTTAAAGCTTCTCCCCAGAACATACGTTCAAATGAACTACAATTTCTGCATATACTTCTACTAGAAAAACATTTTCTTTGCGGCGAGAGGCCCAACGAAATCTAAAAACAAAAGTAAAAATAGTCTCAGAGCAATATTCTGTACTTGGAATTTGTTTTAAGACAGCCCTTCTTGCTGCAATCCTGCAGGCCAAACACTGCCTCACTCGCACCATGAGAGCTGAGGATGCAGAAAATACAATGTGAAAGACCTGTCCCATTACCAACTTTCAGAAACACACTTCTGACCCGTCTTTTTGGGTTCACAGCACAATTTACGATTTGTTTTCTTGGCCTCGCTGGACAGCCACCTTGAAGAGGTTCTGCTTCCTTTGCTTTCTGAGAGACAGAAAAGGCCAACAAAGAAAACGGAAACAAGATGTCACTAGAACTCAGTTACAGCACTAGAGTAGGAAGGGAGAAGGATTGACAGACAATGTCTTTAAAGCAGGGAGAGATAAAGGGGAAGTTCTCTCTGATCAGCACAGGAAGAAAACATAAGCAGGAAGGCAAAAGGGAACCAAGAAGTTGATTCTTGTTTACAAGAAACTCCATAAATTAGAGACAACTTATTTTCAGCCAGTCACCCCTTATCTGACAACTGGCTGAAGTTAAATGAAGCACCAGCCTCAGTCCTATGGGCCAAGAAGGAAAATGTTTTTCAGAGGATGAAGTATTTTTTCCCTGTTCCCTAATGTCTGCTGCTACATTGCGAGCCTCAGTCTCTCTTTCCAGATGCACTTGGAACAATGATGAAAGTTATCCTGAAACAATATAAATAGACCTGCAGTATAAATAGACCAGGCAACACTGCCAGACAGAGGCAGGGCTAGAACTGGGAAAAATGAGTCGAAGCAGGAACTCGGAAAGGAGGACGAGTAGCAGGAGCAGCTCAGGGCAGGTAGAGCAGTATCTGAGGCCATATCATCTACTCAACACCCCAGCCCTGCCTGTGTTCCCTCTAGGAACACATGCTCATCATTTTCATCTAGTTTTTCACATATAGAGGAGAGCAGCTGTTTCAAATGTTAAAATACCCCACAAGAACTGCTAGGTAACAACTGCCTCTTTTCCCCCTGCTGAAAAACAGGTGGCTTTGGACGGTTCAGGTTTCTTCCTGCCCACATACTGCAAAGCAGCATGTATTTTATAACACACCACCCTAGAACATGATTTTTATTGACTTAGATTATAATCTTTTACGTGAATCTGGCAAACGCAAGAGGCAACTAGCTGAGCTCCTTTCAATCTAAAATCTCTCCTTGTTACTACCTGCATATTACGAACCAAGCTCCTCAGAAGAGAGGCAATGCCACAGCTTCTATTCCAGTGGGAAACAGCTGGTTACAAGTAAACTGCGCATCTGAGACGTAGAAGATGTGACAGAAGAGACAAACTTAGGAGCAAGTCATTCCAGGAGGTCTGAAGAATCAGGACAACCCTAATGGAACAACAGGGAAGCTTCCAGCCCTGCAGAAAGGCTGTCCTTCTTGCTAAACCATACGGATGAGGAAATGCTATCACTTTTCATACCAGAACAGGCCAAGGTTTGCATTTAAGGTTGTCATGGAAAGAAAATAGCATTGGTGTTAATATATCCACTGCCAAATCAGAGGCGTGACACAGTGGGAAAGAGACACATGCATATTTTTCTCTCCGGGAAAGGAGAAAAGTCTGAGGAAAGAATATCCATAGTACTGAGAAGTAAGAGGCAGGGGAGAGGAAGGAGGAGCTGGGCTACTCTCACCAATACACCTGCTCTGAGTTTGCCCTCAGCCCACACCACGACATATCCACAGTGTTTAAGATTTCTGAAGTGAAAAGGTGACGTACAGAGCACGTGGCTTCCTAACAGCACAGGGCACTGGAACGTTCTGTGAAAGGCAGATTTAATCTCTCAGCTGTCTCTCAATGTCCATCAAACACTAAAGATCTTGGCTCCTTTTTCTACATGAGAAATAATGGGCAGTCCAATAACGCAAACCAAGTTTATCAAGGCAGCAGGTTTCCAATTTTAAACAGACTACTCTCTAATCTAGTGATCCTGCTGCCAGTAATATCTTCACTGAACATTAATTTACTGTTTTATAGGTCCCAAAACTGGCCCAAAGAAAGCAAATCCTGCCATAAAAAGATCATATTCAGAGAAAGGCCCAAGAAGAAAGAACTTGCAGAAGAGAAAGGTCTGACACTGTAAACTTGCTTCATTTGTACAGAGAAAAGAGTCTGCGAGGACACGCACTAGGTGTGAATACAAACCAGGCGCCCTTACACACACACACAGGTTGCTCATACCCATTGAAGGGCAACACTAGGCTTAAAAAACAGCAGCACCACAATAGCACCAAAAAGCTTGGGAGCCAAAAATATAGCTTGAAGTGCTCCAAGAAACATTAAGGGCTAGAACAGGTGCTATTCAAGCACAAATGTTTTGCCTGTGTCTACAATAACATGTGCAAGCTAGAAAACACAGCCCAGTTTATGTCAGTAATGCCTGCCGCTGCCTTGAGGAGCACTTGAAAAGGGCAGCACATGCCCCGACTTTGCAATCATCAATAACCTTTTGACACTAGTCCTTATAGTTTTATTTCAGCTGAAGCAGTAGGTGCTGTTAAAGGCACAACAAAGACTTTGCAAGCCCAGGTGAAGAGTAGCTCACATCTGATCCAGGGAAGCAAGACAAACAAGATGGGGAATGGAAAAAATCCTCAGATACGTAACCTTTGCACTGGATGGCACGCAGGGTCAAGGAGAGAGCGTGCTGAAGCAAGGTGAGACTAAACGAGCACATCAGTGCTCCACACTTCCCAGTAGTTCTCCAATCTCTCAAAGCAAAGCCTCAGTCAGGATTCAGGCACATCCGTGATCATTCCTCAATGCAACCAGCAAGATAATTGTCCACAGAGCTGGCAAAACCCAGGAGAAAACCCAGGCCAGGCTGAAATAAAGCCACTTGTTCAACAGGAGAGGAGCACAGCACGGGGTGCTGCCGGAGGCTCAGCCCAGCCAGATCAGAGTCATCCTACGGGGCACAGCTACATCTGACTGCACAGCCCTCCCCATAAACAAAGCGCTCGGAGGGCGAAACAAGCAGGTTTCTCCAGAAAATTGTGCAAGAATAAAGAACAGAATCTTCCGAGAGCAGCACAGTCCCTGACAGACAGCTCCAACGTTTCTCCTTAGTGCAGAGAAACTACAGCAAAGCACTGTGCAAGGAAACAGCACAACAAGGAATTCAGAGGTAAAAAGAAAGAATATCCTCACGTAACAAGTGGGTTATAATTAAAAAGGTATCAGAATATCATCTCACACTTCCTTTTTTTAAAAAGAAGGGGCAGCACTTTAAAAGTCAACTAATTTATAGCAAAAGGAAACCCTTAGTGGAATCACTACTCCAACTCAGCCAGTGTATTAAAACTGTCCAGATAATTCTGAAGATCAAATTACTTTTGTGGATTTCAACACAGTATCAAAGTTAGGCAGAAAAAGATGTGGCAAGCTCATGCTATTCAGCAGTCTCCTTTGTTTTTTTTTTTAATAAATTCATGGCCCAGCACATGCAGGCTATATGGTTACTCCTCCTGGTCCTGATATGGTCAATTCTTGTCCTCCTGAAGTACGCTGCAATAGTCAAACCAATGCACAGGTTTGCTGGTTTGGACCAAAGCAACAGTGACACCAAACCAGCAGGCTGGGAGTCAGTTCCATGAGGTAAGATAGAGGTTATTAAAGCTGTGCAAGGCTGCAAAAGGAATGATGCTTCCTGAAAGTGATTCAGGAGCCACACGACATTTTAGTGTACTTCCCAACAACGGATAGACCATACAGCAACAGAAGGAGCTGACGTCTTGGTGCTTATTTTTATATTTTTTGATGTCAAAACCTCTTTAAAACTCAAAATCCACCAGATAGTATCTAAAAGTGTCAGGAGTTTTTTCCAAGTATCAGGGATTTAAAGTAAGCAACAGAATTTATAAGATATTTCACAACTGAAACAGGCTACTCAGAGACAAGCAAGCACCTCCCTGGGCCACATCTAGACGGGTGCTTGTGGCCTTCTCTCATTTTTTTTTCCATGGATCATGTGTAGCAATAAGTGGAACCTCCCTGTGCTCTTCTAAAAGCTTCTGACTCTTACTCATTAGAATGTAAACCGAGGTGCATAAGGCCTGATTTTGTAATCATCTGGCAAAAAAAACACAGGAAAAGTGATTTATTTGCAGATTATGTAACTTGTTCTGAAGAATTCAGACGGGGCAGGAGATTTAAAAATTTCACGTTCGTTGCCAGCCACTACAACATGCTTCAAGCATAGGAAGCCTTAACAGGACCATCCTGATCAGTGACAACTGCCCTGGAGGCAGAGAGGATGGCAGATAAAGACGGGTGACGGCCCAGGCAGCCCTGGCATCGCTGCCGAGGAAGACTGGTGGCCACCAGGGCCACTGCGGGAGTGGATGAGCCCCATGGAGTGGGAACGGCCACGGGAAGAGGACAGGGGTGGCTTCACCATGAGCTTGGCTGTCCAGGGAGAAGACAGGGGAGAGGAGAGGGTGTGAAAGCAGAAACTCGATGGTGAAATATTTAGCGTGGCCTTTGCTGTGGTGCGCACCCAGAAAGCCGGTGAACGCGGCCGGGCGGGTGACACACGAGGGTGTCGCGAGGCGTCGTGGCCTGCGTGGCCTCCCTGCTCCCGACACCCGCGGTGGCCCCGTCCCCTCGGCGGAGCCCCCTGCCCACCACAGCCCCGCCAGGCGCCGAGCTCCGCGCTGGGCTCGGGACAGCCCTAGGGCGGCCGGGCCGGGCCGGGGTCCCGCCATGGCGGCGCCGCGCCGGTACTCACGGCGGGCCCGTCGGCCGTGGTGTAGCGCACGACGATCTGGAAGGGCTGGTGCGGCTGCAGGGCGGCGGGCAGCGAGACGGTGAGCGAGGAGCCGTAGTCGGTGAAGGGGTCCACCCTGAAGGCGAGCGGGCAGGCGGCGCCCGGCGGCCGCGCGAAGACGGGCAGCGGCGGCGGCGGCGGCTCCGCGGCGGGCGGCGCGCGCGCGGGCGGCTCCCCCGGCGGCGCCGCGGCCGCGATGCAGGGCGCCGAGAGGAAGGTGGTGGTGGAGGGCGGGTTGGCGGCGCAGGGCGGCGCGCAGGGCGGCGGCGGCGGCGCCGGGCAGGGCGGCGGGGGCAGCGGGGCCGGCGCGGCGGCGGCGGCGGCCTCGGCGGGCGAGAAGGCGAAGGAGCAGGGCGGCTCGCCGGCCGCGGCGCGGCGGTAGGCGGCCGAGAGGACGCGCAGCGCCGGGTGCACGTCGAGCACCAGCGCGCGGGGCTGCGGGCGCAGCGCGCACAGCTCGAGCACCAGGCAGCCCGCGAGCGCGCGCGCCTCCGGCCGCAGCTCCAGCCCCAGGTGCAGGTGGCGCAGGCTGAAGAGCTGCGAGCTCGAGGCCGACGCCACGTCCGGAGGCGGCTCGGGCGGCGGCGGCGGGGCCGGCGGCGCCTCCGGCCCGCCCGGGGAGCCCTTGCGGCAGCAGCACAGGCCGGGCGGCCGCGGAGCCGGAGCCGCCATGGAGCGGAGGAGGAGGAGGAAGAGGAGGAGGTGGCGGCCGCTGCTATGTGAAATCCATGGGCGGGCGGGGAGGAGGGAGGCCCCGGCGGCCGGAGGGACCGGGGCGGGGACCGGCCCAGGGGAGCGCAGGGCCCGGGCCCGGAGCAGCCGGGGCTGGCGGGGCCGCCAGGCGGCAGCGCGGGGCGCTCGGGGGCAGCGCCGCCCCCGTCCCGCCCGCTGCGCGCGCACCGGGGCGCGCGCCCGCCCCGCCCGCCGCGCGTGGCGCCTGCGCCGGGGCGGGCCGGCTGCGCGCGCACCCCGGGGGGGAGCGCGCCCAGGGGCAGGTGCGCGGTGCGGGGCGCGGCGCGTGTGCGCGCCCAGCGCTGCACCCGGTGTGTGCGCGCACCCAGCGCTGCACTCGGTGTGTGTGTGCGCACCCAGTGCTGCACCTGGTGTGCGTGTGCGCGCACTCAGTGCTGCACCCGGTGTGTGCGCGCACCCAGTGCTGCACCCGGTGTGCGTGTGCGCGCACTCAGTGGTGCACCCGGTGTGTGTGCGCGCCCAGCGCTGCACCCGGTGTGTGCGCGCCCAGTGCTGCACCCGGTGTGTGCGCGCCCAGCGCTGCACCCGGTGTGTGCGTGCACCCAGCGCTGCACCCAGTGTGTGCGCGCACCCAGTGCTGCACTCCATGTGTATGCGCGCACCCACTGCTGCACCCGGTGTGTGTGTGCGCACCCACTGCATGTGCAGCCACTGCCGTACCCGCTGTGCGCAGACCCAGTGGGCTACCCAGTGCATGCACCCACTGCTGTACCCGGTGTGTGCACACCCAGTGGGTGCACCCAGCACTGCACTCGCTGCATGCACAGCCCGTGCTGCACCCACTGCGTACACACCCAGGCCAGGTGTGCTGCCAGCACACCCAGTGCTACAGCGGCTGTGCGCACACCCAGGCCTGGTGCGCACCCTGCGCACACCGTGCTGCAGCCTGCCTGCCCCGTGCACACATACCTAGGGGTGGCTGCGGTTCTTGTGCATCTTGTGCATCCCCTCCCACTCTCTGCAGTCACATCCAGCCAGGGCATTGCCCTGCGCACACGCCTCTGCCACAGGCACACGTGGGGCTCGGCGCCCTCCACCTGGAGCAGGGCTGGCATCAGCTCAGACATGCACCTCAGCACAGCCCTACAGCCCCCACACAGGCACATTCCCCTCCTGGCACACACATCCACACCAACACCCCTGTGCACCCCCCTCACCCACAAGTGCTGCTCTGTTCCCAGCCCCACTGGGGCACCACCACACAGCCCTCTCTGTGCCCTCCGTGCAGCCGTCACAGGCAATGCCCCAGCCTCTCCCTGCTCCTCCTGCCCTCATGCTCTGCTCAGCTGCCTCACACCCAGCTGGGAATCCTCCCTAGAGGCAGCACCTCCATCCCCCCTTTCTGACACCCTCCCACTGCTGCACCGTGTGTGTGTGTGTGTGTGTGTGTACCCACTGCATGCACAGCCACTGCTGCACCCACTGTGCGCACACCCAGTGGGGTACCCACACACACACACACCGGGTGCAGCTTGGCTCAGAGGTACCGCACTTCTCCCAACCCTCCTCCTCTCCTCTTACAGGGAATCAGATTCATCCCCGGCTGCCTTCCCAGATCGGAAAATACAGAAACCACAACACTACTAGCTTCGTACGGCTGCCTGTTTCGCTGGGTTGTAACACAAGGTGACAGTAATCTGGAAGGAAGGGGGTTTGCAGGAACTACGTGTGACGCAGCCCCAGGACGGCGGACAGGAGATCACAACACCCTGCGCTGGTGCTTCTGTCAGGCAGCCATTCAGTGCAGCGCTCAGCCCTGCTTCGGGCATGTGGCGAGTGGCCGAGGCAGAGCCTTAGGGTGACACAGGAACAACAACGTGTTGGTTGCGGGTTTATTGAACCTGCAGCAATACATTCAAAAAGCTTCTCGAGCCTAGTGCCTGCGACAGCAGCATCTGCAGCATTTTCCAGTTGAGTTTCCACTAGTATCATCAAGCTCAAGGTGGAAACTGTAGCACCAGGACAAGGCAGCTCCTGACTCCAGCTGAACCCAAGGACAAAACTGTATTAACCTAAACCAACCTGAAGCTGGGACTTTGTGTGATTGCTTGTAGGAGAACCCGTGCTGCGGTTGCACTGAAAAATGACCTGGTACAAGGAAATTTCATTCACGGTGATGCAGCTGATAATGGTTTTGTAATCATCCTGCATCATCTCACTCTGCTCTTTTGAAGCATCTTCAAGAAGTAATTTGGTCTCCTCACTCCATCCCCTTCTACCCAGTAAGAATTTTCTATTCTACCATCTTTTCTTCCACATCCTCCTGTTACAAATCCAGGTCTTTCCCTTTCTCCTTCCCTCCCAATACCCCGTTTCTCAGATCGCAGTTGTATCCATTCACTCTCTGAAATAGCTGCACTTGTCCCAGCTATTGCTCTCAGCCAGGCAGCAAACCACTCGCCCTCCCTGTGGGCTTCATCCGGGGATAATGTGCAGAACCCTGGGCCCTTTGGACCTCGCCCTGTGGATCTTCACCACAGGAAAAGGTGAAGTCCCTCAGGTGTTCGAATCAGCACAACTTCAAGGTTCAACTTCGGATTTACTGTGCATTTAGATCAGCAAAATTACCTAGTGTAGTTAATTTTAGAAGAATCCTACTGGCATTTTGACTGAAGTCCCAAGCAAGTACAATGTTTCCACTCATGAAATAAATGAGTGGAGCAGGAATACAGTCTTTTTAAATAAAGAACTTCTAAGCTTATGGCAACAAATCAGGATCAGTTGCACTCACTGCAAGTGAGCAGAATAAGCAAAACCGATGCAACTAAATTCCCCAGGGCAGGAGCAGTACCGCATATATCCCTCTCAAGCTGCACGTCCACTGGTCTTGGTCTGTGTCTTTTGCTGCATACTCAGAATGATGCTATTTTGGGCAGGATCTCATCAAGGAAATGCCCTGACCTGATCCTACAGTATCATTCTGTGCCTTGCAGGATAAAATCTTCTACTGGGCACCATGCGATAAATCCTAAAGCAGGATCTGATTCCTGATAGTTCCCATAATCATCACCCCTTTGTAGAATACTTCAAAGATAAACATATTTCAGTCTCATTGTAAATATTGGTTTCTTACTTCCACTTCAATCGCAGGGCCCTGGGCCAGGCCTCAGTTTACTCCCAAGACTCAGGACAAAAAGTCAGTAAAAAAATAACCGCCACCTTGTGAGAAACGATACTTCTGTACCATCCATGTGAGGGAAGTGCTAAAGCAGGTTAGAGATCACACCATACAGAACGTTTTCCTCTGGCAAGCTATCTCCTTACAGCCAAAGCAACAGTGCTGAGGCTGAAGTTTATGAAATGGTTGAGCTAATCCATGCTGCCCACAGGGGACCATTTGCTTGCTTCATCTCCAGCACTCGTTTGACACCATCTTGAGCCATTTCAGCTTGCTGAACCAGGAGAAAACCGTTCCCTTTCTTGGGGAGAGTGCAACCGGGAAGCAGCAATTTGGCGCACTGAATCCCGAGCAGAGTTTCATGTCACGGCTATGCCAGTGTTAGAGCTAGCACCTACTGGACAGAGTAGCCCCACTTCTGCCCTCCAGATGTGCTTTTCCTGTCCCCTTCTTTGTGCAGCATTCCTGCTTTTGGAGGGTGACTGTTCTGCCAGTCAGATTTCTGAACTGGGTCAGTCCAGGACCAGGCAAGAGCCAGTGCTGGCATCAGGGAAGCGGAGGGAACTCCCAGCCTGGAAGGAGAAGGAGGACAAGATCAGGATAGCTCCTTTTTGCCTGGATTTCCATTAGCTCAGGTTAGCTGCAAAATGAAGCCACCCTCTAACCACAGCAGCACTTGAGCAATAACATTTTATCCCTTTTTTTTTCTAGGGAAGTTTATTGAAGTTTATGACCTCAGTTCTGCAGAGCCCAAGACAGTCTCGTCCTTGGCACAGCTGCTGATGACAACTGAACTTTTTAACTTCAGACCAAGGCAAAGACACCTCACATTCTCCTCCTCTGCTTGGGGTATTCAGTCTTTAGGGAAGAAGCAGGACTCCATCTCTTTGGCTATCACCCCTGCTCCCTCAGGCCTTCTCCCACCTCATCACTCATCTTCCATCTTTATTGTCCTCGAGTTCTTATTCAAACAGCAAGTTCCCTATAGCTGGGTATTCTTTGCAGACAGACTATTACTTGTCCCTTTCCTATCTGCAATACACAGTCATTCTGCTCCTTGAATTGAGCAACATTGACAAGAACTGTGGCTGGTCCCTGACACACACAATAAATTTGGTGCCAGGTCCACAAGCAAGATAAGATTTATGCTGGTTAGTTCTTCCTTGGCACAAGGTGAACAAAAGATAACTACAAACTAGCGATGCTTCATGAGCTGCTATCTTCAAGCCACAGCCCCAGTTCTGTTAACGTCTTCATGTGCCTGGGGTACTAGTAGGTACAAAAGGTTCTTTCTCCTCAGTATCTCCCATATTACACTTGTTTCTGTGAGTTTTCAGAAGTGTCGTATACATACATTACATGAAGAGTAACTCCCTAAAAAAAGAAAGTGGAAAAACCTGGGCCTAAAGAGGACCTTCTTCACTCCATCTGACTGTCCTCTTGCTACTTGGCTTGAGTTCCTGCACTGTGAACTGTTACTGCATGTTCTACCAAACACGTAAGCACACATATATTGCAACTCACCCTAATTTTGGAGAGCACAGAAATAACCCACAATATTTTAAAAACAATATGTCTACTCTGAAGAAAAAATTAAACTCCGAGTACATAGACAAGGAAAAGACCCAGCCTGCAAAAACTGTCCCCTCCAGGTTCAGAAAGGTGAGAAGTGATTTATGTGCCCAAAATAAACAAGCCAATAAAATTTACAAAACCCAAAATAGTTTTATTTACCTTTCAGATTTTTGCCTCGACGAGACATTTTGCAAACATGCTAAGGCTACAAAATGTCCAAGTTGACAAAGACATGCAACGCTGACCATTCAATAAGTCACAGCTATTATAGTAGTGACCGGGCCCCCCTGGGCCACAGGTCCCACGGAACAGGGATGGTGAACAGTGATTCATGGCAATGGACTACACAGGACCCAGTACCCTGAGGTAGGTCTCTTTACAGTAAGAAAACAATGTCCTACACCAGTGTTACATCCTGATCAGTAAGAACCTGTTTAAGGTTCCCGAAGACTTGGGATGGGGACTGTTTCCTTAACAAGTGTGCAATAAAGAAACAGGAAATATTGATGCAATTTAACCTTAGTATAAGTGAGCAGAAAAACAGGTTAGTGTCACCCATGCCAATGAAAGCCAACCTAAACCTCTGAGGAGCATTAGCAGATTTAAGATAAGGAGGCAGTCAGCTGGAGCAACTCTGGAAAGCCTTTCCTGCTAGCATACAGGGTAGGATTTGACCTTATAATTAATTTGTTATAGATCATTCCATGAGCATTTAGATTCTGATCGCATGTCAGATCAGCAAAGCAGGAAGCGCTTGCTCTGGTATTAAAGGGTTATCTTGTATTAAAACAAACCCTGCTGATACAGTAAGAAATATTGTACCAGGACACTGAGAAAATGAGGCCTTAACATGACCCAAAAGTGGTTCTCTCCCCCAAATCACTGAAGAGATCACCAAAACCCTGCTTTGGGAAAGCATCATGGGCGGCGGCAGCTGCTGCCAAGGTGAACATTAGCAATGCTCCAGCTGATAAATTGATAAATTACAATGCAATAGAGTTACACCACAGAGCTCTTCTCCTCTGCGCTAGACAACAATGATGGGACAATAAAAGACACTATTGCAAAGCTTCACTTCCACTCAGACACACAGAAAATCTGGCACTAGGAAAAGACCAACTGTAAGAGACAAAATAGTGTCTGATACAGTTTGATAACAAAGCCAGACCTCTGGTACCGTAAACTGTACAAAAATGATAGAAAAGAATATGCACTGTTATTAATACAGTGCTTATTTTAATATAAAATAAACAGCTTACATTTCCACTGTAAATATAGGCTATATACAGAATTATGTATAGATATAGCTACACGTATAAAGCTTCATTATAGGCCTCTGATACATTTATAACTATGGCTCCCTGAGCCATTTGTAGAGTGCATTTAATAACAAAAAAATTAGTAATATGATTATGGAATAAATACAGTAATAAAACCATGAAGAATTCTTCTAACAGGGTTTTAAAAACTCTCTGGCTTTGACACACTGTGCTAAAAATTAAAACATGAAAAGGCAATAATCTGCTTGGAGGAGAAAGAGTAAGAAGAGCTGGCCTGCCACAGGCAGGGAGTGGAGCCCTCCAAAATAAAAGTGACTTTGCCCTGAATTTTAGCCCTTGACAGCAACCTTGTTCTCCGCAGCAGCAAACATAGCGTAGAAGCGCGAGTTCTCGTTGGCCAGCAGGGCGGATGGCGTGTCGAATTCCACGACCTAAAAGCAAACAAGACAGGTAAAGTTCATTAGTAAAACCCAGCAGAAAGTGGGTTCCCATCTTTGAACTTATGACATTGCAGTAGAGAAGCCAAAATATAGTGGGTAGTATCCTAAGCATGTTTAGAGTCCAGCTTCAAACTGTAATAGACTTTTGTCCTGGAGCTATGCTGTTTCGGGGCAACAAGCAATCTGCTTTGGTTGTCTTGTAATTTTATTAGCATACCAAGATTTTTTTTTCTAATTTAAAATAAAGATGTTCTACTTCAATAGCACTGTGTCAATCTACAAATACACATGGGGATAATTAAGAGAAGTTAAACTCCCTCATTAGTAAATAATTTAATTCCTTGGAGAAATGAAGATGGCTCCTGACTGGCTCCCAGCATCAACTACAACATGAAAAAGGATTGATGTTCCTAGTTTCCTATTAATTTAGGATGCAAGCATAAATTTGTGTCTCCTCATTACAGCCTGGTAAATCGCTGCATGCCTGTAGAATACAAACAGCAAGAAGCAATCAAGAAAGCTCAGGCCATAATTGCCAAGAATGAGGGACATCCAGAACACTGAGACTGTGTTTCAAAAAAAAAAAAAAAAATGCTTCCTGTGACAAAGTCTTGCTTAGATGAGATGTCAGGCAGTAAAAGTGTGTGTTTATGCATACGCACTGTACCTGGGATGCTTCAAACTAGATCAGAAAAACACTGGGACTGCCCAGGAGGAAACAGCCCTCAGTGCCTCTGGCAAACAGACTGAGGCAGATGCTATGGTCTTTTCCCTCTCTGCCCCAAGAGGCTTGCCAAATTTCTTACACTTAACTGTTTAAAGGCCCCACATGGAAGCCTGAAAAGGGGGAGATGTACCTCTCATATGCCTGTTTGATAGACATACTTCACAAAAATAACTGGAAGAAATAAAATAAATAAATCACTCGGCCATAGCAGAGATGCTTACATTAATGTACCCACTGGGTCTTTAAAACTGTTTAAATGAGACTGATCCTCAAAGGTACTTTTCTGTAGTGTAAATCAAATTTTGCCCTCCTTGAGCTTGTCATAATGAGATAATCACTGACTTTGATGGAGAAGTATTGCCAAGAGCGGGAATGAACATACTGCATTTTCTACAGCACAATACGGGCTGTTCTTTTAGCTCAGCTTACATATATGGCACCAGCAGAGAGAGCACCAGGAACTGCAGCCACAAGGTTTGTCCACTCACCTGTCCTTGTGTTAGCACCATGATCCGATCGGAGCCCAGCACGGTGTGCAGGCGGTGAGCGATTGTTAGCATAGTACAGTCTGCAAATGCCTCTCTGATGGTTTCCTGGATGAGTAAATCGGTCTCTGTGTCCATAGCAGCTGTAGCTTCATCCAGTATCAAAATCTGAAAGCAACACACAATCCTGTTTGTTACTCCACAGGAGCCCTTTCCCTCCCTGAACATAAAAATATGCAGAGTAGGCAGAATTATCCAAGAGTTGCCATAGCTGGCAACCCTTACACATTCTGCAGTCAAAAAGGCCGTTTTCATAATGCATCCTTTTAGATTTTCCTTATGTAGGATGTAGTTGCCATCCACAAAGTTATCCCCTATGGATCACACGTGCATTTTACAGCCACATCCTGCAGCCATAAGGCATGTCTAATCAAGGCCTTCTAACCTTGAAGTCCAGGTTAACTTTCCTCTCCATCTCAGATCTACATCAGTTTAGAGGATTGTCTTGATGAAGTTTTAGTGGTGTTGTTGAAGCTATACTAGATTTGTTTCGGGCACCTACTACAGACAGATTAAAACTAACTCCTAATAAGCAGCCTGGCTTGCCTCAAAAGGATATTTTTTATATCCTTCTTTAAATCAGATGCAGAGAAAATCTTGAAATATTATGGGATACATTCTTAAGAAAAAAGAATCGAGAGTCCTGACAAGTTTCAATCCAACTAAAGGTCCCTTTTCACTGAAGCTATTATCTGACTTCCATTCCTGAACAATAAAGACCTCTCCAACTTCACTGGCACAGAGTGGTCCCAAATTCTGCTTGGAAATTGCATTTTAGAGAAACACCAAGCAGAAGGAAAGTGCTTGGCTTACACCTGCAAAAGGTAGAAGAGAAGATTCCCATGGTCATCTGTATCAGGACAAACACTACAGCTAAATCACTAGGCCTGTCTGACACACAATTATGAACACTAACAAGCAATGCATTTCTGACAGCAGGACATTGCAGCACCTGGTAGATGGCTACCAACACCTTCCTACTTCTTCTAAACCCTACACTCTTCTCTTAGCTGTGCTGTTGGTGTGATCCCTCTGATGGAATGAATTCAGCACAGAAAACAGGCTTTGCTCAGTGCTGTTCATCTGATATCACCAGCTACTTCTTCCATCCATACACTCACCTTGCAGCGACGCAGCAGAGCTCTAGCTATGCACAGTAACTGTCTCTCCCCGACTGAAAAGTTTTCCCCATTTTCCATCACTTCTGATTCAAGTTTCATGTGCAGCTGGGCAACCTGTGTGAAAAGCAGAGGGGAGAAACTTAGAGCATTGCGTGGGTTTGCTGGATCTCCACAGCATGAGACAAATAGTTGCAGGTGTCTGACTACCTACACATCCAGAAAAACATCACTCCTTAGGAGTCCCTGTGATAAAGCAACACCCTGCTGCACTAGATACTAAAGTAAATATCCAAAATACAGTACTTTCTCCAAAAAGTTCACAATTGCATTATTAGAAAATTAAGCATAGCCAGTTAGAGGAAAAAAAAAAAAAAGCACAAATAACTTTATCTGAATGTCCCTGAAAGCAGCTATCAATGGAAAATATATGTTTGAAAGCCAAAACATAAACTCGTCTCACAGGACCCATCATACTTACACACTCCTTCATGTGAGTCCTTTCCAAAGCATCCCAGATTTGTTCCTCACTATATTGATTGAAAGGATCTAAGTTTGACCTAGAGGGGAAAGAAGAAAGCATAACCAGAATTTGAACTGCTTCAGCAATGAATAACGGAACTGCAGCGTCTGTGTGCCCATGTGGATAGCTCATATCTAGTCCTCCCCAACAGAATTTCCTTGTCAAGGAAATCAGCTCTCCCAGTACAGTAGGATTAAAGCAGGCAAACAACAGAGAAATGTAATAGCATAGATGCAAAAATATCAAGCAAGCTTAAAGGAAAGGCAAAGGTTCCTTAGAGGAATATCACACCCAGTTCTGCCTTGGGCCAACTAAACAATATACCTGCTTTATTTTTTTGTGTCAAAAATGGAGAAGAGATGCAGACAGCCCTTGAATACCCAGATTCTATGCCCAAACTAACACATCTCACCAGGCAACTATTTGAATTCAGTATGAGCTGATAGCCGTCTTTGTCCTTTGTGTTATTTTATGATCTCACTAACCTCACAGTACCACTGAACAGCACAGGTTCCTGAGGAATTATTGAGAGTTTGCTGCGAAGATCTGCTAAACCAATGTCATTTATTTTCACTCCATCAATTTTAATGCACCCTCCAGACAGTTCAACCAGACGAAAGAGTGCCATTCCAAGAGAAGATTTCCCTAAAAACAAGAGAGAAAAATAGGTTTTAGTCATAGTAGCCAGCAGAGATGAGACTGCATTTTAAAAGCACTGGGGTAAGAAACATTAGAAGGATTTAAAAATATCATAAAGTCGATGGCAAACAATGCTGGTAAGTAATCCAGATAGGAAAGGGGTTCAGCATTTAGACTTCTAAGCCATATTAATTGCTCATTTAGCAATTCCAATTTGCACCTGGTTTAAACCATCTCACCTTCTAAGTTTTTTTTTTTTGATTCTTTACATTATAGCTTTGTAAGACATATTAGAGTCACATGCAGCTGACAGCATCTGTATAAACAACTTTCAGAAAGTCAACCAAGGTGTCATAAGCATTCTGGAGATAGTGTTCTGTGCAGATCAACAGCTTTGGATGCTAAGCATAAGCACACTAGCACAATAGAAGAATTTAAACCTTTTTTTTTTTTCTTATTGCTTATGAAGATCCTGTTCACACATATGCACAACAACAGAATCCATTGATAGCAGTGTACTGAACCATTCCTGGGTAGTTAAGAATCAATTCAATCAATTCTTTCAGTTACTCAGAGAGAGAAAAAAAAACCCTACTATAACTGCCCAGCTCTGTTACCATTCTGTAAAGGCAGTGATTTAGCTGCCAAGCATTTTTCCTCACCTGAGCCCGTCCGTCCCACAATGCCAATCTTTTCCTTTGGTTTGATGGTAAAGGACACTTTCTTCAGCACTAGAGGGAGGTTCTCTCGGTACCGCATCTCTGCATTTTCAAAAACAACTTCACCTTCCTGTGGCCAGTCCAGAGGAGGAGCTTTATTCTTAATTCGAGCTGGAGCTTCCAAGGAAAGAGTCTTTAAAACAGAAACAAAGTCCACTTTCCAGCAAACAAAACACCAGAGAAAAAAATATCATCTGTGGCTTTCAGCAGGAGTTCTTCCCTGCAGAGTCAGCCCATGTCAGTGTAATGGCAGTTTACGATTAGCAGTGTGGCTGGATGCTGGCCCAGTGAGTCAGAAGGGATATCCCAATCTCTTACTGGTTTCCTGCGTTACACTCAACACACTGCTATTCCCCTCCTGCTGCTCCCATGACAATGCCAGCCTTCAACAACAATGCTTTTATGTAACCCATTTTGAAATCTATCTTAACTGTATTATTTATTGGGGCAATTCTTATGAGTTTGTGGAAGTTTCAAAGACTGACTGGCTTCTGGAAGCGCTACCTGCAGAATTTCTGTGTCTCATTATGGCAAGCCACAATCATGTATCTCAGGTCTGACCTTTAATAGGTTCCTGGTTAAGCAGTTCAGATGAAACAGGGGGAAACAAAAAAAAAAAAGTCTGAAAATCAAGCAATCAAGCATACACCTTCAGGTTAGAAAGAGCCAAGGTCACTTTCCCATGTTTGGCACCAGCAGTCTGAGTGAACAACAAATCCTAGCAGGAGATTAACTTTGCACACCTAGAAAGTAAGCACTTCCTGCTGAATCAGGCCCATCAACTCCTTTATAGTCTCTATAAAGAAACTAGCATTTCAGGAGCATGTTCTTCCTCATTGTAATATAAGTGTCTAGAATAGGTTGGATGAATTGCCCTCTGGAAGCTGCCATTTCCTAAACTGACTATAGAGTGATGCTGCAAGGACTCTGTCAGTTGTGGACACTTGCAGCACCTCAAGTTAAAGGCAGATTAATTACACTCTGAAGATTTGACAGAAACGCTGCTCCTTTACAACAGCACTCCAGATCTTGGTGCCGACAAAAGCAGTATCTGCTCCCACAGGGAAAGAAATCAAACCTAGGACTTGGTAAGGCACAACGTGCAGGATGTTTCACTGTTTGACCACCCTTAATTTTAGAGTCAAACTTGTTTTATACTGTTCCATAATAACATTGTTATCTAGAGACCAAGATAAGAAAAGTTGTGGAAAGTGTTGCTTAGTAAGTAAGCCATAATCATAGATGTTCAAACAGCCTACAGCTATCATTTTGCCACCGAAAGCCTGGAAGTGGCAAATACTACAACCTCACAATGGGAGATATCAGGTACTATTTGCAAAAGCACAGGTGTCACAAATCCACTCTAGAGTGTTGCAAACACTTTTACCTGTAGTGTAAGATCCGAAACACTTTCTGTATGCAGGCAGACCACAGACAACTTCCTTTTGCCAACAACATCGACAGCAACAAGAAATTTTACAACATGCAGTCAGAAGCATCGTTGTCATACCTTGATGTAGTGATCAATTCTCTCCACTGAGGTGAAGCGAGCTTCTGTTTCTGAAGCAAGTCTGACTGTAAACTGGAATAATCCTGTTAACTAGAGCAATGGGAAGAAACGGACAAAAGTTTAGAGAGCTATGATGGAATTTATTATTGTATAGAGAGACTAATCTAATCAGTACTTAATAAAACTTGGATGCCTTGATGGAAAGCAGTCTTTCTGAAACAGTTTAAAATAACAATAATTCATGAATCGTTTGGAAAGACAGCAGCTTAGTCTAGTTCCCCATAAGAAATGGCTTAGAAAATTATCAAGTTAAATTTTGCATTTTCTCTTTATTACCACAAGGAGGCAGAAAAGCCAAACAACAGATCAAAATGGGCACACTGAGCCCCAGAGTGTAAAATCCCACAGGGCTGAGGTAAGGGATGTTATGTGCTGTGTACTTACAACACAGGCAATACAACCACAATGCACTAAGGCTTCAGCTTGGCAGATGTCTAATGGACCATGAATCTGGGAAAATTGTGCGGCATTCTACAGAGAGCTTCACATGCTTCCTAATTCAGCATTTAGAAGGCAGCTCCCCAAAACAACAACCTGAAGTAACTAGCTCCTCAGACGAAGCTAGCAAAAAGTTCTTGACCATAAATCACTTTGCTTCCTTCACCCCTCTCACCCCCTTTTCAAAGAGATCTAACATTATCTTTTTTCATTATAGGAGAATTTCACTGGGTGAGGGGAGAGGTGGCTCTTGATTACTGTTATTTACATTAAATCCACACATTATATATTATAGCATACAACAAACTCACCTGTACAGCATATGAGATCGCTAACCCAGCATAGGCAGGAGGAATCTGGCCATGCATTAAGACAATCATAAGGCCAGTGGTTGTAATGAGAGCGATGCTGATAATGTCCAGGCGTACAGCCAGCCAGCGCATCGCGCAGCTGAACAGGTAAAATGGTGCCTGATTGTCATCCAGCAGCTCCTGATACCTGCGTAAAAACAGGAGACAGTAGCAGACTGCAACCAGCCTGAAATTCTACAAATAGCTGCTTTCATTCCTGCTCTGGTATCAGAATTCAGAGTGCGGAGACTAGTTTTTAGCAATTCTTCAGCAAATAAAGTCTCATGTCAAGCCATCGATATATTTACAAACATTCCCAAATAATGTAGGGTATCTAGTTATTTCAGACTTGCCAAAATAAGTGTCTGCGTACAAGTTACTGAGGTGAATTAGTGTTTAGGGACATTACAGACACTTTCATCAAACAACCTATACGAAATTTTCCCAAGGACAACGAATACCTAGAAATTATTCCACATATAAAAGCAGCAGTGGAGTAAGAATAGGATATGTAATATTTTACACAAAGGGGTAAAAGTTAAGTTACAGGATTGGACTGGTAACACTAATTAAAACACACTAGTAACCATTTCATTTACAATCCTGAATCTGTGAAGCTGAGAAAGAATGTTTAGAGGGAGATGGCTTGAGAGATTCACAAAGCCAGCAAACCAGCTCTTCTGATGCTGCAACACAGTGTCACACGAGCCAGTTGCACAAGTGCCTGAAGGGCCCCAGTGCCCCAGCATCAGCTGTGCCAAGGGACGGCGATAGCAACTCTGTAACTTTCCATTCAAGCTGCTGTGGCAGTTTTCTCTGTTCCCCAAGCTGTTGTTCTGATGACCTTGCAGCTTCAAAACTCTGATACTGTTACAGCACATTCTCATGGGAAGCAACCACCAGCAGCCTGAGAAACATCTCGGTTTCTTTCACTTCTTGTTTTGCAGATTTAGGTTTACGGTGGAGAAAACGAAGCACAATGCTCAAGATAGTTGTAGTCACTTAAAAACTTGATAAATGCAATCCAATAACACAGGTGCAAAGAGATTTAAACTCATCATATTGACACTGAGGCCTAACTGGCATTGCACAAATTCTAAGAGCATTAAATGCAGAAACAATCTAAAAGAAGTATGAGCAGGTCCTGCTGAAAAAGCCTGTAATACTCGGAGGAAATCATGGCTAAAGAGCTGCCTGCCTCCTGCACAGGAGAGAATCCCCAGAGGAGACCACTCATATGAGACCCTGCTCCTGCTCTTCTGGGTTGGCCTTTGGGAAGTTTTCTCTTTCTCTTTTCTATTTTTCCCCCAAAACAACTTTCACCATTAGAGTCAATGTGTGCTATCAACTACACCCCCTGCTAACACATTTCTCTGTTAGCAAACCTCTCTGGCACTGCTTTGCACCACTGCTCTTTGCCAGCTATCTGGACTGACCTGTGCAGGAATTCTTGTCCTTTGTGATAGGCATGGATTGTGGAGAGACCCTGTATGCTAGATGTAATGTGTGACAGAAACGGAGATTGTGTGATGTTGTCCAGACGCTTCAGCTCTCGGATAAAAACTCTGGAAGAAAAGAAACAGTTTTAAGCAACATGAACAACCGTCGCCTGCAATGATTATACTGTTGTGTGTATACCTGAAGAACCACATGTCCCTAACAGGTCACAGCATCTCTACTGTTAATTAAAGCAGTCAGGTACACTTACCTAGACACAACATGCAGAATGGTGAACAGGACAACGAGGGGCCCCACTGCCACCAGGAACCAGGGAAAAACTCCAGAAATCACCCCCACACAGAAGAACACAAGGATGACATTCTGGATGAACATCTCAGCTTGAAATGGCAAGCGAACATCAACTAGAAAAGATGGAAGGGAGCATCTTGAGAACAGAAGACTAAAACAACCTAAATAAAGTAATTCAGCCCAACAGTATAGCATTATTCACAAGGACAACAGTTCCTTATGGCTTATTTAAATGTGAACATTTTCATTAGGTGTGCTTTTATCTTTTGAAGGGCCAGTGATCTTCCTAATGATGTCCATTTGCAAGAAAAGCATTGATGCCACTCTGATCTAATTACCAGCTTTACTGTGCATCGGCTTCACCCTGATACTCCAAGCTCCCCTCCGCATTAACTGCCAAGTGTCTATGTGCAGCCTATGGGCATGAAAACATATTTTCTTTAAGAGAACAGTCTGACTTCGGATATCAGCTTCTTCCTACAAGGGTAACCCTGATATGCCCTGATATGTCGTGAAAGACATACCTTCATCCATGTCTTTGGAAAATCTGTTAAGAATCCGTCCTGTTGGTGTAGTGTCGAAGAATTTCATGGGGCTACGCAGAATCCGTCGGAAGAGTTCATCGTGGAGCCTTGAGGACGCTCTGAGAGTTCCCTGTAACATAGCAAACATTACAGTATTACCAGAAGGTGTCTGCCTGTCATGTTTGCCTTCACATCAGAAAACAAGACATTTCACTGATATTCACTCTCAAACTGTAAGTATAGATTTTTTTTTTCTTGCATTCTGGGCTTCCAACCAGTAGAAGGAAGCTACTAATTCAAGCAGATGTTTAACAATAAACATGATGTAGCCCCAAGAGATGACTTGATGGAAATCTTGCCACCCACAGTCTAACTTCCTTAGGTTCAGAAGTCTGTGGGAGGTGGCCCAAAAAACACTAGCAACAACAATTCTGTATTCAGAGAAGTTGGCAGAAGGGGAGAGAGAGGGAATAGAAGAAAAGCAAAACATGGTGCTGGCACCCACCTTCACAAAGACAACGCCACGAACCGCCTTCAGGATCAACATGACTGCCATGGACAGAGCATAGATGCCAGCATAGTAATGCATGTGAGGATTATCTTTCATACTGTTGCTCAAGACAGTGTCATTTCCCAACGTCACAGTGGTGTTCTGCGAGAAATTGAAGGGTTCAGTGAATAGTTGGTTAAGAGAAGGATTAAGCAAGTAACTCTTTATACATTGTGGAATTTAACTGTTGTCCCCTCATTATTTTTGACGTTTCTTTAAAGAAAGCTCTTTACTTTTTATTTCAAATTATGGTGAAAAATCTGTTGCCATTTTAGAAAAACAGAAACATCCCAATTTTGAAATCTGGAAGTCTCTCAGAGAAGAGTGGTCTGCCTAGGTACTAAGTTCTGTTTGGGCCGTTTTTCGGTCTGTGTGCACTTCGCTGGCTTCTCACCCGAGTTTCAGTGAGTCTCACACTGTGTCCGCTGAGCTGCTGCAGAGCCCAGAGGAAACACCACTCGACTTAGACACATAGCCCCTTTCATGCTTAATGCAGCTGCGCACAAGTTCAGTATTTAAGAGCAGAATCATAAACAGGCTCAGATGCTTTTCTCCACTGTTAGCTAATTTAGCAGCACCTACACTCTTTTTTTTTCCACCTTTTGCACGTCATATATTAGACTCAAAGATCTATAGGTTACTGGGAGAATTTCAGGATGGCTCTCAAATCACAGGCATTCCTTTCCTAAGGGACCGGTGCTTCCTGAAAAGGTGTCTCTGTCTCATGCTCACAGCGCTCAACCCAGAGCAACCCCAATTGCTTTCAAGTGGTGGGAGGCTTCTCTCTCATGAAACACTGCAGACCAATTTGATAACTGATTTCACTGGGCATCTCTTAGAGAAGACATCTCTTATGTGCAGGTGCTGGCTAGAATGCCTTCACGTAACAGGATAGCAGGAAAATGCCCTAATTCCCAAGGTTTCTTCTAAACTGCCTTAGTACAATATGACTGTTTCAATTCTTCATACAGCACCAATGCATAGATCACACTTGATGTGTTCAAACTGCCATTAAAAACACACTAATTCCAATCACCTCCATTAATTCATTAGCCAGGTGGTTATTTGGAATGATTACACAGCATTTTTTTTTCTTGTGAAACTGTACCAAGTACTAAATCAGCCTTCTCACATAAAAATTGCCAGTAAGGTCAGACCTGTGGCATTTCTGACTCTACTCTGACTTTAAACAGTGCCAGTGATCAAATACTGCAAACACAGAAGGCGCAAAATTTCCAGAATATGTGGATGCATCTTAAACCATATTAACCAGAAATAACTCAAATCTTAAAGCACTTTTTTTTTTTCATTTTTCAAATAATTAACTCTAAATACTTTTAATATTCCTATTCACTGCACAATCTCTCTTTGAGCTGTATTTCAGGTAAGTTATGTTTTCATTTAACAATCATGCCAAATCATTCAGCATAATTTATCTCTCACAAACCTAAGCCATTCAATCAACTGAAAAGAACCATGCTTTTCCAGTACGACTTTAATGAACCATGAATATTTCAGAAAGCTTTCCCTAGCACAGGTACTTGACTCACACATTTGTATTCCTCAGCCTTTTTCCTAGAATATCCTTGACAATGCTATTGCAATAGGCACTTTCTTTCACCATCTTCCTGCAAATGCTGTGGTAGCAACAGCTCCTTCCTAGCCTTCCATTTCATGCCTGCTATTTCTTGTGCTCTTCTGAACAGTGTCAGATACCTGCATGACACCATTCCTATTCCACAGGACAATTCACTTTGGATGTGCTGCGAGCTGTCTTATCAAATACTGTTGTTATTTTCTGCCAGGAGCCCAATAACATTCTGTACTGGAACAGTTACAGATTCTAATTCTCTCTCTCTCCTTTTTTTTTTTTTTTTAAATCCTTCAGTATATTTAAGGTTCCCATTGTTTATTTAAGCCTTGCTGGCCATCTGTGCTTCATTATCCATTCTCTGAGGGGTTTTTCTTTAATTCTGCTAAATTTGGATCTTTAAAAGCTACAAGACTCACAATCAAAGTCCCTAGAGCGGGAAGAATCCCAAAGCATCCCAGGTCATCATATTCTTCAAAGAAACTCCCACTAGTCATTTGACTTGAAGCCATAAACTTTGACAAGAAAGAATTACCCTGTTAGGTGTAAGGTCACATGCAAGTTAACACAGTCACTAAAATCAGTAACTCCCTCTTGCAGCTTGTTGGCTCCCTTTATATTTTCCCTTCCTTTTCTTAGGCCAACTAAGAAAGAACAAAAGGGCCCCATAAGATTTCACAAGCTGTTACATCTTTCTTTTAATGGAACTCTCATTCTTGGAGATAACTTCTCTCTGATAAGATTACCTCTTAGGGAGCCTTATATCTTGTTTACATTATGAAGTACCACTTTGTTCCATAGGACTGTTTAGGAATAGTGTCAGTGAGAAATCCCCCTACCCCTTATTCATAAAAGAGTAGAAACGCTATTAATCTTACTCCGCTGCCTTGCTTGATCCAGAAACTCAGCCACCAGTTGCTAAAAGCTGTGCTGCCCACATTCAGCACAAAGAGTGCCATGATGATGAGAAACGCAAAGGGGCCTCCAGCTGCCTGAATGTAGATGCCATAGACAGACCAGGGGACAGAGCCTTTGCCTTTCTCTTCCAGCTGCACCAACTGGCCTGTGAAAGAAAACAGAAGGGAAAAAAGTGAGGAAAGAAAAGTTGTTCCATGGAACTTCTGCAAGTTTAAGAACATCTGAGGGGCTAAAGTAATTTTCACACTCTACAGCATAGGTTCAAAAGCTCGGCCATTACTGAACCGGAAGTTCAATGGTTCAGATACATTTGCAAAAAAGTCACATTTTACCAATATAATCATTTGCATCATGGTAGGACTGAGAAAGCTTGGTCAGCACAGACTCACTAGGCTGGTATCAACTCCATCATTGATTCTCTTAATTGCACCAAAGTTCAAAATTAACATTAAATAGAGAGAACCCAAAGGTAGGGTCACACCATCATATTCCTCAAACAAAGATGGCGTGGTCTCCCCAGGAGTCCACAGGTGTGTAGCTATATGCACTGCCCTCTTGGGACAGGGAGGGAGAGGTGGTGTGGGAGAAGAAACTTTGAAGGCACATTCACAACATGCTTTGAAAGCCAAAGTTTTGAACTTATTGGGTATAAGGCAATTACAGCCAGAAATCTGATTACATAGTTACCCTCTTCCTTCTTCACAACTTTCTCCTTCTTCACAGACCCTGCTTTGGTACTTTTATCCTGAGGTCTTTTCAGTGAACTGTTTGTGTTCTTCTTTATATTAATCTGTAGGAAAACAATGTCACTGAACAAACTGGAATAATTTTCTTTGATATATTCATAAAGATATAATTTGCCTTTGCAATAACAATTTACATTTTTATTAAGAGGTTTTTTTCTGTCCACACACACACCATAGAATACCTCTCAGGAAACCTCATATGAAATGTTTCTCTCTTCCAAAATCTGTCATGTTAAAAAAAAAAAAAAAAGAAAAAAAGAGCTCAAGCAGTATCTAAGGAGTCAGTTAACCTGGACTTCCAGAAATCAACTGGCCAAAAGTTCAGAATTACCATTCTAAACTTCCCACAAATGGAAATGACTATCTGTCCTGCAGCTGCCTAGATCTGTTAATTGAACTCCCCTATACCCCATGTTCTGAGTCATCTTCTCATCCTTTCCATGGCAACTCTTTAGAGTGACAGATCTTCCACGTGGCTAACCACAGAGTGCCCAACTTCCACATCCCTTTCTTCCAGCCCCACAGGGAATACAAACCAACGTTCCTTCCGTGTGTGGCAGAGCTTACAAAGAGTGAAGGTCAGCCAAGCAAGCAGGCTGGAAGATCTCATGTTAACTGTCATTACATTAATTTTAGAATGGCCAGACTATAATCTTCATGCCTGAGAAAGGATATGCAGGGTAATGCTTTACATTCCTTTGCTTCTTTCATCTCCCAGGAGAAAACCCTACCAAAAAAATCCTACTCCATTTATTACAATGCCACCTTTTCAGAAACTTCTATTTTCTATGTTTGTACTTATTAATAGAGAGCTTGTCACTTTTTAAAAATAAACTGATGGGCTTTTTAGTCTCTTATTAAGAAAAAACACACGCAACTTTCAAGCAGAGAAAATTCTAGAATCAAAGTAGCAAAGTTACTAACTCTAAAAAATATCTTTAAGAAACAAGCAGGGGAAGGCAGGAAAATTAAATAGCTTAAGCTTTAAATACATGTCCTAGTGAATGGTTCTCATTATTTTACAGTTCATTATTTACATTTTTTTTGTAAACATGAAAGGATGATCCATTGACTAGAAGACAAAAACACAAATCCAGTTTTCATTTAGAGCATTTACTTCAAAACAGAAGCAGTTCCAAGCAACAGGATTTTTTTTCCCTCAAACTCCACGAAACAAAGCATTTTCAGAGTCACATTTCCAAGTTACGGTCACAAACAATTTTTGGACAAGTTGTATCATTGTTGCTGTGCCTCAATAGTCACATGCTATGTGAAAAAAGAGGGGAATATCTAGAAAGAACTTGTTGGACAAAGGCTGGGCCCCATCAGACAGTTTGAAGGCAAGTTAAAAAATGAGGTGTACAACAGAAGAGAGGAGAAGTTTTCTGCTCTGAGCATCACCAGAAGAAATGACAGGTTTATTTCAGGTTCATTTCAGCTTGCTAGCAGAATTAATATCTTTATAATAGAACCCTTAAGTACAAATACAAGTTAGAACTTCAAAAGGAAATCTATGGTCAGATCAAGACATGAAGCCATTTTCCAGTCATCTTTGAACTACGTCATTTGGTTAATCTCATTAGAAGAGTCAAAGTGCTTTAAAATGGAAAAACAAGTACCTCAATATGTGGTGTTTCTCCCAGCTGCAGGTTATTAAAAATGGTTGCATAGTCACCATTTAAATTCATCAGTTCTTCGTGACTTCCTCGCTCAGTAATGCAGCCTTCTTTCATGAAAACCACCTCATCACAATCAACAAGATACTGTAGAAAATGGCAGTGAGAACAAGCTTTTATCATTCTGCCCAATTATCAGGCACAAGCCTACACGAGCTTTTTCGGTAACTTAGAAACATTTGGCAATGGGGAGAGGAGTGAAGTAACAAACCTCCCAGGTACCAGACACCTGATCGTTTTTGAAGGGCCTGTGCTGACTAATGTGATTAGTCTCACTTTACACGCACAAAAATTGTGTGTTCTATCACAGACAATCCGTTATGCAAGACAGAATTCAGGATATTGAAACCCTGCAAATCCTGATATATCAATTAGTAATATTTCTATGCATAGAAAGGACAAAAAATTGCAGAATACATCATTGATATGAAAACTAAACATTTCTGATGTGATAAACAAAACTCATGGAAAAAAAAATGTTTCTGAATAAGATATTTGTGTTTCTGGTAAAATTTCTTTAGCTAAATGTTGCCAGTTCCCATCAGCCAAATACGCACCACTATCAGCCAAAGGATCAGACTGTGTTCTGTGCACAGTTGCAAACCTAGGTTGTAAACCTAAACGATGCATCCTAGAGAAATAGGATTGTGCTGTAATGGGTCACAGCACAGAAACATTCAATAGGAAAGCTAACACACCACCTCAGAAAACTCAAAGAAAGAGCAATGTAGTACCTGAAGTTGATGCGTGATGAAGAGGACAGTCTTTGACTTCAGGTGCTTCCTTATTGCACTGTTAAAAATGTGATTTCCCACATGAGCATCTAAGGCACTGAGGGGATCATCAAGGATATAAATGCTCCTGTCACTGTACAGTGCTCGAGCCAGACTGATTCTCTGACGCTGGCCTCCGCTCAGGTTAGCCCCTCGTTCACCAATCTGCACAGATGCAATAACAGCTGTTAGTTTGGTTCTACAACACCGCAACACAGAAAAACCCACTGAGTTTGTGAGGTGCCTGAAACGGAACAGCCCATTCAATACTACATGTATTTTATAGACATAAGTGTCCACTTCTCTGTGAAATGTATTATATGACCAAATCAAGGCTAATATGCTTCACATATGACAGTAGCTTTTTGCTTATTTTACTCTTATTGTATTAATACGGCCATAATTTTCATAGCTATTTTAAATAAAATTCAAATAGGGCCTGTAAAGGCAACTAAATTTACAATACAATGAAAAAATTCCCAACTATCAACTTCCAAATCCAAAACTCAACACAATTCAGTATCAGTAGTCCAGGACTATATTGATAAGCTCAGTAAGGTGCAATAAGTCATTTGGCAGCTCGACTTGTATGAATAACAGACTGATGTCCCCCTCACCCCACACTGGTATGCCAAGCCAAAATCCGGATTTCCTCTATCTTTATTACAAATAAAATCTGTACCTCTGTCAGGTCTCCATTTGGAAGGATGGCTAGATCAGGTCTCAGACAGCAACCATTCAACACAGTATTATATCTAAAGAATATGAGTTAGATCAGCAGTAAGTTTTTTTTCTTCTTCTTCTCTCAAAGCGTCTAGGTAACACAGCATTATCTCACTTTTTACATAAATATCAGACATTCCAGCAGTCTAAAGCAGATGATCTGTCTTGGATTCCCAAGAAACTGAGGACAGCACTTCATTACCTACTTCTGAAATACTATGCAGGTAAAGAGGCAAATTCTTTCCAGAGATAACCAGCACAGACCCAAGAGAAGGTGCACACTGGGAAAGGGCTGAATGAAGTGCCAGCACATTACAAGTAGCAGTTGTTTAGAAGGCACAAGGCCAGGACAGCAAGGGCAAAAGACACAGCAGCTGCTACAAGCAGAGGTCACACAGTACTCGAACATGAGCTACAGCCACCACTGCAAAAGAGTGATGACAGAAGCCCTGAGAGCCACCAGCCACGGTGACCACACATAAGGGTGGGAGGCTCTCAAAGGAGACTCATTTGAGTCCTAAAGGCAGACCCTAAAGGAGAGAGAGGCAACATGAAATTTTTCCACCTTGGGTCAAGAATTACTGAGCTGTTAGAAAAATCAGCAAGCGGTTCTGACAAACCTTTCTTCATCATATTCCTTTCCAAACAGAATGTTGTCTCTAAGTGTCGCGTTGAGAATCCAGGCCTGCTGGGCCACATAAGCAAATGTTCCACTTACTGCAATGCTGCCTTCCAGCAGGGTCATCTGGATCAGAAGACAAAAATCTGAAAATTAATCTGTGTTTAGAACGGCCTTTCCTCTATAGGGTATAACGGCAATGAACTTTTCCAAAATAAGTGAAATAGGATATAGGAAAGAGAAGAGCATGGAAACCAAAACAGAATTTCTCACCTGTCCTAAAATAGCTGAAATAAGTGAAGTTTTTCCGCTCCCCACACTACCACAGATTCCAACAAGTTTTCCCTAGGCAGGGGGAAGAAAAAAAAAAAAAAGATATTTATTATTTACATTCCACCATCCTATTCAGAATTTGAACAAGCTACCATATTTCAGAGGGGACAGTAAGACACTATGTCACATAAAAAAGCCAATATTTTAACTTAAGAAAAAAAACAGACAGTGATCACTGTCCCATTATAGGCTAAAGCTGAATAAATAACACAGATGAAAAACTTTCACAGGTTTAACATCAGCTTACTCTGATTTGGAGCTCTCAAGGAATAGTGAACTCAGCTCAAAACACCAAGGCCTGTCTCAGCAGAAGCTCATCCAGAGTATGGGTGAAAGTCCACAAAATTATTAAACGGTTACAGGAATAAACCCTCTACTGATACACTGGTATCTTTTGCCTTACTGATTCTTTAAGTTCAGTGGTCATGCACTATTTTGGGTGCTACAAACAGCAAAATCCTGACTTAAATGCAACAGTGTGACAGCTATACATCCTACAGTGCTTCAGATGCTGTTTGCAGGGTTTGCTTGCAAAAAAAAAAAGGAGCACTGCTGTTCACATCAAGATCAGGTACAGCACCCTAGCTACTGCAGTTGCCATGGATATTACAGAAGTGTACAAATAGCAACATGCTCCATTTTGTGCAAAATACACAGACTCTGTTCCACAGGTGTTTTGAGAGACCAGATCAATTTCTCTTTCTCTCACCTTTTCTATCTCCAAGTCAATGTTGTAGAGAGCCCTCTGAAGCCGAAGGTTAACCAGGTGGATGATTTTGTTCTCCTCTTCAGGACTAGGATGGTCATCATTGTCCACTAGAAGATGGCCCTTCTGCTCTGCCAGCACAGCTTGCTGTCCCTCACTTTGCAGCTTCATTTTCTCCTTCTTGCTCTTTGCGACTTTCTTGTCTTTTTTCACTTTGGGGGTCAACTTTGGTGAGCTCTGGACGCTGGCGTGGGAGAAGTCCCAAGCCAAAGTAGCATTTTTCACCTCTATCGCGGTTTGAGGATTGGCTGGTTTTTTCTTTATCATATGAACCTCTTCCATTAGAAATAAACTCTGATAGGAGTTGTGAGAGAGGTGTAAAGATGAGACACCTGGTCAAGACTGGGAGACAAGCCTACGGCACACTCACGCAGCAAAACACATCAGGCTATACAGTGGGAGGAAGCTGAAGAGCAAAAGGTAGCTCATTAGTGTAAACTAACTCCAGGCCTGCTAAGTGGCCTGGGCATTCCTGGATGTGGTGGAAGCACTTGGATACAGTAAGGGCTTCACTGAACTGCAATATTCTGGATGTTGCATGAGGGCTTATTTTTCTAACACTGTTTGCAATTCTGATTTCCAGGCACAAAACACACAAGCAAAATACAGGGGTTGGAGAGCAGAGGTCACCAGGAGGGAAAGCAAGTGACTTGCTCTGCACACCGGCTCATTACAGGAGTTGTAATGACTGCCTGCAGCCCCCTGCAAAAGGGGTATATCTGTTACTGGCAAATAGTAATCAGATTTGGACGACCTAAGATTGCATGAAAATAAAAAACCATTAAGCCCATCGTATCATGTTCTCCACCACATCCATCAATTTTCATAATCAACAGATTAGGAAAAGTTTTCACACAATTACAAAATAAAATACAATCATTTCCACTTACACATCCTATATTTTGAACTAAAAAGTCTTTGCAATTACAGAAGTGTCAAGTTCCAGTCTTAATCTTGTGCTTGCTACACCTGAATCATACATCCGTAAGAAAGCTCATACTCATTTACACAACCAGAAAGCCAGTTACATTTTTGTGACATGACAGCATCCCCACTTTGTGTTACATTCCCTAAACAAACTATTCTGTTTACAGTCTTAATATATAAACACTTTCACCTCTCCCTGTCTTCTAAAACTTCCCCCAAAACTCCTATCAGTGTAACTGGACTTAAGACTGGTTTAGGATGACTCCTACAAAAAAATTAAATACAAAATTTAGTCACAGGCATGTTGTGCCTTTATTTTTTTTAAAGGATAGTGTTAGAAGAGACTAAGAATTATTATTCTGTGAGCCACTATCCCATCTAGCCCAGTATCCCATTTCCAGCAGGGGTCAACCTCAAACCCCTGCAATCATTAAATGAGAATATCTTGCTTGGCACAGTCATTACCTTAAACATTTAATATTCCTGGACTGGATTTGTACCCCTTACGCAGGATAATTATATCTGGAGTTTTAAGTGCAAAGAAAAAGAACTGCTCAGACATTAAAACAGAATTGGCTGTAAACTGTCTCCTTAGTGTCCTTTATACACATACAACGCTCCACGCTGACAGATAAAAGCACAAGGCCAAAGAACTGCTTACCTTAAATCTGTCAACAGACACAGATGCCTCAGATAGAGACTTCACTGAGAAAGGTGTTACTTTTAGAGCAAAAGTCATTGAATTAAAGACAGTAACCACTGTGAATGCCTAAAAACAAGACAAGGAAGAGAATCATATTTGGATGCAACATACCCAACCAGCAATTCCAACCATCTAAAGGCACACAGCAGCAATTCAAAGCCATGGAAAAGAAAACACAATTTAAGAACAGCCATTTCAAGACTGAACACATTCTGGAGCAGCAAAAAGCAGCAGATCCCTATGACACTTTCCCCAGTGCTTTCTAACCAAGACAAATATGTTTCAAAATGTCATCAGTGTTTGCAAGTCCACTGAAAATGGCAGACAGCAAAATTCTGCTTCAGCCTGACTTTTGAAAGCCTGTGTTCAAATCTCATCTTAACTCAGTGAGACACAGTTCTGTGCTGTTTGCATCCAAACACCTTATGCAGAAATTCCAGTGTCCAATTGAAATAGCAGCCACGAAGGCTGGTTCATATTCAGCTCAAAACCTGTTCTGGGGAAGGCCAGGGCTTCCAACAGCACTTGGCTTTTTTTTTTTTTTTTTCCCACAAAATGCAACAATATATCTGCTGTTGTCACATCCATTAGATGTTCAATTTTGTGGGCCAGGTGAGGAACAAAGAACATGCTAAAGAGATTGCATGTATCTTTATTGCAGCTTAACAGAAAAGCAACCGTAGTAATCTTGTAAAGAATATTTTCAACATCGACAAGCTAACCAGTTACCTGAGCTGCTGTAAGATCGTAGCCAAGGATCATATGGACAGAAAACGTCACCACACTGGCAATAACTACAACTATGGGAGCCACACCCACAGTGATGCTCTGGAAGTAGCCTGCACGCTCTAAGATTTTACGTTCTTCCTCCCGAATTTCTAGAAATATAAATAGGGGCACCACGTTTGAAGTAGGATTCAGAGGATTACATACACAGCAGACACTATCCACAACACTAGAAACACCAAAAGAGGCCTAACTTTGTGCTTTAGCATTTATCACATTACATACTTCCCTGAAAGAATCACAGTAACAGAGGCAAATATAATTGTCTGTAAATCTCCATAAAAATAGAAATCTTTTTACTTTTATCAAAAATAGGCGCAGACCACACACTTAAATGACTTATAAGTAGACCAAAATTTAAAAATTAGAGCAAAGTTTCAAACACTATTATGCTAGAAAGTGAAACTTCAGAAACAGGACTGTTCTTCCAACCCATCAGGCATGAGAGAAACAGGGAGCGTGAGGGATGGCTGTGCTATTACACTGCGTTTGCATCAACAGCCCTGGTGCTAAGCTAGAAAGATTCACCAGAATACTAAGCAATGGAGCATTTGTACAAAAGGGGAACAGAAGTTGTACCAACTCACTTTGAACATTCTGAGAAAATGCTTTAACCCAGGCATACATTTTAATGAACTTAATGTAATTAAGAACTTCATTCATCTTCTGCACGCGCTCATCTGTTGTTGCTACACATTTTCTTCTGAAATAAGCCGTGAGGCGCGATACGAACATCTGAAATGAAGCATCACCACAAAACATTAGCAGCAACTCTGAAATGGCAACTACAAAGTCCTCCTCACTACCAGGAAAAGCAAATTCTGATTCTGAAACAGGATCTCAATTATGGGCCGAAAGGCAGTCATTTTGACATAAACAGCAGGATAAAAGTGCTCTTCATTCTCCCGCATCATCTGCACTGAACACTAAACTCATGACAGGAAGTCTACATGAAAATGGTGAAAACAAAGCAATGGGCTTTTACCATTAATATTGAATAGTCATAGTACTAGTTCTTTAAAGTTTCTGAAGTACAAAAAATACAAACACAAGAGCCTCAAGACAAACTAAATTAATCCTCATAATCAAATGGACATTAGAACTCCCTTTAATCAACCATTTAACCTGAACTTTTATTAGGCATAAAAAAGAGCTAGAGTTTGCACAGCCAGGTCAAGTTTTATAATATGCCAGTGCTAGGAGAGTGTGAAAACAATATTAACATCTTTACTAAACTAATCTGAAAAGAACCAGTTGTTCATATGTTCCTAGCTATTTTTATTCACACTTTCCTGAAATCCGAAAGGAACACACTACATTAGTAAGTTTCCTGCTCTTTGCCACCTCTTGTCAATTCCCCTTCAACACAAGAAGGCTGCTGAAAACAACTGAATATAATCAAATTCTACCCCTTATCATTACTTTTTTGCTGGGGAGCTGAAGAGGCGGGAAATAATTCCCAATATATTCATCCTTTCTGTTCTGCAGATAAATTAGACTGAAGTGGACTTCAAAGTATTCCACCTCTCTGCTCTTTTAAACTGAAGACTCTGAAAAACATTAACAAATATTCAGCAGCCTCACAACACACTTTCGAGGCAAGAAGATTTTGGCTCAGGCCAGCCTACTTTACAGTTCAGCAGAGTAGAGGCAGCAGTATCTAAACCAAGGGCACTTCTCTCACTAATGGGTGCTCTTCAGCATCTTTTGTAGAACTCAGGAGTGGTTAGTTCTTGTCTGAAACACGTAGCACTGAGCAGCGGCTTTGCACAACCTGAAGGTCTTCTGTCTCCCCAGAGTCAACCGCAAATGCTCGAGCTCTGCTCATTTCAGTGTAACTTAGCTATGCATATTTATCTCAAAGCCCAAGCTATTCACTTTCCCAGTTCCATCTTCTAATTCACTTTAGCACTTTTGAATTTCAGATTTCCAGATTTCTGCTTTTTATGCCATCTTTGGGAACAACTTCAGTATCATGCAGCATCATAAATAGGCTTAATCTAGCACTTTTCAACACCTGTTCAGGACTATACATGTCTAAACTAAGAAAAATGAAGCATTCAAAGGATTACTGAAGTTTCTTCAACTCACCATTGCTGGGTAGAACAGGATGAAGACAGCAGAGCCCAAGAAGCCTGTTGGACCCAGGATGATCACATTATAAACCATTCCCAAGATGGCCACAATAGGGCCCCCAGCCAACAAACTGCCAACTGCTGCAGCTTCAAACATCCTTTGACCATCATTGGAGCATACATTTATGAGCTGAAAAAACACACATACCATAGATTATTTAGATTTAGGACACAACTCATCCTCAAAGGAATGAACTGCATATTCCTTTTCATCCAGCTGTTTCCAAGAGACACTGTGGCTTACCTCTCCAAGAGACTTCTCCTTGATATTCTTCAGCTTGAGAATTTTTTTAAATGCCATAGTCAAGATAGCTCCACGCAGTCTAACCCCCGTGCGGTAATTTAAAGCCCAAGTTAGTGCAAGGGACCAGGATCGCACAATTTCCGTCATAAAGATGCCAAAAACTAAAAACAAGCTGTACTGCAGGTTGGACTCACTCTGCTGTGTATATTCCAAGAGATGTTTCACAACGAAGGCCTACAGGAAGAAATGCAAACTTGCATGAACACCCATCATCGCAGAGGACCATGCAACAACTTTATGTTAAGTTAGAAATAAGTAGGCTACTTTGCTTTTAAAAGAGCCATTTGAAATAGAAAGCGGCTTCTTTCTAGAAGTAAAAGATGTCAATAAAAGGCGTACTGTAACACAAAGCCCTGCTGAGAGCCAGGCACTGGGGCAAATTTAGTAAGTAAAGAAAGTTTAATTTGGAACCACATTTCTTGCAGAAGACTTCTAATCTTCCATGTCTTCTAACTTAACATAAATCTGTCAGCTAGCTGAAAGCAATGCATTATCATATAGAAGAGTTGTAAAATATAGTTGCTACTTATACATCTGAGCACATTAAGAGACATTCCTTTATATGATATTAAGACCTTTTTTATTTTATCTTTGGTTTGCTTCAAACGTGCTTATTTGATAAAAAGGAACAATGTACCTACAGTTGTAGTGGGGAAGAGTGAGAAGGACATTTGCAAAACATTCCTGGAAATAAACATCAGCAGTTTAATAGTAAAGAAAAAAACAAGCAGAAAGCACAAGGTACGCAATACCATAAATCATTGGGGAACAGGGAAAAAGAAAAAGGAAAAAAACATTAACCATTCACTCCCTCCCCACCCCATCTCCCTCCAAAACCATAAACATTTTACCTCAGGAATCAACATTTCAAACATCACCTGCAGAAAGATGGTAGCCCCCAAGCCACTGATTCCCACTTCCAGCTCTTTGTGGTCCAACAACACAATATAGCATCATATAAGTCAAAATCACCAACAATGTAAGTACTATTGACTGAGGAACAACAAGCTTTTATTTGAAACAAAGTGCCATCTTCAAATGGTAACATCTCACAAACACCGTACAAAAGGTAAAGCATTGTATAAAAATACAATCTGCACATACAGGATAATTATAAAAGGCTAGTATCTAACAATCAGTCTTAACCTCAAAAACAAACTGGAATTGAAACTACACACACAAAAAAATTAAAGATACAAAATCAGAATAAATATATGTTTATGAAGTCCAAAAGGAAGTCAAACTTGCAGATGCCAGTGCGGGGCTTCCAAGGCTGCACAGATTCTGAAATCTGGTTTAAAAGTATGCTACAGTAAGGCTTCACAGATAATGAAAGGAGATTTCTTAGGGAGCTTTTTAATAAATGATACTTTAAGATGCTGGTGCTTGTATTAGCATATCATAAGTGGAGAATTACCTTTGCCCACAACGAAAACAGAAAAAAAAAAATCTGAGACCAAAGAAAATATTCTAGAAGCCTTTCACAGTCCGTTGAAGTCCTCTTGGCTAAACCAGGCTTTGCAAATAAGAGTTCTCTACAGTATGAAGAGAGAGGAAAAAAACCAAACCCGCTATTTCAGCAAAGGTATCAATAGCTATAGCCCAGCACCAAACAACAGAAAAAAAAATGGAGATAAAACTCGTCTGTTCTGAGGAAAGTAAATCTGCATGTCAGAACCAAGGAAACATGCTGTAAATAATTTGATCTTTCATTTTCCCAGGTGTGAATTAAAGCCAGATGTCCATGAGGTTCTAGAGTGGCCACTGAGAATTTGCGCACTGATCCCTGAACAAATGTGAGGGGCTCACATTCACAGATCTACTGCATTCCAGCTTTATCTTTACTTGGATTTAGTTTTACATCCACTGTTTGGGACCACAACTGCATACAGTTGGTTTGCAGTTACTAAGAAGAATACTGACTTCTTTTTCCATTATTCAATCCAACATATGCAACTGAGTCACTGAGCAGTGGGGTGAAAATCCCCCTTTTTCCTCATGAGCTGTAACTCAACATGGTCGCAGACTGCAAGCACTTTCTCACACACCACAGCATTGCTGAAAGTCTCCAAGAGAGGATGTATAAAGATAGCAGATGTTTCCTGGGGTCTCATTCCTCTCAAAACTTTTTAGTGCATTTTTTTTCAGCATTATTTTATAGCATCATCATTCTCCAGTGATGAAATAGAGACCAGCTTACATTATAGCTTTTTTATTTTTTTTCTCCTCCACAAGAAAGAGATGAAACAACAAAATTAAAGAATTTTGAAAAGGGAGAGGGAAAGAAGTCGCACAAAGTTAACATTTACATCTGAGAACATTCTGTTTGAATTCAAACTAATTTAATGAAAAAAAAATCCAGCACAAAGTTCTTTACAAAACAAGCAAATTACAGTACAAATCGATTTCAGACTAAAGGGGAAAAAGAATTTGTGCGGCTATCACCGTAGTAGTTGGTACTAGCTGCTCGGCTGTCTTAAGCATTCCCATGGAATAAACATTACCTTACCTTTGCTCTTGGCGGCGGCTCTGCCCAGCAGGACTGCCTCATCCTGATGCAGAAAACAGCCATCCTGGAAATTCTAAAGAACAGCTTCTGTCACTGGTCCCACTGCAGCGCGGGCGGCCCCACCGCAGCCAGTGCACGGGGCGGGCTGCAACTGGAGCCAGCTGGGAAAGTGGGAAACTTACCTCCAGCAGCTGACCACCCCCCTCCAAAAACTGACCAAACTGTCAAGCTGTGCTCCACTGAGATGGCAAGGTTCCCCATCTCCCAAACTGGAAGACTAGCTCTGAACAGTTGCAAACAGGTACATTGTTCAGACCCAGAGTTAAACTGATTGTCTTCAGTGAATCAAATAACTTGGTTGCTTCTCAACTCAAATAGGGAAGTTTTGGTAGTTGGTTAACTGGCAAGTCTCTCACTGAAGATAAATATTATCTCACTCTAGTAGTGCATTCTGATGGTTATTACAAGACAGTCTGACACAGGTGGCTGTATTCACCAGGCTACAGGTTGAGTCACTGGGCCAGATGCAGCATTTATCAAAATAAAAGGCAGAAGATCCTTGAAGGAGCTGTCTGATATCAAAACACAGAGACAGGATGTCTGCAACAGCTCCCTCACAGCTATAACCATCACAGTGCTCATTCGCAAAGCCACAGCTGCAGGCTGGCGCTCCAAGCTCATAAAAATTCTACTCGAAATTTTAACCAAGTTTAACATAGTGTTTAACTCAATTTTGATTGCTTTTGCCAATGCACAAAGTCAAATCAAGTGCTTTTCCTGAACTCCCTTTTCACCTTCAGGTGAGTGGAAGGGTATAGCACCGCAGGAAAGCACTGACACGTCAGAGGAGACAGCGCAGGCACAGCCACGAGGCATGCCGGTTCGGAAAACGAGGAGGGGTGGTACAGACTCATTTTTCATGCCAAATAATGGAACCAAAAACACATGGTTCTTTAGAGAGAGGAAAATATGCCTGTAAATAGGCAAGTGTCTATAGATAATTTCAAATCATCCAAATCAAGCATCAACAGCAACCTCAGCTCCCAACCTAGTCAAGTTTGTTTTTTGACTCCTTCTCCCCCACCATTTAGTAGTTTGGTTGTGACAGATTGAGGAAATCACTCTAAGGAAATTAGGGGCAACCCTGCTGCAAGTTCCCTGCTTAACACAAAAGCAGCTACTAAAGCCCTGTAGTGAAACAATGACAGAAGCTCTTCTTGGGGAAAGCTAGTGCTGTTAAAAACTTAATCATGATTTATTGTTAATTAACAAAGTATGTTCAGATGTTTTATAAACAACACAAACTACTATAAATTATTACTGTGAAAACAGGACCACAAAAACATTTATTGTTATTCATATTACATGAAATAAAGCAAACTTTAAAAAAAGGTTTAAAAAGCAGAACATTTTTTATAAGAAATTTATAAGCAGGACATCATTTTAAAAAGACATTTCACCTAACAGTGCACCCAAGTGTACTTACCCAAGAAATGAACCTTCAGCTTACCAGCACACTGAAACGTGTACTACAAGCAGTAATATTGGTCCTACTCCTCAAGGGAAATGCGCAGAGAATAAATTTAGTCAAAATTTCAACTGCAAATCTGCACAGTACGTGCAACAAACAGGTGACAAAAATGGCGTGAATGTCAAGTCCCATATGTTGTATCTTCATTATGACCCACAGCAACAAACAGCAGCAGTTCCTAGAGGCAATAATGTACTAACACTCCTACTTGGAACCTCTCTGACCATTCTCTGGAAGATCGGTAAATACTATCCACAGATTTCTCAAGACCTGCTTACTTTAGTTTTAATTAGCGCGCTAATAAAATTGTTTGGTTCCACTTCTTGAAGACTGTGCTATTAATGCCAATAATCTAAGTGTTTTACCGTACTGAATTTTATTACAAAATAAATTTACAAAAATCAAAAAGAAAACACAAAAGATCTCCACGTAAGAATTTTATGCAAAAGAGACAACAAAGTAGTTGAAGAACTTTAAACTAAGCTCAAAACCAAAGAGAAAAACCAAGCATACATTTCTTCCAAGATACCTAAACTTCTCCTCCCTTCCCCAAAAATGTGGCCTCAGTATTCAGCAACTGATCCAGCAGCTGTAGGAAATCTATCTTGGATTACCGACTCTGGAATTTTGCCCCACCAGAATTTCTAACTACTCAAAACATTTAAGTGACTTTGCATGAAATTTTAATATTACACATTTGGGCATGAAATGGAGCCCTCTGGGGTTGCTAAAAAAAGGATGGATATTACTTACTGGTCCGCTAAAACCTGCGAGCTGCGTGATCATCAGACACACTATGGAAATGATGAGTCTGGTGCGGCAGAAAACCCACACAACCCTCCGGAGAGAAGCGTCATCAGGTCCAGTTTCTTTCAGTTCTTCCTGCCACAACCTCTCCAGCCTAATAAAAACACAAGTCCTCCTGGTAAAAATCTTTAGCCAACATTAAGAGGTACAAGCTCACAGGCACTTGCTCTGACATTTCCAAGCACTTCCTAGCTAAGAGCAACAGAAAACACTAGATTTTAAAAGAAATACATAGATGGTTCACTCTCTGAGTTAGAGAAGTATTTCCATCTTGAAATCTTTATTTTGTGTTAATTCTTCCTGAAAGAGGGATGGAAAATAAAATGCCTTTTGCTTTGTGTAGAGTTGTTTTTACCATCTTAACCCATTGATTTATCGCCACCTTTCCTTTCTAATCTGGCATAAGTGATGAGAAATCAAAACTTGAGAAAAATTCTCATTAGTCATTAGCAGGCTAGCCTAATTGTAAGATCTGAGTCATATACAAATAGCCTTGCTAGTTACAATATTTATCATTATTTCAGTACAATATTTCTTTCAAACTAATTATTGAGAGACAGCTTTGCATAAGAAAGAAATAGTTTGAAGATGCAAAACCAGAAAAGCAATTGCAAAACACTCCTGGACACAAAATCTTCGACAAAACTCACTGAAATCAGTGAGATTACAGAGGAAGTGTAGCAAGAGTAAGCAATCTGTGAAAGATAAAGAACTAAATCACATTCTTCTAATGGAGAAAGGCAAAACCAAATTATCAGTGCTGCTTTTCTAGGGCAGTATAGCATCATCACTTATGAAATACATATAAAGGAAATAAAAATAAAATGGACCAACATATCTCTACCTTCTACAGTTGACATCTGAAGACTCATGCCTTGACAAAGACCACACATCATCCATAAACAATTCCCCTTTTTTGTATGCTTTGTGGGCCAAAGGAGTGAGCCAGGAGAAGGTCATGCAGGAAAAAAGCCCAGCATTATCAACAGGGTGCGGGTGTCTAAAAGAAAGAAAAGATAAATCAAAAACACAAAAAACACAGCCAAATGAAGAAGGAAACAGTATTGTAACCCCCAAGGAAACCAAAGTCTCCTCCCATTACAGGTACATAAAGTTCCACCTGACCTTATTATAATATTATAAATTATGATGTTTTCAGCTTCAGAGACCTACAGGTGCAATCCTGTTTTGGGACTGGTTTGAAACACAGACATTGCACCAGTTCCTCTTCAGCTGAGACTCACTTGGAAGTCGTCCGTATGGGCTTCAGCGCATTCAGGCCGTGGTGGTATTTGCCCTTGTGATGCTCCTCGTCGAGCATCCTCAGCTGGGAGTGCACAGAGGTGTCCAGGGGGAGGCCCTCTGCGCGAGCCGCCGCTTCCAAGGCATCCTGGCATTCAACCTGCTTCCACGGGAGAGACACCAGAGATCAAAGCTCTGTTGGAAGCCACCAGCTCCTGACAGCTGCAACTTCAGAGCTCTTATTGCTGTAAATCATTGCGACATCGGTCAGCACTGTTTAAACATCTCGAGGACAAGCAAAGACACGGAAGGCACGTGCTATAGATCTGCTTTAGATTGCTGCTTGGGAAACAAATTAATGCCAGCACTGCGGCGGCGCAGTCAAAGGGTAAGCGGATAGACCAGCCTAGTCTTGTCTGTCAAGTTTTGGATATTGCCGCGGGACAAATGTTTCAGGGAAAGGAAATACAAAGGAGGAAAATTATGAAACTAAGCGTCTTATGATGGCAACTCTTCATAAATCCAGAAAGTCAGGCACTGGCTTGTGCCCTAAAGTTAGGCATACATGCTTGAGAAACTTAAACTCTCTTAGCATAATTCAGATATTCATAGGCACAGAAATCCAAATTATTTTCAGAATCCTATAGAACATGGCCTCAAAAATTGCCTGGATTAGATCAAAAAATATAAATCCATATTATGCAGAAGAATCCTTTCCTCTTTTTTTTTTTTTTTTAAATCATGTTTGGTGCTTTTTCCTTAAACTAAAGGAAGCAAAGACAAAGATTTTTTTGTGCTCCCAGCCATACTTCTCAATGCCTCATCAGTTTTAGTAGTAATTGTTTAAAAGGCAAACTGTATCTCAGCAGAGCTTTTCCACAGTCCTAACACAATGCAGATTTAAAATTTTAACAGAAGAAAGGAAACAGCAATGATAGGGAGAAGCCAAAATGTTGGAGAGTTCAAATAAACGTTTTGACCAAAAGCCAGAGGTGACAAAACTATCTGAAGATATGAGCTTGCTATCCACCCCACAGAGGGCCCAGCACTGCTTCTCGTAGCTCAATGGACCATTTATTGCAGTCTTATATTATTTGTTGTATTCTAACTCTTTGAAATTGAGCTACTTTGTGGATGAGCCCAGTTCTGACTTAAAAACATATTCCTGTCTCAAACAAATAGATACTGTATTTACTCTTGTTAGTTGCTTTGCTAGAACAAGGTTATTTTATTCCTCTGCAAACAGCAACTGTAACTACCTCATGGATTCCTTTAAACACAATAGCCACAAAGCATTAACTGCTGTCAACAAGTATTCAATTCCTGAACTCTCGTTATGTTTTTTTTTTTTACCCACAAAAATGACATCGTTTATCTGAGACTCAGTTCATACTATGTTAACACCTAAGCACACAGTATATTAAGCCACCAACTAGCTTTCACTCATGTGAAGAACAGGAAACTGATAACAGTTTTAATCTGTTCTTTGCTTAAGTAAGGTACTTAAGTATTGCTTAAGCTTGTCATAAACTACCCATGGTCCTTGCCTCAGAAAACTTACTATCTGAATCTAAAGCTGGGATTACAAAAGAAGACAGCAGAGTAACAAGAAAACAAGGGAACGGAACACAATGATACATGAAGTGACTCAGAAATGTGCAACGCTTCAAGGCTGAACTGAACATAAATTAAATGAGAAATCTTTTAACCACTCACTCACTGAGGGCAGTAACTTCTTACTAAATCTATGCTAAACAGCATAAATACAGGACTGGCCAAAGATGGCTCAAAGGATTCGGTGTGGGGTAAGAACTTTTGTACCCACCCATGCTTTCCTGAGCACAGAACACACTCAAAGCTGCAGCTGGCTGCGCTGCCCATGTGCACGACGCCGGGCAGACCTGCCTAGTGCCAGTAACGGGCCCTGCCACCACCTACTCCCAGAATTACCTTTTTTCAGAGTAGAGCTACCAGCTCCTACTAGGATAAGGGCCTACGTCCCCCAAAAAGCGATCCAAAAAATCAAAAACACAGCATTAGTGTAAAGTTCTTCACCATTTACAAACAAGAGCTTTTTTAAAAAAATAAGAAAACCCAATTACACAATACTGCATTTTTAGACAATTCAAAGACAATGATCTTAAGCACTTGCATCTAAAACAATTAATTACACTCTCCTGAGGCAGAAACATGGATCAAATATGTATTTATGTGTGTATACACACACACACACATAGATGCACACACGCACAGGAATAGCACCCAGCACTGTTAACCTTAAACCTAAGGTCCAAGTTCCTATTATGTTTATAAATGTTCTTCAACTGGCATCATGATTGTCTGCAAAATTGGTTTTCATGGCAGATAGCAATGCAATAAAATAAGCTCCAGCAGTGTTACTGAAATGTATACCTAATAAATCACAGATGTGCTATCAAAGATCAGACAGAACTTTTGCTAATTCACTAATGGCTAATATCAACAGAAATAATAAAACAGTTGATAATCCTACCAATGCCAACAGAAAATAATAAAACAGGTGATAATCTCCCCAATTAACAAAAGCAAAGTAGCATTCACAGAATCAAAACAAGCTTAAATCAGATATTAACTAAAAAAGTCTACAGAGTTATTCAGGCATTTCTCAAAAAACAGCAGTTTACCACTCAGCATCATCAAAAAGGTAAAAAAAAAAAAAAAGTTTATGAAAATAATGTTAGGAAAGACACATAGGACAAAGCAGAAGACATTAGCACAGCATTTCAAAATTGCCCCTGGTTTGCCTCCTTTTTGAATATCACAGTCACTTCCCAGATGCTTCAGCTCAAAAAGAATACCATGCTTAAATGACCATCAGCAAGGAGTACGACTGGGGTTACCACAGCTTCGGCACAAAGAGAAATGTAACGCACTGCAACTCTTCTGCTGAGTGGGGCGGGCAGAAATAAGACACAGTAGCTCTATAAAGTCACAAATGGCACAAAGAGAACTAATGAATAATCAATTGTTTTTGTAAAAAAAAGAACTGAGATACTGATATAATTCTATTTAAATTCAGAATTCTGCATGCTGTAAAATTCAAACACATAAATGGATATTGGAGCTCATCAAACACACATCAGAGGGCAACCAGGGATCACTTGCTCAGCATCTCTTACTGAGAGACACCGGCCTCCAACTAAAGCTTCAGACCTGTGGGCAAATCTAACAAGGGTGATGGTGCCACACTCCTAGTGTGGTGAAGCAGTAGCACATATGGTTGCAAGTTAATATGATTCAACAGATAACTAGGAAAATTAACTGAAGGAACAATACAGTTTAAGTTTTAAACCCTAGCTGAGCCTATTGAGAAAACTTGAGGCTGTTACCACCACACACCTATGATCTTGTCTCATTCTTATACGTCAGTATTTAGCAAACAGATGGGCAGGGAAGGAGAAGCTTGTGCTGCTGCCATAGAGAACTGCCCCTCGCCAAGGGATCTCCCTTCTGCGAAATGGGAGGATGATAAAACCCTACCCACATCTTTTATCACGATTGCCCTGCCTACAGTCAATAAATTGACTGTATTGACAGTGCTGTGAGGAAGCTCCAGAACAGAGCCATGGCTGGCTCGAGACACGCCGGAACAGAAAGACTGGGCAAGGGCAGGAAAAGGAGTTCAAGGGCAAGCAGAGAGAATCACTCCTACAAGCAGACACAAGTACCAGCTGCACAATCTCTTGCCAAGGTCATGGCAGGGGGCCAAGAAAGTACACGAAATCCAGCAGAGCTACAAAGTTGTCAATTTTACAAGATGTCAAAGGGAAGCAAGAGAGTCACCAGGAAGATTAGGTAAGAAAGCAAACGAACCTCACAGGAGGTTGCAGATATGGAAAAAACAGTGAGATGCCAACACTTCACACAGGCAGCAGCGTCATATTTGAGAGAGCAAACAGCAGCAGCAACTTATTGATTGTCATCCAGAGAACAGGATGACTTATATCACCAGACAGGCCTGGAGGCCAAACACATCACACTTCCCACCCCCTCTTGCAGAGCAAAGGTATGATTTGTGTGCATTCCAAGAGCCAAATCCCACCCACCAACCATAGCCTCTTCCACGAGGCAGAACATCTCCCAGGCCTAAAGCAATCAGCATTGAAGTGAGAGGAGATCTATCTTCCTGCCTGCAACACACAGGAAACTAGAGGAGACTCATGAAGTCTTTCACTCACCCTTACAACTGGGAAAGAAAAGTTGCTACAGTTTATTTAATATAATAGGAAGTTACAATCCCTTTCAGATGAAGCCGATTTGGGCACTGTTGCAGAACAGGAACTCCCACCCCTTATTTGCACAGCAGGGCTCATCAGGCCTCACTCCTACCTTCAAGTTCCTGGTATGAGGTGGCAAAGGGAGAACCAGCAGATCAGAGTAGAACTCAATAGGAGGGTATTGTGGCAAGGAATAAAATCAGATATTCAGTCTGTCTTGTCAGTGCTTAGGATGTGGGCTAAACAGCCCTTTAACAGGCTTCCTTTCTTTATTATAAGATTGATGTTTTTTAAAAAAGATAGTAATTAGCTTTCATAGGCTGGGGAAGAACAGGATCAACAGTTCCACTTAGTTTCAGGATAATTAAAAACAGCACACACAAGTTCAAGGAACACTTTGAAATTTTAATTGCATTCTTCTCACCAGAAATTCTTCTGGCTCTCCCAAGGCATATTCTCACTTGAAAGGGGTTTTGATGCACTGTTTTTGCAGGTAGCACAGGTGATCCCTATGTCACTGCTGCCCAAATTCCTAAGTGAATAAATCCAGGAACATGCAGAAAGAATGTGTGCAGGTCTGCAGCTCCCAGCACAGTCATAGCTGCACCTGCCTGCTGAAGCAGGTGCAGTAACTTTGTGCTCCATCCGCTCTCCTCACTTGAGATTTGATGCAGTGTACTTCATAAAAGCAGTAATAAGGACCTTTGTAGCATTAGATTCCCAGTCTTCTGTGTAGCTAGAATGCTTTATAATATTGTAATCAGAGCATGAGCCCATTCAGGACTAGATTGTTTTATTATTCACCCCTTCCAGCTGCCTCGCTGAAGCAAAGGCAGGAAGCTAAGGCACTGAGGGGGCACAGAGGGAGCCATTCAGCCTTTAGACACTTGCATGCATTGATCGACAGGCAGCATTGCTGAGTTCCCACGGCACAAAGTCACAGCAACTACCACACAGTTTTAGATTCCCAGGGGTTACAGCTTCCATATCTGCTGCAACAAACCACACTGGGGAATTAGGGCCTCCATGTTCTCTTACCTTCTCAGAATTGGGGCATAAATGAAAGCTCATGTCTCTGCTGCCTCCCCAGCTTCTGCTACAGAGTTAAAACAGCTCTTTACCAAACCTAGAGACAAGTGAAGCTGTGCTACATTCCCCTTAGGTGAAAAAGCTCATCAGCAGCTTTTCATCTGTGCTCTGACTTGCCATAAGAGCTCCAAGATTACACCTAAAAACAGTCATTCACTAACAGTTACATGTAGCCTCATTAGAGGAGACCTTGGCAGTTGCTCATTTCTGAGCTAGAATTAGCACAAGTTGAAGCTGGCATTTTAGTCAGTTTTGAAGCTAACCAGGGCTTATACACCCTCATATTAGAGAAGTCTCCAGTGATGCTTGATGCTGATAAGGCTCTGCAAGCTCAACAACGGCATTTGTGACAGACCCAAATGTTCTAGTAAGGACAGCTGTAGAGTGAGCGCTCCAGTGCACGGAGCCCTTGCTGAGGACAGGTACAGCACCAGGTTCTCCCACAAACACTGCTCCTTTGACCTCACACTCAAGTTCTGGCAAGAATAGCTCACTTCAATGCTAATTCTAAACTTTTCCCTGGCAAATCCACTCACCCACAGAATCCAAAAAATACATGGCTTTGCTCAGTGTGTTTTAGGATTTTTTTTTTTTAGTAGTTCCTATGTATGTATTTGATCAGCAGCTGTGTACCAAACTGGCATCCGATACACATAAATCATGTCCTCTGCGCACTAACTAGTGTATGATCAGGTAATTACAGGATATAGAACTTATTCCACAGAGCTGAGGTTGTATACTTTATCCAGGACATGAGCTACAACTTAGTATACACTAACAGTGCAGAAACAGTAGACCCCTGTGGAATGAGAAATAATGATCAGCCCTACCAAGTTGCCCTTTAAAATTAGCTCCCTAAATAGGCTCTGACCACAAAGCTGGAAAACTGAAGTCTTCACTAAGCAGATCACAAACTGGCAGAGCACAGGCTGAGGATTTGGCTCCTAGCTTGCTCATACATTATCTTGGCCTACATGCCAACTGCTGTGGGATGCTGGCAGCATTCTTCACTCAGGCCATATTGAGCTGGGTCATAGCAGAAGGCATATACATTAATTTAATACATCAGGAATATCTGAAGATTCTTTAAAATCAAGTTTCTCTGGAATGAAACCATCACTGAATGACAGCACAAGGCTTGAAACCGCATTTGCCCATCCTGATGGAACAGTTCCATTCCCTTTCCTGTACCAACAGGTTTTAAGATGTAAGGGGCAACCCAACCAGAAAAAAAATGAATGATTAGTAAGCTAGAAGTAAACACCCCAGGGCTCCAAACATAGGACAACTTTGATTCATCTTTCAGTTCAGAGGCTTATTCCTCTCATGGGAATGAAATACAAATAGAACAGTGGTCAGAGCAGCCAGACCAGGACTTGAGCCAACCGTTCCTTTGTACTAGACTAGGGATGTTCAAAAAATCAGTAACAATCTCGGTACCTAAAGGTATCAGTACTCCCTAAACACAAGTGATTTTTGCCTCAATTCAAACTAAACTACTAGCTTGGGTAGTTCTATTAGCTCCTTGTGGCAGTTCTTAGAAATTCAGTCTAGAACTTTAAGACTACATGGCAGAAGGCTTCAACACTAAAATCCTATGAAGTAAAAGATGCTGCAAGTTTTCCTTAAGTGATGTTAATCAGCTGTCTGCCTACCTTTGATCATGAGCAGGCTGGTTTACAAGTCTGCTCTGGACAAAGGAACAGCAGACAGACAATACTGGCACACAGCCAGAATTGGGGTTTTCATGTGGCTGACTTTAGACAAAGGATGGTTAGTGCATCAATGAAAACTGTTGAATTAAAGCAGAGGCCTTGAATAAGCCAGGGCACTGGTGTACATACAAGTGCCTTGCACAAGGACAAATTCAGACTTGGCAACAGAAGGGCCAAAAAGGCAAATATGTTTCAGGTAGTCAGCCCTCCAACTTTGAGGGGAGCTCTTAGAACTTGGTAGGCAGATGAGTATGTTCTGTTCCCAGTTGAGGGTAAGTAGAGGTAAACAGAAGCAGCAGGGTAGAGAACATCATTGCTTCAAAAATCATTAAAATCATCATGAAAAATTAACCCACAACTGAAGTGCTTCAGCAGTAGTGGCAGAAGTCTAACTGGAAAGAGTTAAGACAACCTGACAGAACATGATTCTAATTAAGGTAGCAGGCTTAGTTCTTTGGGCATATCATGGAATTAATCTCTAGCAAGCAGCATGTACACATGCTTTCACATGCTCCAGTTCTATCAGTGGTGAAATCTTTGAATATAATTGCACTATTAACTGTTGACATCATGGATTTTAAAAATATAGCTCCCATTTGATACCTAACTAAAATATTAACTTTCTAGAAGAAATATCTTCAATATGTAGGCACTTATCTAGAATTTGCCTTCCTGAGTTCATTGAGAATCTCACTGAAGATTCTCAATATAACCAATAGAAGTTGGAATTCAGAGGTAAGTTTCTGAAGCACTAAATAGCTGAGCTTTGAACTCTAGATGATGTTACAAGCTCCAGATATGGCTGCACTGTGTCCTTACCTCAAACACTTGGAAGATGGGATCATTGTAAACCACAGCTAAAGCGTTAATGGAAGCAGACGGATGCCTGCCTTTCCACTAGTCAAATATGGAATATCATCCACATCACTTTAGCAAAGGTACCTACACCAGATCCAGTTTCAGTGGTCAAACTGTCCTGATAGTATTTACTGAAATGTATTTGAAGCATGCTATCCTTCAGATTGCTTTATCCATTTACCCTTGTCTCCTTCAGCATGGGAAAATATTCCAGCTCTAACCTTCCCTTACTTATAGACTCTGGCTCCATTTACTTTTTCCTTAATTCTTTCCTTCTATGTCCTTTTCTCAGCACAACATATTGTATTTGCCATCCTCCCCCCAAGTATCCAGGAGTGGCCTGTGCCCACAGTGACTTCCATTTGCCCGAGGACCCCAGCATCCCAGCATTTCACCATGCAGATGGTCACCCATCTGAAGCAATGGGAAGTGGTGTACCCTGCAGGAAAGCCTTTCCTCTGAAGACGGGCATTCAGACTGGCCAGTCCCCCTGCTCCCTAGAGCTTTAGCACAATACACTTGCCATCTACCATACTACATGTAGACACACCTCAGAAGGATGAGAAGACTCCAGTGCAGTTAAAGAAATTGTATAGGCTGCATCATGCTTTGTTCTTATTGACTATTTATCAGCTACTTGTTGTTCAGTTAAAACTTTATCCATGAAGGGAACAAGGACATGCAGCACCTCTCATGGACACTATTCACAGAATGGATATAGCCAGACATACCTAAGTTTCCTACTACTACAGCTGCTCATTACAACACTAAACTATCAATCTATAGGTAACATCTGATGCACTTCCTCCATATGCATGGTCTGTTGTTAACAGAAAACAGATCCTCAAGCTGCAAAGTTTAGCCACAGACATGCAGATAGGATGGCAGCAATTGCAAGTCTGAACAGAAGTGCAGTCATTTTGCTCCAGCATCAAGAACCCACTCCTAAACACCACATCTAGTCAAAACTTAACTGTTTGGAGCATGTTATTTGTGAATTTGTACCCTAGCACTATTAATTCAGAGTTTAGAATTAAGAGTGAAGTTCAAAAACATTGCTTAAAATGAGAATAAGCTTCTTCATCTTCAGTTGCTCTTAATTAATGGGAGGAGCAAAACACTCATTTACATGCTATTCCAGCAAATGTTCCTTTGCAGAGGCCTGTATTTGAAAAGCACCCATCTCCAAAACCACTTTCAGAACAAATTATTTCCTTTCTTCATCTGTCATTTTATAGGAGATTTCACCGACACAATGGGGTCTGCTTGCTTCCTCGGGGCACACCACCTCCATTAGAGGAAGAAAAGTGCAATTATTTCAGATATAACTTTAGGAGCATGCTAGTATTTTGAGAACAAAGAATCCTAAAGGCACAAGTAGATACTAGTATTTAAAAACATCCTTTAGTTTCTTCAGCAGGAAGAGTAGCTTTTTATATTAAAGCTTACTGCATATAGTGCTAAGCAGCAAGTACACCTAGAAGTTATTTCCATTTGGAAGATGAGTGCTTCTATAGACAGAAACTGCAATTAGTGTGGTATTATGCACTAGGCAGGTGTAACTAATACCTTTTGTAAGCTACATCAAGACCAAAAAAATAGGAGCACACTGCAGAGACATTTGTGAATATTTATTCACAAGGAAAATAAAAAGTTTTGTGAAATTTCAGTCCCAAAGTATCCAACTATTTCAGGGATTCAAATATCCATAGCAACATTCCCATTAACATCAGGAAGTGTTGGATTAGACCTACTTATATTGCACCATGATTTGAATTGTGATTCAAAGAATCCTGCTTGAAAAGCTCCTGTTTTTCAAAGTAGCACCCTAAGGCCACAACTCAGTGGGCTCCTAAGGAAAGGACAAGAAGTTCCTTCTTCCACTATGGCCACAAAGTCAGTCTTAAGCTTCTTTGGACATGAAACCTGCACAACAGTAAAGAGGTTTCAGGACAGAGTGAAGATAAGCAAAACCTTTCTGCAAAATAAAGGAAGATGTAGAAGTAGCTTTGGAACCTTGGCTCAGCAGTAAAACAAGTCTTTCATCTACACAAATCCACCTTAGGACATCAGCTAGTCTCTTCCACTTCAGTTCAGTGGAAAACACTGTAATACACAAATACTAATAAAGTTCCTCTGCTATAGCCCATAAGCCATGTCATTAATTGGTCAAAAGCACCTGCTGCCCTGCTAGGAATCACTGCCCATGTGGGCAATTAACCAGCATTCCCTGATTAACAGAGGCAGCATATTGCTCTATCATCTTCACTGGGAAGACTGTAGGCCTACCTCCTTCCACAGCAGACAAAAGCAACACATTGGCAAGACCACCATACACAGGTTTATTGCAACAGTCTCATACAACCAAGAACTGAGAGTAGTCATGAAATAGCCTTAACTACTTGCAGCTTTACCTTGTCATAAGCAATAGAGAATGTGCTTACAAGCATCATTTTCTGGTCAAGCTAGTTCAAACCCAAAGTTATAATTTTGTTTCTCCAAGAAACTTGGGAGTCACAAAAGTTTATGTTGGCACACCAGATTCAGTTGCTCAAAGGACAGCACCACCATAATCTGGCTTCTTTGTACTCCAGATTCAGTTGCAATCTCATCTTTCTTATCAGCTCTCCCTCGTGTTATCGCCTGCTGATATCAGAACTGAGGGACCTGACTTGGCCTCAAGTTCAATGAAAGTTTTAGTAGTAAAGGACATAGCCACTTCTTCCTTTAAAGTGTTGGTTTTCTTAACTGATAAGATGAAGCTTCCACCCTTATTACAAGGCAGGGAACAAGTAACAGGCAAAGGTTAAGTCTTATGAAAAGTCTTTATTACCTTTGTTACCAGAAGAACAAAACATACTAAGACATGAGGCCAATAATGCTGCTGCAGTTTATTTCAACTAAAAAGATGCTTAGTATACAAAACAAGTGCAAGCACGCAATCTAGCTAAGGTGTTATAAAAACAGCTCCTTTTAACCTCAGTATTTTGCAAGTTAGCAGGATGTAATCTGACATACAGCAAGCTCAATACTGTTTACAGTCTGCAATATATCTTTCACTAATTTTATAGCTTGTGTAAAGTACAGATTTTTTCATGCTAAAGTTAACTCAGCCCTAATATTGAACTAGATTACTAACAAGTGCCCAACACTAATTTGTCAGAACCAGCTGATTCCACTAATTAAACACATCCCCTCCTCTAAGCAAAATGAACAAGGCACTTAAAGTTCCAGATTAAGGTGGAAAAAACACATTATTGCACCAGGAATTCAAATACTATAGAATTCCTGTTTCTTAGGGAGCTCAGTTACCTACACCTACAACCCAGCAATCACAGTCTATTAACAAGTATAGAAGGAAGAGTAGGACCACAGCCACTCACAGTGGTGTTGACTTGATGTTACCTCTAAATTTGAGGTTCTATACCGCACTAGAGATTGCAAGGTTTAGCTTAAAAAAAAAAGACTGGCTTCATTTCATTCTTTTAAAAGACTCAAGTAAGACACTATGAGGACCACAGCCGAGTTCCATGATTGTCCTCAGAAACTATACCAGACATGAATACAATGCAAGGATGCAGAGCAGCAATAAGAGACATCATGCTATGATTACTGTGCAACACCACTGCTGTGCTTGAAAAACACAGCAACCCACCAAAGGCATCACTGTTGTCACCAGCAATTTGAGAGACCTTTTCCCACAGGGTGATGTGGGCTGCACGGTGAGCCAATTACATTAACATAAGTGCTGGGAAGAAGCTGTGCCATGACTCCAGAGGGTTCCCAAGCCGGCACCAGTGTCTGCTTTAATGCAGTCAGATGCTCTGCCTCCTCCAAACACCATCAGCAATAGACTGCTGAGTCATAGAGCCCTGGAGGGACACTAGGAGCTGCAGAGCCTGCAGGTACAAGCTGCATGCAGGCTGCTGCAGACCCAAACCACTCCAGCAGCCTCCCAAGAGCAAAGCAGCACTGCTAGCCCACATTAAAGCCACCTGGCAAGCACCAACTGCCTTCAGGTTTATCTTGTTTCACTGGGGGCTTTAATTTGAAGTACACTGTATTTCAATTTCCAGTATAAAGGTAGCAACCCTGATGTCTGAAAAAATCTTCACAATTCAATATAAACAAGAAGAGTTTTCCCCATTTCCAACCCTCATGTAGCAGAGCTGTCACAAGTGACCTACACAGAATGCTTCAGATTTTTGCAAGCACCTTGTCATCTCACAGAAATTCAGACATAGGGAGGATTAGCTTTTAGTTTGTCTTCAAGATAGTCTACTATAACTTAGTAAGAAAACTTACTTTTAAATCAGAACATGAAGGAAAATATTTCAGAATTTAAATGGTCAAAGTACCTACTATTCTTAACCACCTTGAACTGGCACAGGTTAAAGGTTACTAGCTCCAGACCACCCTTCCTCAGTGTAAGGTCTCCATTTACTTATCTGAGCATCTATATTCACCTTACTGCACTTAAGTGCTAGTACTTGCAGTACTGAACTTGCTAGTATTTGCACCCTGTTTGGGGAGAAAAAGCTTTAAAAGTGACAAGCTCAGAGCAATGCCATACCAGCTCCCAGACAGTGCTTATTGCAAAATCAGCTCTTAAGACTAAACTACAAGTGATCTTGAGTGCACCACAGCATACTAGGCATAGAGATGTACAAGAAAGTATTCACCACATTCTTTTTTCTCTAAGATGAAGTAATCTTACTGCTAGAGCAAACTAGACATCTGTCTCAGAACTATAACCCTGTAAAAACAAAACAATTAAGGTTCTTTTTCATTACCAACACTGAATAGTGCATGATTAGATTTGAGCTTCTCACTGCTTTTACTTGGTTGTGATCATTCTCTTAAACACAAGATCTTACATTTTTCTTGTATTCTAATCAAGACCTAAACAGTAGGAAAAGCTTGCTCTGTTTTTACTAAATAGCCCTTACATTTAAAAGTATAAAATGCTTAGTAAATGCCCACTTTAATTACTAGAACTACAGCATCCCTTGGAATGACCTCTTAAGGACAAGGGAGTATATTCATCATTGACCTTCAAGGTAATGAACCTTTCTTGAGCTGGCACAGCAAGAAAACGCACTGCTGCATGTAATTTAATAAGCAGAGACAATAAAAACAGTGAAAAGGTAAGCTGACCTTATGTTTGGCATGCTGAAATTTTGACCCTTCCTGCTCTTCATGCTGCCCCGAGCTGGCTCTCTCCCTTACACTTCTATACCCAGGACTGGGTATAATGTACTCTTTTCCTATGTCGATGTCTTTCATCTTCTGTAAACGCCAGGGTTTACACGTGTATTTTCACGTTGAAGACCTGAAAAAAATAAATAAATCCCACATCATTATATGCCATGTCCAACATGAGTTTAATCAGCTATTTTAAAAGTCTTCCCCCCTCCCCTCAAGTAAGAAAGCAGTTGTAAAGAAGTTGGCATAATAGTACTAAAAAAATACCACTCTGGAATCCTGCAGAAGACTCCAGCTTCCCCTGAACTAGTTTAAATGTGTCCTGAGGTAAAAAGGGAGTACAATGATTTTCAATGCACCAGAATGTAGCATCTTACTCCCTAGAATTCTAAAATAAGATTATGCAACATGACAGATAGAATTAACTAAAATGAGTTAAAACTTTGAGAAACTTCCAGTTTAGAAAATCAAATCCTTGGGAATCCTCTGTTAATGCTTAAGACAATGCATTTACAGTAGTATTCTAGTGGAAAATTTTGCAGAATAGAGATCCCTAGAGATACCACAACATGATGAAATTAGTCATTCTATATGCATTTTGGTCAGAAAAACATCCTCCTCTATAAGCTTATTCATTCACTGCTCAAGTCTGAACTAGCCTCAAGCAGGTATATGGATGGGAAGGAGCCACATCTTCAGCACTGCGGATTCTCCGCAACCTATCAAACCCCCCATAAGGTCAGGGGAAAAAAAATAAATGAAAGGGAAAAAGAAGTCCCAGAAGAAGAATTACCTCACCTCGTAGTGTCATGTTCTATAGCGCTGCTTTCTGTCACCTGCCTTAAACCAGCACCACGGAAGAAGCCCGCTTAGGTCCTTGGCCAGACCCTTGGCCGGCCGCATCGGCTGCCGCCTTCCCCCCCGCCTCACAGCGGCCACGGCGCCGCTCTCCCCGGGAAGGGAGCCAGCGCAAGCCCCCCGCCCCGCTTCCAGGATACTGCACTGGGGCGGCTGGGGGCCGCTGCACCCTGCCGGCTCCGCACGCCTCCTGCTGCCGCGATGCGAGCCAGCCCGCTGGCCCCCGGCGCCAACAGGGGACGATGCCCCCGTGCTGCCCGGCAGGGACCACCCCCCCGCCCCGCCATCCCCGGGCGGGCGAGCAGCGAGGGGCCGAGGCGGGAGGGGGCTCTGCCCGCGCGCCCCCCACAAGAACCCGGGGTAAGGTCCCCCCTCGGCGGCGGCGGCGGCGCCGCCCCGCGCGCACACAGGCCCCGCCGCCCCGGGCGCGGCGCCGCGCTCACCTCCGCCCGCCGGCGGCCCCGCTGCAGCTTTCCCACTCAGCGGCCGCGCAGCCAAACAACATCCCTTATAGCGGTTCCGGCGTCGCCACGGCGCCTGCGCGGCGCGGGCAGGGCGGCAGCCCCCCGCGCGGCGCCTCACGGGAAGTGTAGTCCCCCGCCGCTCCCACCGCCCACTTGTGGGCGGCGCTAGAACGACATGTCCCAGAAGGTCCCGCGCGGCACCGCCCCTCCCCGGGCACCGCCCGCCGCGCGCCGCGCCGCGCCCCTTCTCGCCGCGCCTGCCGCAGCGTGGGGGGTCTGGAACGTTCGCCGCGGGCCGCGCGAGCCGCGGCGGGCGGGGCGCGGGGCACTGCGGCGCGGGGCGCGCGCGGCCGGGCAATGCGGGGCCCTGCAAGGCCGTACAGGGCAGCGCGGTGCCCGCTGCATTGCAGTGC